>NW_027362652.1:1200000-1507500 GCF_042186555.1 Aquarana catesbeiana | reverse complement strand
AAGTCTGGAAAGAAGGACATCTTATTACCATTGTACTCATTGACATTGTACCCATTGACGTGTCTTAGATAATATAAGATCTCTATAAGATCTCTATCTTGACAATTTAACCGCTTCAGCCCCGTAAGATTTTACCCCCTTCCTGACCAGAGCGTTTTGTCCTTTTTTCCCCACAAATAAAGCTTTCTTTTGGTGGTATTTGATCGCCTCTGCGATTTTTAGTTTTTGCGCTATAAACAAAATAAGAGCGACAATTTTGAAAAAAACGCATTATTTTTTACATTTTGCTATAATAAATATCCCCCAAAAATATATCAAAAAAACATTTTTTTTCCTCAGTTTAGGCCGATTGTATTCTTCTACATATTTTTGGTAAAAAAAAATTGCGATAAGCGTTTATTGATTGGTTTGCGCAAAAGTTATAGCGTTTACTAAATAGGGGATAGTTTTATGGCATTTTTATTAATAATTTTTTTTTACTAGTAATGGTGGCGATCAGCGATTTTTATTGTGACTGGGATGTTATGGCGGACATGCTGGACATTTTTGACACATTTTTGGGACCATTGTCATTTATACAGCGATCAGTGCGATTAAAAATGCACTGATTACTGTGTAAATGGCACTGGCAGTGAAGGGGTTAACCACTAGGGGGCGGGGAGGGGTTAAGTGTGTCCTAGGGGTATGATTACTAACTGTAGGGGGATGGGCTGTGTGTGTGATGTCGCTGATCTCTGCTCCGATGACAGGGAGCAAAGATCAGGTGACACTTGTCATTGGCAGAACGGGGAGATGCTGTTTACAACGGCATCTCCCCGTTCGTCCTCTCTGTGAGGCGATCCCGGGTATCCCCGCGGCGATCGAGTCCACGGGACCCGCGACCCAACTCACGGAGCTCCCAGGCCGGCGCGTGCACGCAATGGCACGGCGGGGAATTCAAATGGACGTACCTGTACGTCCATTTGCCCAGCCGTGCCATTCTGCCAACGTACATTGGCGTGCGCCGGTCGGGAACCGGTTAATATCTTAATGATTGGTCTAGGTCTACCTCAGGGCAGAGAAGGGTGACTAGGTATACGATGTGACCGTTTAATTGCAAAAAGTTTTGAAAAACCCTGCCCCCCAGTATGTCCATTAACCATTTCTCAAAAAAGACAGCAGGGGATTGGCCTTCTTCATGTTTAGGGAGACCTAGAATACGAACTTTATTACGTCTTTGTCTATTTTCCAGGTCCTCCATTTTCTGTGTTTGTTCCTTTGTCTGTGTTTTTGTCAGATGATTATCTTTTTTTATCAGAGGCAGAGAGTCCTCTAGCTCTCCTACTCTCACCTCTATCGCTGAAGTGCATTCACATATTTTTTGATTCTCCTGTCTCATGACTGCAATGTCCCCTTTTAATTTCACCATCTGGCTTGTTAATGATAATAATGAGTTGTTACTGGCCTGTACCGCAGTAAGAACATCCTTCAAGGTAGGTTCTGATTTTGAAGCAGAGGGAGAAAGACTATTCTGCGTATTTATATCTTTTGCTAATTGGCTATCGACCTATATCCTGCTTATTCAACGTAAACTCTGCTGTTTCCATATCTCTATTGGGATCTGAGGATGAGGCTAAAGACATATTGGATACAAATCTCCCCTCCAAACCCCATGAAACTTGTGGAACCCGGGACATCTGTATTGTTTCAGAGTCAATCTGAGAGTCTTCCTGAATATCCCGTAGATCAATGTTCCCCTTTGGACTAGATTTTGAGAGATTATCAGATTCCAACCCCTGTTTAATTATATTTTCTTTAAGCCCTTTTTTTTGAGCTCCCTGAATTTTCACATAGGGTTTATTATCAAGACTTTCCAAATGGAAATCCTCACTGTCTTGCAGCGTCTTCTCCATTTCAGTTTCCTGCTCTCTCCTCCTTTGACGGGTCATAACCCGCTGTACTTTCCATGTGGCAGACAGTTTGCTATAATATAAAAATATAGTTGTCTCTTTAAATCTATTAGGGCTATAAGCAGCAGTCCACAATACCGTCAGTAAATTATAAACAAATATGTACCGCGCTGTCTATAAAAGAAATCAAACAAAGATTGGAAAAAAAAAAAAACTAAAGCAGCCAGCACAGCAGGGGGTAAAGTTGCAAAAATGACAAATTGGGTGAAATGTGCAGCGCTTATGTGATCATATAAACTATAACAAATAATATGAGTACAAAAAAACGTGAATAATAAATTATGTGCTCAAAAATACTCCAAGCAGTCCTCTATTATGACATGTGATGTCTATAAACAGAGGAACTTGGACATGTGATGTCCAAAAAAAAGTCAGTGACAAGCTTGAATCATGTGTGATGATAATCCTCAACCACATGTGGATATAATATAGTGACAGTCTTTAACTTCAAATATGTATGATGTAATAACAGTTGATAGTAGATCCACCACCAAAGACACCAGAAGCTGCTTACCAGAGGGATTGAACTCAAATAGATGTACACCTAGTGAGTCAATCAAGCTTTGTGGTATAATATACCAAGGAGATCAGATGCTCTATCCAGATATGACCACCAGATGGACCTTTGAACAGGTGTAAGGTAAGGATGGACTCAGTAGATATAGGCAGTCGGCCCCACCATTAAAAGAAAGAGGAAGGCATATAGCGTAACTAGGGGTGCGCATCTTCACTGGTCTCACAATTCGATTTGATTACGATTATCTGGTCAACTATTCGATTCCGCGATGCATCACGATGCATCACGATTACTGACGTGCTCCCACTTCCGCTTGGGCTGCCAAGGCGGCCCTTCCCCCCTGCAATCTTCTGGGACACATCACAGTTCCCAGAAGATTACCTGGCTGTGCAGGACAGCGCAGTGAGACAGGCGCACCCGGCTGTGAAGCTGCAAGCTGTCACAGCCGGATGCCCACAGTAGTATTGACAGCGCCGTGGACAGGCAGGGGAGAGAATGGAGGGTTTGGGTGGCCACGCCGCTGGATTGTGGGACAGGTGAGTGTCTTTTTATTAAAAGTCAGAAGATACACTTTTTTTGTAGCTGCTGACTTTTAATAAACAAAAAATTGCCAGCGGTCTTCTGGGTCCCAGAAGATTGGCTGGCCAATGGCAGAGCGCAGTGCGGCTCGTGCAGTCTGCGCCCGGCTGTGAAGCCATAAGCTGTCACGGGCGGGTGTCACTGCCCACAGTAGATCTAAAGGCGCAGAGGAGAGGGAGAGGAGCGAGGCTCCGTGCGGCCGCATCGATGGACCGTGGGACAGGTGAATGTCTGATTATTAAAAGTCAGCAGCTACACTTTTTGTAGCTGCTGACTTTTAATAAACTAAAAAACGGGTGGAACTCCGCTTTACGTAGTGCACTAATCCGGTGCACTACAAGGTACAGGAATTCACACACACGGCTGCTGGGAGGTCAGAAGGGATTAGAATCCACAACTGACAAACAGCCCTGTGAAGTTCCCTGTACTGTCTCTGTGATGACATTTCTCTGGGCTCCCTCGTTTGCACCTTCCAGCACACTAGAAGTTAACACAGTGGAATGTGCAAACTGGGGGGAGGGAGGGGGGGGTGGAGAAATATTGTCAGCACAGAGCACATGTAGGAGACAGTGTAAGTAGAATACAAACACATTTGTAGTCTACATACAGCTGGTAAAATACCTGTTTAGTAAAAAATGCAGTATTTAATCCATTAAGTGCCCACCGCTGTATCTGCATTTTAAAATTTATGCAGCTTCATATCTTGTTTTTTAGTCCGTGTGTATAACTGTGTTTTTGTCAAAATGGCTTTTGTTAATAAATGCAGTTGTAATCCATTAAGTGGTGACCGCTGTATGTGTTTTTTTTTTTAAATATACGCAGCTTCATACCTCGTTTTTTTAGTCTGTGTATAAAACTGTATAAGCCGCTCATGTGACTGCTCAGTCCGGCTCGCCTCTCTCTCCTCTCAGTCTCACGTCTCTCTGTCTCTCCTGACGTCAATGGGAGTTCTCAGCCTCGCCCACCAACTGTAGCTATCAGATCAGAAGAGAGGTGGGCGGGGCTGACGTCAGGAGATACTGAGAGGAGAAGGGCCGGCCGGACTGAGCAGTCACATGAGTGCCGGGATATACAGTTATATACACAGACTAAAAACGAGGTATGAAGCTACATATGTTTCTAAAAAAACACATACAGCGATCACCACTTAATGGATTATGCATTTAATAGCAAAAGCCATTTTGACAAAAATGCTCGGAGCACACTTTCGGGAGGGGTGGGGCAAGTCGGGATGACGTCACACCCGACATCGATTTTTCAGGGTGCCTGCATCGATGCCGCATCGGGGACCCCCGAATCGCGATGCATTGATGCAGCGATTAAATTCCACACCCATAAGCGTAAATCTGTATGGAAATTTTAATACATGAAAAGCAAAGGAAATACACTCACGTGTTTAGCAGTAAAACCAGAAGAAAAATATTACAGCGCACACATGCAAAAAAACATTAACCTCCAGCAAGGCTAGTTAAAAACACCTAAACATTCTCAAACAGACATTCTCAAAAATATGGGGATTTGGTCACACCATATTGTTATATGGTGCTAAGCCCACTTACTGCGACAAAGTAAGCAGTAAAACCAGGCGCTTGTATAAAAGAAGACAGTGGTCTCAGCATATCCTCCCAACGCGTTTTGACTTAGAAGTCATCATTTGGGGACAATACCGTCAGTCAGCCACAAACAGCAGTATGGAAGATCCAATAGTACACAGACCGAGGAAACAATTGCTGTATTAAGATTCTGGAATATATTGATACTATAGGCAGTCCATAGCAACATAGCAATATAAAGCGGTGATAATTTCACAAAAAAAAAAAGCAATAAACAGCGATAGGCAGCAGTCTAAATACAGCGATTAACAGTGATTAGTAACAGCTATATTAGTTAGAAGCTAGTAGCAATTATTAAAAGTGCTGATTAATGCAGTCATTGGCAGCGATACTAGACTGCAGTCTGCGCTGGTGTGCCTCTGCACTGAATAAGAAATCCAGTGGCCCCTTTGGGGGTATGTGCTACATAGCAGCTAGATATAGAGATTTCCTAGTAATATTATTACCAGGCTGCAGCTAGGGGGAGCTCTAACACAAATTTCACCCAACATTCGTGTTTACTTTCTACTTTTTCACCATTTTTTCATCAACGTGGGGATAAGGTGCCTTGCTCGGGGGCACCCCGCATGTTGAAGGCATGTTGCCTGGTATGGTTCAGGAGGAAGGGACCACATGTACGTCCCCTCTTTATTGGGTCCACCTTGGTGCCTTTCCAGGGTGGATCCCCTCTGCACAACATGTTGTCCCGTTGAGTACAAGGGCTTCTTTTCCACAAAGCCTGGAAGATGGTTGAGGGGTTCTGAGGGCAAGGGTCCTTTTGGAACCTGGAAGCCCCCCTTAAAAATGAGGAGGCCCCCAGCTACTGCCCCCCTACATAAATAAGTATGGGGTACATAGTACCCAAAGGTACCACTAGCTGAATAATGGCTCCCTGAGCTGTCATCTGCTAAAAAAAGGAAGAGATGGAATTGTGGTGACATCATTACCTATATATGTTCAGTGACCTTATTTGGGCATTGATTTCAATACTATCTTCTCCCCATTGCTTGTGTGGCAGGCGTTTCTGGTGACATCAGTTGTCCCTAGGGACGTGGCTGGGCAAGCACCCGCTGCTTCATTAGAAACCAGTGACAGCTAGAACCTTTTATATATAGAAGTGGAAGAAATACAGCTTTTTTGTTTGATGCTCGGATCATGCAAACAGGAGGGTGGCACAGCTAAAGTTTGGTTTGAGCGATCAACTTATCCGTAAACTCTAAAAACTGAACCCAGAGCTTATCCCTAGTGGTCAGTGTAGTGGTCCTTTACATTGGTAACCAGTGAGAGAAGGATCCCCTTATATCAGTGGTCAGTGTAGTGGTCTCTTACATTGGTGACCAATGAGAGAAGGAACCCCTTATGTCAGTGTAGTGGTCCCTTACATTGGTGACCAATGAGAGAAGGATCCCCTTATATCAGTGGTCAGTGTAGTGGTCCCTTACTTTGGTGAACAGTGGGGGAAGGACCTCCTTATATCAGTGGTCAGTCTAGCGGTCCCTTACATTTGTGACCAATTGGAGAAGGACCCCTTGTAACATCAGGTAGTGTGGTAATCCCTTACATTGGTGACCAATGGGAGAAGAATCACCTTATTTTAGTGGTCAGTGTAATAGTCTTTTACATTGGTGACCAATGAGAGAAGGACAGGCCCCCGGGGCAGCAGAACAGTGATAGGAAGGTGGCAGGTAGAGGAACCAATGGCCTCCATTTCCCTCCTGTAGCCACTGAAAGTCTGCAGGATGGAGAGGAGGAAAAGCGAGCATTCAGCAGATACATGGAGGGATCGGCTCCGCTATACGCCACCGCCCTTCTATTCAGTTAACCAGGGGGGCCACACAGGCCCCCTGGAGCATTGGGCCAGGCAGCAATGGCGACCCCTATACATAAGCCTCTGAATCTTAGGGTTCCTCCAGAGATTGCTAGGGGTTCCTTCAGCAATGGGTTATTTCTGCCTCATAGACAAGAAACTAGGGATGAACTGATACCAGTATCGAGTACGAGTACTTATGAAAATGCTCTCGATACTTTGTTGTCAGATTTACATCCATACAAAATGAACAATCTCAAATCTCGTTGCAAAGAATCACATGCAGTTTGAACAGGAATGCGGTACGATTCCTGTCGGAATAGCTTTCAGTTTTCTGCACTGCTCCTTTGTGAACCCAGGCTAAAATCACTATGATAAGTCTATGTGTTCAGACAGGAGCAGTGGGGAAACAGCAGGGGTTTCTGAAAGGAATCTCACCTGTCCAATTCCTGTCCAAACTGCATGCGATTCTTTGCAGAGCGATTTGGGCGCATTCATTTTGTACGGACGCAAATCACACCGCAAAGTGTCGGTACTTGGCATCGGCGAGTACTTGACCGAAATTATCAGTACTCGTAATCACCAATAAAAAAAATGTTTTTGGTGCATCTCTACAAGAAATCGCTCACAACAATAGTCTTCTCAGTTATCTGTAAAGGAGGCATTCTTCCCACTGATCTCTAATGTCAGGGACATTCATCCCAGTGACCACCAATGTAAGGGCATTCATCCCAGTGACCACCAATGTAAGGGACATTCATCCTAGTGACCACCAATGTAAGGACGTTTATCCCAGTGACCATCACCCTTATGTACTGTGAGCTGTGGCCTTATATTAATTATTGACAGAGGTTCCCTGAGACCTGGAAAGTTATTTTATGAGTTCCTCAAGGTTGAAAAGGTTGAGAAAGGCTGTATTGGCCTTAAGCTGCCAAAATCCACCAAAGGCAACATAAAAGGAGAACATCAAACAAATAATGGAGGACTCACACAGGACTCTACACACAAATACTTTAATATAAACGGCAGAAAATCATCAGGAACAATTCGTCCAACATTCACATGTAATATCGGCTGCAGAGTCTTCAAGAAGTCTAATCAGTGTGTTCTGCTGATGTGCAGCTAATCAGTGTTTTCTTGGTGGAAGTGGAGATGACCCCCATCTATAAAGTTATACAGTACATACACACACAGCACAAGGCCGTGTTCACACTACAAGATGTTTCTCAGGGCTGCAGTTCCTCTGAGATCCACAAGGTGGTGATCTCACTTCTATCCAGACAGGAAGCCCCTATGGATGATAGGAAGTGATGTTTAGTACAGACAGGAAGTGATGTCAACTACAGACAGAAAGTTGCATGTGGTACCAAGTATAAAGGAGACATTGCTGGTAGTGGTAGCAGAGGAGGCATTCTATTTAAACCCAGTAACCCCCCCCCCCCCTGTCATGTCCGTCCTCTTCCTCCATAGTCACTGTGATGTCTTTTATCCACATTATTAGTCATATTTTTATATATGTAGTCACAGAACACTACAGGGGCAGATACCATCCAGAGAGGCTGAACCTTCAGTCCTGGAATTACTGTTTATTATCCTCCTTTATTCTATAGTCCTATTATACAAGATTTGGATGTTCTTTGATATTCATGCCCACCATTGAGGGGAAGCCCCTATAGATGACAACAAACAGCACTAAAAACTTGAGAGTTGGTCAACTTTTTTGTGGGGGGTATTTTGGGATCTTATACATTGTAGTGTGACTTCAATCTTAACATGTATTATAGCTTTCGTAAACAGCTTTAAAAAATACAAACACTAGAGGGAAGCCGCTCCCTACACATGTGCCAATTCTTACTTGGGGCAGTCCGACTATTAACGCCTTACATCCCCATCCTAATATTGTACAACCAATACAGTCCAGATAATTCTCTGTCTACAGAAAACCTGTATATAAAACATGATCACATCAATAAGGATGGAGGAGGACTGGAGTCACATGACTGAGAGGATACTAAACCTCACCCTGGAGATCATCTACCTGATGACCGGAGAGGTGAGGAGGATTCTGGGAGGTCACATGACATCACTCTTATCTCTATTAATAAAACACAGACCTGACTGGAGAGGTGAGGAGGATTCTGGGAGGTCACATGACATCACTCTTATCTCTATTAATAAAACACAGACCTGACCGGAGAGGTGAGGAGGATTCTGGGAGGTCACATGACATCACTCTTATCTCTATTAATAAAACACAGACCTGACCGGAGAGGTGAGGAGGATTCTGGGAGGTCACATGACATCACTCTTATCTCTATTAATAAAACGCTGACCTGAATAGAGAGGTGAGGAGGATTCCGGGAGGTCACATGATATCACTCTTATCTCTGATAATAAAACACAGACCTGACTGGAGAGGTGAGGAGGATTCTGGGAATGTGACATATTACTGTTTTTGTTGAATGTAGTAATTTATTCCTATTAAGTCTGGTGATCATATGACCATCACAGTGCCTCCTTGTGACTTCCTAAAACCTGAGAGACACAACATGGAGAAGATTCTAGAAGTCACCAAGAAGATGATGGAGCTGCTGACAGGAGAGGTGAGCGGTGCTGGGAATTCTGGGACATTATCCAGTAACAGACAAGGGATGTGTCTGGATGGTGACTGTATCATTGTGTGTGTCAGGTTCCTATAAGGTGTCAGGATGTCACTGTCTATTTCTCCATGGAGGAGTGGGAGTATTTAGAAGGACACAAGGATCTCTACAAGGACGTCATGATGGACAATCAGCCGCCTCTCACATCACCGGGTAAGAGGAGACTTTATTGTAAAGGAGAGAGCAGTACGGAGGGTCCACCTAGATCCCCCATCATCTGATAAACACATAGAAACAATGTATTCAGTCAGTGTGTGTGTTTCCTACAGATGGATCCAGTAATGGGAACCCACCAGAGAGATGTCCCCGTCCTCTGTATTCCCGGGATTACACACACGAAGATCACATCATCCCTCACCATCATCAGGTAGATGAGGAACAATCACTGATAGTATCATTAGGATCTGTACATTATCTGCATTGTTACCATTGATGTCATTTGTATTATATGTTCAGAGTGGAAACCTGAGAGATTCTAAAGTTGAGGGTAAAGCACAAGAAGAGATGTATGTGAGGGATGATCAGCAGTCTATGGAGGAGGATGGAATAACGGGGACATTTATAGAGGAGGACACTCCTACAGAGATCAGCACAGGTGGGTCATTAACACTAAATACATTTCTCCACCCATACTGCTCACTGATTGGTCCAGAGTAGGGAAAGGACTGGGTGATATCATCCTGTAATCCCCTGGTCACTTTCCTGAGCTGTGTTCCCCGTCCTGTATTCCTGTATTTCTCTCGGATAATCTTCCTTCTCTGTGCTGCAGACACAATTTATGTATCTAGCGGTGTGGGACCTCTGTAACTTGTCTCCAGTAAACATTTAACTTGCCACTGATTACTGAATACCAATAATATGAGTCTCGACCCCTGCACTATATGCTCTATATCGGGGATCTCAAAGTACCGGCCTGCAGACCAGTTACAAATGGCCCACAGGCAGGGCCGATCCTGGCAGGGTGCGTGGGGTGCACCGCGCATCGGCTGGCAGCTTTCTCTCCTGTGTTCTCTCTCCTGCATACTGCTGCAGCCCAGCGCACACAGGAAAGGAAACAGACACAGAGCGGAGTGAGGATCCGCCCATCCACCTGCCCACCTAGGCTCTGATGAGCGTTCAGAGCTGTGCTCCCTCGGAGGCTGTGCCCAGATCCAGGGTCCCGCTGCCACCTCAGGGCGTTCTCGGGGGGGCCCTGCCACTAGGCCTGTGATGAAGCCAGGACCTGACAGGAGGAGAGGACTCGGGAGGCAGAAGATCAGGCCACCAGCTGACTGACAGGAGGAGAGGTAAGTGAGCCATCACACCGAAACTGAGCAAAGTCCTTAGTGGGGTGGCTGGGGTTGAAATTTGTGAACAGGAGGTATTTTTGAAGTGTTGGGGGGGTATTTGTGAAGTGTGAGGGGGGGAGTTATTTGTGGAGTGTAGAGGGTAGTGCTGGGGTTAATAGTGCGTCCGCTGACACCAATGCTGGGTGTTAATAGTGCGTCCACTGACACCAATGCTGGGGGTTATTAGTGCATCTGATGACACCAATGCTGGGGGTTAATAGTGCGTCCGCTGACACCAATGCTGGAGTTAATAGTGCGTCCACTGACACCAACGTTGGGGTTAATAGTGCGTCCGCTGACACTAATTCTGGGTGTTAATAGTGTGTCCGCTGACACCAATGCTGGGGTTAATAGTGCGTCTTCTTACACCAACGTTGGGGTTAATAGTGCGTCCACTGACACCAATACTGGGGGTTAATAGTGCGTCCACTGACACCAACATTGAGGTTAATAGTGCGTCTGCTGACACCAATACTGGGGGTTAATAGTGCGTCTGCTGACACCAATGCTGGGGTTAATAGTGCGTCTGCTTACACCAACGTTGGGGTTAATAGTGCGTCCGCTGACACCAATGCTGGGGGTTAATAGTGCGTCCACTGACACCAATACTGGGGGGTTAATAGTGTGTCCACTGACACCAATGCTGGGGTTAATAGTGCATCTGCTTACACCAACGTTGGGGTTAATAGTGCGTCCACTGACACCAATACTGGGGGTTAATAGTGCGTCCACTGACACCAACATTGGGGTTAATAGTGCGTCCGCTGACACTAATTCTGGGTGTTAATAGTGTGTCCGCTGACACCAATGCTGGGGTTAATAGTGCGTCTTCTTACACCAACGTTGGGGTTAATAGTGCGTCCACTGACACCAACATTGAGGTTAATAGTGCGTCTGCTGACACCAATACTGGGGGTTAATAGTGCGTCTGCTGACACCAATGCTGGGGTTAATAGTGCGTCTGCTTACACCAACGTTGGGGTTAATAGTGCGTCCGCTGACACCAATGCTGGGGGTTAATAGTGCGTCCACTGACACCAATACTGGGGGGTTAATAGTGCGTCCACTGACACCAATGCTGGGGTTAATAGTGCATCTGCTTACACCAACGTTGGGGTTAATAGTGCGTCCACTGACACCAATACTGGGGGTTAATAGTGCGTCCACTGACACCAACATTGAGATTAATAGTGCGTCCGCTGACACCAATACTGGGGGTTAATAGTGCGTCTGCTTACACCAACGTTGGGGTTAATAGTGCGTCCGCTGACACCAATACTGGGGGGTTAATAGTGCGTCCACTGACACCAATACTGGGGGGTTAATAGTGCGTCCACTGACACCAATACTGGGGGGTTAATAGTGCGTCCACTGACACCAGTGCTGGGGGTTAATAGTGCGTCCACTGACACCAATGCTGGGGTTAATAGTGCGTCCACTGACACCAGTGCTGGGGGTTAATAGTGCGTCCGCTGACACCAATGCTGGGGTTAATAGTGCGTTCGCTGACACCAATGCTGGGGTTAATAGTGCATCCACTCACACCAATGCTGGGGTTAATAGTGCATCCGCTGACACCAATGCTGGGGGTTAATAGTGCGTCCGCTGACACCAATGGTGGGGGTTAATAGTGCGTCCGCTGATACCAATGCTGGGGGTTAATAGTGCGTCCACTGACACCAATGCTGGGGTTAATAGTGCGTCTGCTTACACCAACGTTGGGGTTAATAGTGTGTCCACTGACACCAATACTGGGGGTTAATAGTGCGTCCACTGACACCAACATTGAGGTTAATAGTGCGTCCACTGACACCAATGCTGGGGGTTAATAGTGCATCCGCTGACACCAATGCTGGGGGTTAATGCTGACACCAGAGCTGGGTTAATAATGCGTCCCCTGACACCAGTGCTGTTTTTGAAGTTTGAAAGTTTGCATGCGGCCCCCATGGGATATGAAAACTTGTCTTGTGGCCCTCAGGTAATTTGATTTTGAGACCCCTGCTTTATATGTTGTATATTACATCATTCTGATACTTAGTAGAACGGTTGTATCCTATTTAATATGTTGTACATTACATAGTCCTGACTTCTGCTCTCTCCCCTCTACCCACTGCTATATATACATATCATATGTATTCTCTTTTTTTACACCCATTTTCTCCCAGCTGGACATTTTATATCTGATGATTTGATTGGAGCACAGCAGTGGCAGAACTACCAGGGTCACAGAAGTCATACATGCGACCGGCCCTGGTGTTCTGCCTCTGAGAAGGGGCAGGCAGTGTTGCAAACCCTCCAGTTTGAAAAAACAGCCAGAAATCAGTCTGTAAATGTAGGGATTGGTGGCTGCAGCTGAGCCGAGTATCTTTGAAAGTCACACAGCCCAGAAAGCACACTCCCTCCCTCACAGAGGGAGAGGAGAGCAGAATAGAAGGTGCCCCTCCTCCCTGTTCCTCCTATGTATGCCCGGACCGCCCGCTCTCTTATCCTGACATGCAGCTGTATCTGACAGTAGATGTGTGGGTGGCAGATATGAATGATGACGCTGTCTGAGATAACAGCCTCTGCTTTCTGAGTGAACAATGAGCTGTCCAGTATACTGTGATTAAAAAGTAGGAGGCACATATACAAACTGTTGTAATTCCTACACTGTTCACCTGATTTGGATGTAAATACCCTCAAATTAAAGCTGAAAGTCTGCCGTTAAAGCACATCTTGTTCGTTTCATTTCAAATCAATTGTGGTGGTGTATAGAGCCAAAAAGATTAGAATGGTGTCGATGTCCCAATATTTATGGACCTGACTGTATAGTGGTAACACACATTTCAGTACATTTATTGTCACTTTATTTTCTCTTTTTTTTATTATTTATCATCGCTGGCATTTGCACTTTATATATTGGCACATTTTTTTAGTAGTATTTTTACAGAGGTATACACAGAGTGGCACAAGTTTATTTTATTTATCTTTAGTCAAACACAGTTTATGGGCGTGTGTCTGGTGTCAGCAGCTGAAAGAAATTAAGACGTTTCCTTACACATGAGGGATGTGTCAGAAACCATAAAATCAGACAGAGACAGAATTACAGTTAAATCACACTTTAATAATAAAAATAAATAAAACAAATGTAGGCCCATCCTTACAGGTAGCTCTCGAAGTTATTCAACACTTTGGTAGATACTCTGTCCTAAAAAAAAAACTGGGATAAATCCCAGATCCTCCCTATCGATGTAAGTGCCCCTACAGAACTTCAGTCCTCCTCCCCACTGCTTAGAGTTAGCTCTATGACATACCTGGGGATTGTGATCACCCGCTCACCAGAAGACTTTACCAAGTTAAGTATAGAACCCCTACTAGTGAATTTAAAATCCAAAACGCAAACATGGGCTAAACTACCTCTTGGAGTAATGGGTCGGGTAACGCTCATTAAAATGGTTCTCCTTCCCAAGTTTTTGTATGTCTTCTGGCACGCCCTGGCCTATTTGCCCCTTAAGATTTTCAAATCTATTGAAGCTCTCCTCAACTCTTTTGTGTGGGGAACTGGCCGACACAAACTGTCCTGGCAAACACTTAAAAACCCTACTGATCGGGGGGGAGCAGCATTACCCAACTTTAACCTTTATTACCTGGCAGCATAGCTGTCCCATTTTTTTAATATTGATAAACATGACAAAAATCGTTACGTGTCCCTGATATGCTCTCCTCAGAATCATGAGGTGTCTCATCCATTTCAAATTCTACTTAAGGGCAATATGGGCACACACAGAGTAGGTGACTGCAGGGGTTTATTGTACCATCACTGTAAGATTTGGGAGATAGTGGGACGCAAATTACAGATACCACCTACACACTTCCATACACCCCTATGGGATAACCCCGCTCTGAAAGAATTGACAACTATACCAGAACATACCCTCTGGCTTAGACAAGAGATTGAATACCTATCAGATGTCTATTGTGACACTGCCTTAAAATTGTTCCAACAACTTAAGGTGGAGTTTAACCTCCCCAACCATATGCACTTCTGATACCTCCAGCTCCGCCATGCTTTTCAGGCCCAATTTGGTACTACCATCCCTAATATAGAACGTCTAGACATTTCCTATATTATGATGGGGCTAGACTCTCGTAAACTTATCTCTGGATTCTACAACTTACTACTTCTCCATACAGCGAATACTCTTGCTTATAAACTAAAAGACCATTGGTCTGGGGAGGTGGGAGGACTGGAGGATGATGAATGGGAGGATGCATTGGATGCTTGTAAAAGGGTCTCCATGAAACTATCAGACCGTCTCACACAACTCCATATCATGCATAAGTTATATCTAACCCCTCTCCGACTGGCTAAATACAAACCTGACCACAATCCACTGTGCCCCCGCTGCGCTAGTCCATTCAGTACCTTCTTTCATCTCCTATGGTCCTGCCCGGCAATACATAACTATTGGTCCCATATAGTGAAATTTATCCATGATGAGATGGGATTTCCTCTGAAATTGTGCCCTAAACAGTGTCTGCTGGGAGTATTTCCCGATCCAGATTCGGATAAATTCCACAAAGTATTCCTTCAGGAGACACTGTTTATTGCTAGACTACTCATAGCGAGAAAATGGCTTCAGGTCACGCCACCGTCACTCCAGGAATGAATCTCAGCAGTGAATACTGTTCTACCATATAAGAAAGAGATTTATATTCATAGAGGTTGCCCTGCCAAATATGGCAAAATATGAGACACGTGGGTAGGAAACGCAGCCACATGTAATATGTTGTCTGATTGATTTTTTTTGTTATTTTTATTATTTTCATTTTCCTTTTTTGTATATGCCAGTATTGTCCTCGCCCTTACATACACCTGATGTCTGGGCCTCTGACACTTCATGGATTGTAACAGTCCGAGTATAGCCTTTGCTACAATATACATGTACGGATTGTACTACTTGTCAAGTACATCTAGATTCGTGTGGATATTGGATATGACTTATCTATTCTGTCAATGTATACACATTTTGTATGTCCTTACTCTTGAATGAAAAACACCTCAATATTTGTAAAAAAAAAAAAAAAATTAGAACAAATGTAGTCAAAACATAGCCAGAGTTCAGGAACCAGAACGGATAGTCAGACAATCCAAACATAGGGGAGCCAGAGATGAGCGTAGTGAAACAGCAAGCTGGATCTGGAGCCAGAAGGGATGTCAGCCAAGCAAGTCTTTTAAACAGGAATGCAGGAGATAGACTCTGTGATATGACCAAGGTGAAGGCTAAGATCCTCTGGGCTGGGCGGCTTAAGTAGGCAGGACTGACGAGCAGGATATCATCAACAGCTGAGTAACTGTGGAGAGAAAGGAGCTGGCAATTAGCCGACAGCTGAGCAGCCAGCTCAGAGAAGGAAGGGCTGAGCCCAGCCCTGACAGGATGTTCTTTTGGTTTCTTAGTTTATTGGACCAGTAGCTCGCAAGATTTTCAATTAATTAAGCACATAATGAACAGAAGTTGCGTACTCCATGACATGTTATACGTTATCCATAACCATAAAAAGACAACATTAATATTTTGGATGTAGAGAGGTCAAAGTAAGGAGATTAGAAAGCCAACTACCCCATGTTTATTTAAGCACTATTGTTTTTTTTCCTAAGTTCGAAAGGGAGTTTATACAAGGGGAGAGAGTCATTAATAAGGGCAGAGTAGTAAGTAGAAATGAGCTTAGTAGGAGATACGTCCACAAAATGGGACTTTAAAGGCAACTGAAAATCATAATGCTAGGATAAAAAGAACACAAGTACTTTATTACATCATAGAGAATCTCTCAGTGCCACACACTCAGAACCTCTTGGAGTACTCAATATCAGATGCCCCCTTGATATACTCTTTGGGCTGATATGTCTTTTGCTGCTGGATGATCCCAGTGTGAGAAACGTTCAGGGCCCATTTGAGAACCAGGTGGTGTAGTCTCATCGGTTGGCGATGGTGGATGATGATCAATTGGTTTTCAATTTAAAAATGGCTGCTCTTGGTGTCACCTACTTGCTGGATATATAATTGTGCCATTTTTCCTCTACTCAACTCCTGATGAAAAGAAAAGAAAAACCTTTTGTGAAATGTGTCAGGATGAAGAGGGTATCTACCCACACCAAGTCTTTGTTTATTTACAGAGCATTCAGCCATTGTTCAAGAGATGTAAACATCCCTTGTGATAGAAATAAGGCATGACAGGTCCTCTTTATGGAGACATCTGGGGTCTATAAGACCACAACTATCTTCTCTACCCTGGGAAGCATGAGATAAAATAAAAAACATTGATCTTTGGTTTTTAGGGGGGAAAATGGCAGCTTTTACGTCTGTGTTTATGATGTTATGGCGTCGCTTCGGGCCTCCCAATATCATAGAGATGACCAGGGACCATCTGATCCTTAGCCAGCTCTCTGGTAACCCACAACCACCGCTGGATGGAATCTGAGGCTCTCCGATCGCACAGGAGAGCCCGGAGATGCGCCGACGGGCGTCGGGAGGGTGGGACGTCCCCACCCATTTCCTGTAAAAGCAATCCATCAGCTTATCAGCCCCTAGGATGGCTTTTACACAAAAGGATATGGCCGCCTGAAAAATATATCTGCATGATGCCTGTAGCTGCAGGCATCTTCCAGATATCGTCACTTCAAGTCCACGATGTAATATGATGTCATGCGAGCAGGAAGTGGTTACCACTTGCCTACCAGGGCAATTCTGAGTTACAGGGCTAGAATTATTGCCCTCGCTCTAACGTTTGCGGCGATACCTGACGTGTGGTTTGACCGCCACTTACGTATGCGTTCGCTTCTGCGAGCGAGCATGCAAGGACGGGGGCGCTTTAAAAAAAAAAAAATGTCATTGTTAAATTTTACTTTTATTCTTCTAGTTTGATGCTTTCTTTTTACATTTTTTTTATCACTTTTATTCCTATTACAAGGAATGTAAAAATCACTTGTAATAGGAATAGTGTGTGACTGGTCCTCTTTACAGTGAGATCTGGGGTCAATAAGACCCTCTAGGCTGGGAAGCCTTAAATAAAAAAATGATCCTGGCTTCCCAGCCAAGGCGGTGGCATTTTGTCAAATGCAGGGGCCGGGCAAACAATAACATAGCCAATAAATATTGCACATGATATAAGTAACATGGGTACATGTAGATATCATATTATTATACACAGGCATCAAATACTCAACGCGTTTCTCGAGACACGGCTCGCTTCCTCAGGGGTGTATGCATGTGTGGTGTATCTGGAATAGACAAAAAGATGTGTGACACAGTGATGTAAGAGCAAATGATGAGAGGGGCCTTGGGGTGTAAAGCCCCATACTCACCAATGTGCAGAGCCAGTGTGTCACACTGCTGAATCCCGAGCGGTGGCAGCGACAGATGTATGGCATGGGAGCGGAGGGGGAGAGACCAACTGCAACCAACACCAGGGAACAAGTGGAAGGCAGACATGGCATAGGTGGAAGTGGGAGTGTATAACCCCAAGGGTCTCAAATTGTCCATTTGTAATGTCAGCTGTAACAGAAATATAAATTTGTATCAATATTTGCTAAATAGCAGAATAATATTAAAATGGAAATAATATAGTTTAGTATATGACTGTATGTATATATGGTCCAACCTAATCAAATGATGGAGCAGACATGGAGACCCAAGGGTAAGTGTGAGGAAGGTGCAATGGACAAAAAAAGGGGGGGGGGGTGTATCTAGGAAAACAATCCCTAGGAGAAAGGGAGAGGGACAGTTGCAATTAGGTGAAAAAAAAAATATATATATATGCACATGTGTGAAAACCAGACAGTGCTAGAGCATAGGGAGTATGTATATGTGAGATAATGGCTGCGAGTGGCAGAGTCAACCTTCCCGTGTGGAATGAGAATCAGTGAGTTAAAGAGTCCCAACCATGTCTGCCCTCCAATTTGTATCCCTGGAGAGGTCCGGCGGGCTCCACCCCCAACGCCATGCAGGATGGAGAGACGCGCTGACGCGACAGCTATACCCAGAACTTGATGACGCCAGGCGTGGGCGTCATCTGCTGGGTGAAGTAGCATGGCGCCGATATGTAGGTGGCCCCACCCATCCCGGGGGGGCGGGGGGGACAGCAGGAGATGTGTGAACCTCCCTTGTTTCATATTGCAGCTCCCAAGCCAGACAATGAACCACCGGCACCAAGGGGGAACAGCACGAGAAATCGTCACTGGACAGGGCAATAGTAGGGGCTGGAACATGTATGTAGATAAATTATATATAGGTTACTGTGGCTGGAAGTGGCAACAGACCCGGTTTGGGATAATTGGGTGTCTTCCACCCGGGTTCAATACAAAAAAAGAGGAAAGGTCTGGTGTCACCAGTGACACACCTCCATCCCTAAAACATAGCAAATACACAAAGAGTCACCCTGGGACTTTAAATGAGGTGAGCACAGTTAGCCACAGAATAGCTATCGCGTCAGCGCATCTCTCCATCCTGCATGGCGTTGGGGGTGGAGCCTGCCGGACCTTTCCAGGGATACAAATTGGAGGGCAGACATGGCTGGGACTCTCACTGATTCTCATTCCACACGGGACAGTTGACTCTGCCACTCACAGCCAGTATCTCACATAAGTATGTGCTGCGTACACACGGTCGGACTTTCCGACGGGAAATGTTGGATGTGAGCTTGTTGCCTGAAAGTCCGACCGTGTGTATGCTCCATTGAACATTTGCTGTCGGACTTTCCGCCAACAAATGTTTGCTAGCAGGTTCTCAAATTTTCCGCCAACAAAACTGTTGTCGGAAAGTCCGATCGTGTGTACACAGGTCCGTCGCACAAAAGTTCACGCATGCTCAAGATCAAGCAGAAGGAGCCGCACTGGCCATTGAACTTCCTTTTTCTTGGCTCCTCGTACGTCTTGTACATCACTGCGTTCCCACGTTCGGAATTGTTGGCCAACATATGTGTGACTGTGTGTATGGAAGACAAGTTTGAGCCAACAACCTTCAAACAAAAATCCACGTTGTTGGCGGAAAGTCCGATCGTGTGTACGGGGCATTTGTGTATTTGCTATGTTTTAGGGATGGAGGTGTGTCACTGGTAAAACCAGACCTTTCCTCCTTTTTTGTAATGACTTGGTATAAAACCACCTTGATCACCTTTCACCAAGTTCACAACCACCTTACTCAATCAATTCACCAATACTTACACTAGAATGTTGACATCCACATTATTTAGGGAAATTGGCCTATTAGAGTCACATTTAGGAGGGACTTTGTGAGGTTTCAAAAGAAGAGCAATCAACGCATAGAGGGAGAACACCGGTGTCCAGTGCTTCCATTAAATGTACGAAGAAGAAAGGGACTAAGTAAAAGCCTGGAAGCCACCGAGGCCTGGAGGTTTGTGAGCAGGTAGTTGCGAAACGGGAAGGACAATCTTCTCAATGGAAAGAGGTGTATCCAATTCCCCACGTCTACAAGAAGGTAAGGAAGGGAGGGAAACCTGAGCCAAATACTCATATAAATGTTTATTAGAGTATTGAACTGTGGTAGCATAAAGGTCAGTATAAAAAGACAGGAAAACATCCAGAACCTCCTGAGGGGCAGTGCCAATCCGCCCAGTAGATAATTGAATACAGGGAATAGAAGTGGGGAAGGATTCAGGCCTAGCTAAGTAAGCAAGTTAATGGCCAGCTTTATTGCCATGTTCAACAGTTTTTTGGGTAGCATAAAGCATCTTCTTTTTAGTAAGGTCCAATAACTGGAGCTCATACTCTCTGCGTTTTATACATGCTACATGTGTCAGGGTTAGCAACATAATCACTTTCCACTTGCAGCAGAGCAGTTTCTAATTTCTCAGTAGTAATAATCTTTTTATTTCTATTTTAGTAGGACGGAAGATGAGGAAAACCTCAGAGGATTGTCTCACTTTTTCTCCATACTGTAAAGTAGAAGATGAGGACATCACACAGTATAGTCCAGGAGAAAACCCGACTACCTCAAATGTCCATCCGGCACCACACAGTGTAGATGGACCATCGTATTCCTCTTATCCTGAGGAACCTCAGACTGTGAGGGACGGTGCCGTCCTTCCAACAGATAAGAGGTTTTCCTGTACTGAGTGCGGGAAGGGATTCCAATATATATCCAAATTTAATGCGCATGAAAGATCTCACACAGGGGAGAAGCCGCATTCCTGCCTTGTGTGCGGGAAATGTTTTTCACATAAGTTCCATTTTTCCAAACATCAGAAAACTCAGATGGAGAAGGAGCCGTTTTCCTGTCCTGAGTGCAGGAAATGTTTTGTAAATAAATCAGATCTTCTCACACATCAAAGGTCTCACACGGGGGGAGAAGCCGTATTCCTGTTCTGAGTGCTAGAAATATTTTGTACGAAAATCTGAACTTGTCAGACATCAGAGAACTCACACAGGGGAGAAGCCATTTTCCTGTCCTGAGTGTGGAAAATGTTTTTCATAATTAAAACATTGTTAATTAATAATTGTTTCCAGGTCATCGTGATGGCTTTACGAGCGTAATACAATAGTAGGGATATAAGTATTTTTCGCGTTCTGATCACTGGCATTTGTTCAACCAACCCCAGCAGACAGTATTTAGGATCATAAGGAACGTGGGTCTTGGTGACCTTCGCAATCACCTGAATAACCTCTTGCCAGTAATGCTGAATTGCTAGGCAGCTCCAAAAAAATGTGGAAAAACTCTCCGGGCTGGTGTGAGCAATGCCAACACAACAGAGAGTATGTCGCTGACATCCCATGGAGCCTGTGGGGTGTGTAGTGAGCTCTGTGCAGAATTTTGTACTGGACCAGTTTATCTCTTGCTGAAACTAGATGGGAGAAGTGAAAGTCCCAAATCTCTCTCCAGTCGTCATCATCCAGTTCCGGGATGTCCCCCACCCATTTCCTGCAGAGGGAGGACAATTCGGGACCGGCAGCAACAAGCAGGGACCCATAGAGCTGGGACGTGGGTTTCTCCAAGTCCTTCACCCGAAGAGTAGATTCAAGCTCTGAGTATGATAAGTCAACTGGCTGGCCCAGGAACTGACACCTATAGGCATGCACAATTTGAAGGTACCTAAAATGTGCATGTGCGGGTACTCACGCACATGAACTTTAATGGCATCCCAGTCTTAATCCGTAGGGTTCAATATTGAGTTGGCCCACCCTTTGCAGCTATAACAGCTTTAACTCTTCTGGGAAGGCTGTCCACAAGATTTAGGAGTGTGTCTGTGGGAATGTTTGACCATTCTTCCAGCAGTGCATTTGTGAGGTCAGGCACTGATGTTGGACGAGAAGGCCAGCCTCCGCTTTAAATTATCCCAAAGGTGTTCTATCGGGTTGAGGTCAAGACTCTGTGCAGGCCAGTCAAGTTCCTCCACCCCAAACTCACTCATCCATGCCTTTATGGACCTTGCTTTGTGCACTGGTGAGCAGTCATGTTGCAACAGGAAGGGGCCATCCCTTCCATAATACACAGAGCGCTGTGCACAGGACTGCATAATACTCAGAGTGCTGGGCATAGGACTGCATAATACACAAAGTGCTGGGTACAGGACTTCATAATACACAGAGCGCCGGGCACAGGACTGCATAATACACAGAGCACTGGGCGCAGGACTATATAATACAAAGAGCGCTGGGTACAGGACTACATAATACACAGAGCTGGGCACAGGACTGCATAATACACAGAGCGCTGGGCACAGGACTGCATAATACACAGAGTGCTGGGCACAGGACTATATAATACACAGAGTGCTGGGCACAGGACTGCATAATACACAGAGCGCTGGGCACAGGACTGCATAATACACAGAGCGCTGGGCACAGGACTGCATAATACACAGAGCGCTGGGCACAGGACTACATAATACACAGAGCGCTGGGCACAGGACTGCATAATACACAGAGCGCTGGGCACAGGACTGCATAATACACAGAGCGCTGTGAAAGGAATCTTTCCTAAGTGGCAGCAGAAGCAAGGAGGACAGTGAGTACATCAGCATGGTCACGGACCTACACAGCGAGAGACTGCCACATTAAGCTGGTCTCCCATCTGACTGGCTACATGGAAGAACTCAAGCGCCACGCCGTGACACCAGTGTTAGCATCCGACGTGGGGCAGGGGGGGGGTTGACGCCGATGCGCCGAGGGCGCCCGCCCAACCACCTAAAAGCAACGAAGTGCACTACTCCCTCCCGCATACGGACCAGAGCGCGGGGGGGGGGGAGAAGGGGAGTGGGGGGACACACAGAACGCATCGCAGCTCCCGAGTGTCAGGGTGGTTTTTACATATCATTATATGTTTTTCTTATTGTGCTATGGTATTGTTATCTGTATATTATATGCAATCTTTGTACATGCATCAAATCGCTCAAAAGACCACTATGCGGCGCCAAGTTGATTGTATCCTTGATGCCGATCACTTTTGCACAAATACATGTGCTGTGATTTTTGAATGATATTCATCACAATGTCTTTCTTTACAGGATGTGGTTCTGTTTGTGTATTGTTTTATGCATATACTTGACAAACAAAATTGTACTGTTATCCTTGGTACCTGCATGTTTTCCATGACTTCATTTAAAGTCCCAACTCTTATTTAATGTTCGCATACAGGGATGGAGGCACCTTTGGTGCCTCATTTTAAAGTCCCACTTCCCCTTTCTTCCCCTTTTTTCTTGTTTTAATAAATGGTTATATACTGATTCACACTATGGAGAATGTATCTTTTATCTCTCTGGGTTCCCCCTGCTGACCCTTTGGATTCACTGGACGGAGAGGTCCTGGTTGTCCTTCTCCATTCATGTTGCCTTTGGAGGATTTCAGGTTATCACAGCCTTTGCCAACCTTTTCAACCCAGAGGAATTCTTGAAATAACTTTCCAGGCCTTAGGGAACCTCTGCTAATACTGATGTAGCACTACTACCCCTGTATTCTGGAGTACCTCCAACTCCCCTGTAGACACTGGTCCCACTTCTATTAACTGCAGGAAATGCCAGTCCACCTGGCTCCTTTTTCACCAGCGCACCCGGCTGCTTCTTTACCAGTTTGTTGACTGCTCCAGAGATCTTCCAGGGCAAGGTTAATGAAAGATTTAAGCACAAATGCTGTCTTCCAGAGAGACCAGCTTAATGTGGCAGTCTCTCGCTGTGTAGGTCCGTGACCATGCTGATGTACTCACTGTCCTCCTTGCTTCTGCTGCCACTTAGGAAAGATTCCTTTCACAGCGCTCTGTGTATTATGCAGTCCTGTGCCCAGCGCTCTGTGTATTATGCAGTCCTGTGCCCAGCGCTCTGTGTATTATGTAGTCCTGTGCCCAGCGCTCTGTGTATTATGCAGTCCTGTGCCCAGCGCTCTGTGTATTATGCAGTCCTGTGCCCAGCGCTCTGTGTATTATGCAGTCCTGTGCCCAGCGCTCTGTGTATTATATAGTCCTGTGCCCAGCACTCTGTGTATTATGCAGTCCTGTGCCCAGCGCTCTGTGTATTATGCAGTCCTGTGCCCAGCTCTGTGTATTATGTAGTCCTGTACCCAGCGCTCTTTGTATTATATAGTCCTGCGCCCAGTGCTCTGTGTATTATGCAGTCCTGTGCCCGGCGCTCTGTGTATTATGAAGTCCTGTACCCAGCACTTTGCACTTTGTGTATTATGCAATTAAAGTTATTTAGTTTATTAAAACAAAGGATAATTGGGGCGTGGCCTGACACAGCATGGAGTAGGACGTGTGGACACTGAGCTCCGTCCATTACTCCTGTTTCTAATTAATCCTGGACTGCTGGCACTGGGCGACAGGCTGGATTGTCTCCCTGGGACACCAGGGACTGAAACATCTAGTTCCTGAGGAGGGGGAGCGCGCGACGGCCCGAACGGAGCGGCGATCTCCCGCTCGGCGGCACAATAAATTTAGACCGCGGCTTCGGCCTACCACCGGAGGTCGCGGCCATCTTGGTCCTCCTCATCTGCGGCCCTGCCTGAAGCCTCCTGCAATATACAGGTACACAGCTGCTAGATTAATACCTGAGAGAGCTGGACTGCACTTATCCCCCTGATTACTGGCCTGTTTATACATAAGAGGCCCGGGGAGACTGACGCCCATAACCGGCCTGGATTGCGGCCTAGGCACATATGTGGTGACCGGCGGCCATCTTGGCACACCTACCTGCTTCACTTGTGCTGCGAATACAGCCTGCAGCTCTGATATTCCCATCTAAACGGTACCTACTCGGCTCCCTGTAGCTTGCAGGGCATAGCTCCAGACTGCTAGTATCTCTGAGAGAAGAGGGGCGACACCTTACACATAACCCCGGCAGGACTAGCTCCTGTCCCCGGGCACCTAGGTACTTATTAAAACTAGGACTACATCCTCTCTGAGTACCAAACACGCCAGACTGCTATCAGAGGTTGGGAATTATTCGAGAGTCCTCTAGGATATTTACAGTATGTCGCCATCTAAAGCACAAAAAGCAGCGGCAGCAAAACTTGACCAATACTGCCGACATGAAAAGGAGGACATGGAGGAAGACGGAGCTGCTGAGAGGGCTGGGGAGGAAGAACGCACTACGAGTGACACCGACAAACTCCTTGAAGCGATCAACTTTTGTAGAACTTCTCTCACGACGCAGATAGAGGAAGTCAAAACGGATATCTCCCTCATCAGACAAGACTTTCAAAAACTTAGAGAAAGAGTAAAAGAAACCGAGACCAGATTGAGTGAGGTGGAGGATGCTATTCCACCCTTACAAACATCCTCAGACCGTGTACAATGACAAATACAACAACTCCTTATAAAGCAAGACGATATGGAGAATAGGCTGCGCAGATGTAATATACGCCTGATAGGCTTGCCGGAGGGGTCTGAGGGTAAGGACACTACCACATTCTTGGAAAATCTTCTGATTGCCACTTATGGAAGAGAAGTCTTCTCCCCTATGTTTGCGGTGGAGCGGGCACATCGCATGCCAGCGAGACCCCCCCCGCAGGGTGCTCCCCCTCGCACGTTTATAGCTAAACTTCTTAACTATAAAGATCGAGACACTGCTTTACGAATGGCAAGGGAGAAAGGCAATATCCCAGTGGGGAACGTGAAGGTGGCCATCTTCCCGGATTTCTCCGCAGAGGTACAACGTCGTCGCCAAAGCTTTACAGAAGCCAAGCGTAAGCTAAGAAACCTCCAATATAAGTATTCAATGATCTTCCCAGCTCGTCTCAGGGTGGAGCATGACGGCCGTGCAGTCTTCTTTGAGGATACAGAGGAGGTGATTGCTTGGCTGGAAAGACGGGCTAACCCTCAACAAGCCGATTGATTAATCCTCAATCCTTGAGATGGCCGTGACCGGGAGCTGTTTCTAGCCAGTACAAATCTACAACATAAATCCCGGATACCCACAGTGCAAGAGTCAAAGTACTTCCCGGGGCTCGGGGAAGACAAAGTCCTACAGTTAACATGCACCGTGCAGCGAGACTTTACCCCACATAGTTCTGGCTGGGAAGAAACATCATGAGCATTGGAACACTCCTTGGAACATAGCTGTCACAGCCAAACGGCAGCAGGAAGATCGAGAAACCATACTATACATTATGCGAGTAGTATGGTTGATATTACTCATGCTATTTAACTTCCGAAGACTCAACCAACTGCTCTACATTTTATTGCTCAATAAGAAATTAGAATGCTTCCCAGTTCATAACCAGTTAAGGGATTATGCCCACACAAGTTTGGGTCAGTGTAGGGCAGGGAGGGGGGTGGGAGTTCAAAGGTTTAGAGTTTGGTTATGCATATTTGTGATAGAAAACAGGTAACATCACATGTGTTGGATTTATGGAAATGTACTTACGTGTTATATGCCATACAACTAGGACAGACGGGTTTGAGAGTTAGAAACTTATGTGCCTTATATATGGAGAACAAACTGCTTTATATAAATACTCTATTAATGATTAAAAAGCTTTCCCAATGGCATCTTTGAAATTCCTTACATGGAATGTGAGGGGCCCCCGTGAACAATTTAAGCGCGCGGCGGTCTTCACATTCCTAAAGAAACAACGTGCCGTTATAGTGGCACTGGTGGAAACCCATATAGAGGGCAGGGTTCAGATGGCACTCCGAAGGCCATGGGTGGGGTGGGCGTATCACTCTACCCACACGTCCCATTCCAGGGGAGTTTCCGTATTAATAGCCAAATCGGTACATTTTGAACTGTACGAGTTAATTACTGACCCACAAGGCCGTTATGTCTTTATACATGCTAAAGTGTATGGTGAACCTTTGCTCTTGATGGCCTTTTATGTACCACCTCCATTTAATGTTTCCACAGTCCAGGAAGGTATATCATTTATGACCCGTCATCCGAATGTAGCAGCGATATGGTTGGGAGACTTTAATGTCACTTTAAACCCGTCTTTAGACAAACTACAAACGGCTTCAGTTGTTCATAATGTCCCCACTGAAACTAGATTCTCTAAACTTGTCTCCGCCTTCCATTTAGTAGATATTTGGCGGCACATTTTCCCACGAGTTAGGTCATACTCATGCTTTTCATCCTCTCACGGGTCTATGTCCCGTATAGATTTTATACTTATTTCACGTAGATTAGCCCCAAGGCTATTGGAGGTAATGTTTTGCCCTAGGGTGCTATCGGACCATAGCCCTTATTGGATTACATTAAGCATTCCAGTAGCAAAGCCACCACGCACTTGGCGTCTAAACCCATTCTGGCTCTCTCTTCTACCAGAAGACAACGAGCTTATGGATAAATGGAAAACATACTTTGTAGAAAATGATGAATCAGCATCTCCAGCTGCAGTATGGGATTCTTTTAAGCTATTTGCTAGACATACACTGATAACTGCTATTAACAAAATTAAGATGGACTCCTCTGGTGCCCTCGGTAAGGCGCTGGAGGACTTGTCCTCTGCTGAAAAAACATACACCAACACCCCGACATCAGTAAATGCAGACCAACTTAAACTGCAAACTAGAATGGTTAACCAGTTACAGTACCAAAAAGCCAGACAAAAGATGTTTTTCTCCAAACAGAAAATGTTTGAACATGGGGAAAAGGCGGGTAAACTGTTGGCATACTTAGTACATAGCGAGGATAGACCTCCGGTGGTTATTAAACTACTTGGCCCAGGAGGACAAGAGGTTACAGACCCCCCCACAGTAACATCAATGTTTAGAGACTTCTTTACTGACTTATATACAACGACAGTCCCCAGTGAGACCCGTTCCATGTCTCTCTTTCTTGAAAAGGTGATTTTCCCACAACTAACCAAAGAACAGATAGAATTACTAGAAGCACCACTCACAGTAGATGAAATATTAACTGCTATAGCTAGCTTTGCTAGATCCAAATCTCCAGGCTCGGATGGACTCCCAATTGAATTTTATTCCCAATTCAATGAAGTATTAGCCCCTAAATTATTACAGCTATATAATCATTTATTTGAAATTGGAACCTTACCCCCATCTATGACAGAGGCCACCATAGTTCTCATCCCTAAACCCGGAAAAGACCTGGGATTACCAGAATCCTATCGCCCAATATCACTCCTACAAGTTGATATTAAAATATTAGCCAAGGTACTCTCCATCAGGCTAAATCAGGTAATATTAACATTGATACACGCAGATCAGGCCGGGTTTATGCCCGGACGCAACACCTCGTTCAACTTACGGAAACTCTACATTAATCTACAAGCTACACATGAAGAAGTTGGTACACGGGTTGTGGTGACCTTAGACACAGCAAAAGCCTTCGACTCGGTAGAGTGGAGGTACCTATGGAGATGCTTGGAGGGGTATGGATTTGGCCCAAAATTCATCAAATGGGTCCAACTATTATACCAGGCACCTAGGGCCAAAGTGGTAGCTAATGGATGGGCATCTGAATTTTTTTTACCTCAGCAGAGGCACAAGGCAGGGCTGCCCCCTATCCCCATTGTTATATGCCCTGGCGGCAGAACCCCTGGCAATATCCATTCGAGCAAATCCAGAGATTAGGGGACTAGAAATGGACACTCTGACTGAAAAGATTAGCATGTATGCGGATGACACATTATTATACCTAGCAGATTCAGGCCCTTCACTATACAATGCACTCAACATGATAGAACAATTTGGAGAATTTTCAGGTCTGAAAATTAATTGGGATAAATCCCAAATCCTACCAATTGATAGCTTTCCACCCCCAGAGTCTCAAACCAGTCTCCCGCTACAGAGAACAGATGTTATTAAGTATTTGGGGGTGCATATAACCAGATCCCCTGCAGATTATGTCTCCCTAAATATAGAACCTCTCATATCCGTAGTTAAAAATAAAATACGGGTCTGGTCCAAATTACCATTAGGAGTCTGGGGTCGTATAAATTTAATCAAAATGATCCTATTACCCAAGATACTTTATGTTTTATGGCACACCCCTGTTTACTTGCCACTAAAACACTTTAAATCTCTAGAATCCCTCTTAAAGTCATTTGTCTGGGGCAATAATAGGCATAAATTAGCATGGCAAGCCCTTAAAAACCCAACTGATCTTGGGGGTACGGCCCTGCCTGATTTTAACCTATACTACATCGCAGCACAGTTATCCCAACTTTTCCATCTAGACAAAACTGACAGCGAGAGATTCCTCAAACTCATATGCCCGAAATGGGCGCAATATACCAAAGACCCGATATATGCAATAGCAGCAGATCTGGGCGGGATGGAACCAGGAGAAGGAAGGCACACCATGCTCCACCACTATAGGAGAATATGGAACTTGGCAGTTTCCAGACTAGACATTCCACAGTTCAATGATTACACGCCACTATGGCACAACAAAAATCTTCAAGAGCTTAATAAAATAAATGACACTTTCATATGGTCCATACAGGGAATATTCTACCTACACCATATATTGAAAGATGGACAACTTAAAACATTTGACCTACTTAAGGAAGAATTTGCAATACAGGATCAAATGTTTTTTAGATTCTTACAAATTCGCCATGCGATAAAATCACAATTCCCAAACTCTTATCCTGACCCTGCATCTAATGTTCTAATAGCTATAATTAAAAGTACAGACTCCCACAAATTGATCTCAGCCTTTTACAACCTACTTTTAACCCCTGTAGCTACCAAAATTGCATATAGTATTAAACCGAGATGGGAGAGAGAAGTAGGACTGATGGAGGATGAGGAGTGGGGTGAGGTATTGGAGGCCTGTAAGACTGTGTCTCCTAAACTCTCTGATCGGCTGACACAGCTTTATATCATACACAGGGCATATCTCACACCCCTCAGAGTGGCCAGATACAAGCGTACACAAACTGTCATATGTCAGATGTGTGAGAGAGAAACGGGCACCTTTTTTCATCTACTCTGGGCATGCCCCAAGATAAAGGGCTTCTGGGAGCAAATTGTGGCATTCTTACACGATACAATGGGCTCCCCTCTGACTCTAGACCCTAAACAATGTCTCTTGGGCATAGTCTCAGACACAGCAGACAAATACACCAAAACCTTTTTATCCGAAACACTCTTTGCGGGAAGAAAAGTCATAGCCAGGAAATGGATGAGGAGGGTGCCTCCTGGGGTGATGGAATGGAAGGTGGAGATAAATAATTCATTACCATATAAGAAATGTATATACATTAATAGAGGTTGTCCAGCTAAGTATAATAAGATCTGGGACAGATGGCTTCAAGAATCCTCTACCTGTGTCTAGTATAATCATATAAACACAGAGTGATTTAATAAATATAAGTACGGGTTGTTAATCTATGTAAGTTAAATATGTATATTATTGGAACAATAATACGAGATAGATATGCATATACTCAATGTTGTCTTTATTTAAGTTATGATAACAGTTACAAGGATACCATGTCATTATGTTACCGTAATCATTTTATGTATGCAGCAAATATTCAATAAAAACCTGTTTGATATAAAAAAAAAATACAAGGGATAATTGCACTTACATCAAAAAAGCACGATTAAAAGCGTGTAAGGAGATGGAACAGTCGGCCGGCCTGCATACACCCGTTCGCAATGAGATGAAAATGATGACGTCAACGCGTCTGCCTTCCGACGTATGTTCTGTCCTATTGGACGTCGTCATGGGATGTAAGTGCAATTATCCCTTGGTTTAATAAATGGTTATATACTGATTCACACTATGGAGAATGTATCTGTTATCTCTCTGGATTCCCCCTGCTGACCCTTTGAATTCACTGGACGGAGAGGTCCTGGTTGTCCTTCCCCTGTGGAGTGATCGAAGGTGTTGTTCCCACTGAGTGAATATCTACCTATAAGCTGATATAAAGCTTGCCTTTGGTAAGCATGCATTTCTATAGGTGGTGGATTTATCACTGGGTGTTTATCGATGAACTTTTATCAATCACCGTTTGAACTTTTACTTGGCTTCAGGGATTCATCTTTCTTCAGTCATCGTTTTATTTTTATTTTTTATTTTTCATAATTCAAGTCACTATTGATTTTTTTGTACCACAAATTGGTTGGGACTTAATAGTACACAACGTTTTTTATTCATTCAAATTTGTTTGGTCACTTTTAATGATTATTTTTTATTTTTTGGATTTTGTGGGGTTATTCACATTAACACATTTATTTAATTTTGTAGCGCGGTTCTTTTAGATTATTCTGATTTATGTATTTTTGTATGCCTACAACTAGAACTGCAGCTCAATTAATTGGGCAGTGCGGTAATTCTTTGTTATTTAACATGAATGGAGAACATAAAATAAATCATGGAGGACCAACACAGGACTCTACACAGATAACTCAATACACACACAGCACAAGGCCGTGTTCACTCTATGACAGTGGTTCTCAACCTGGGGGTCGGGACCCCCTCGGGGTCAAATGATGATTTGCCAGGGGTCACCGAATCCTGAGCTGTTCCTGAAGCCAGCACCGCTCTCCCAGTCTTTTTACAGCCGCCCAGCAGAGCTGTCCCTGGAGCTTGTGGCCACCCAGCTGGGCTGTTCCTGGAGCCCGCGGCCACCCACTCAGCCATTTCGCAGCCGCCCATTCAGTTCACAGCATGGCTGGGGGCAGAGACTAGAGGTCAGCTTACTGGTGAGGAATGTGAAGTGGGAGGGGCTGGAGGAGACCCTATCTCCTGATTTCGGCATAGATGTCACTGCTGCGAGACACCACAAAGTCGGAGACACAGTGAATAACACTACCTGTGATTATAGTTGCCATTAAAAGTCCCCACTAAGGTTCTCAGATAAGCAGATGACCCTGATCAAGAGCACCTAAGTTGGCTTATCAGAACCCCCCCCAGCACTACCACTCATCCCAAATCCCCGCCAGCAATGCCACTGATCCCACCCCCCACCAGCACTGCTACTCATCCCAACTCCCTGCCAGCACTGCAACTCATCCCATTCCCCCACCAAGGAGTAAGAGAAGGAATAAAAATAGAGAATACATGAAAGGGAGAGGAAAAGAGGGGAGGGGACAAAGAAAAAGATAGAGAAAGAATAAAAAAGAAAGATGGCTAGAGAGAGGGGTGGGAAAAAAAAACAAGAAATTAGGATATAGAGAGATAAAAGGAAAAGAAAGGAGAACAAAGAGAAAGAGTGGTACATCCTAAAATGTATAATAAGGTTTTTTTTTTACTGTACGAGTGGAAGGGATTTAGGGTACGCTAAATGTCCACATGTTAGGGGCGCAGGTTACTTGTCTTGCCTTGGGTGCTGACAACCCACGATACAAAAATAATTTTACTGTTGGGGGTCCCCACAACTTGGGAAATTTTATCAAGGGGTCACAGCACTAATAAGGTTGAGAAACACTGCTCTATGAGAATGTTTCTTGGTGCTGCAGTTCCTCTGAACTCCACAAGATGGTGATCTCACTTCTACCCAGACAGGACGTCTCTATGGAAGACAGGAAGTGATGTCGTGTACAGACAGGAAATTATGTTGTGTACAGACAGGAAGTTCTGGGTGAGAGGCGAGTCGGGAGGAAGTGGAGAGAAGACATTGCTGGAAGTGGCAGTAGAGGAGGTAATAAGATCTTATTTTCTGTTTACACCCAGTAACCCCCCGTCATGTCCGTCCTCTTCCTCCATAGTCACCGTGATGTCTTTTATCCACCTTTTTATATATGTAGTCACAGGACACTACAGGGGCAGATACCATCCAGAGAGGCAGAGCCTTCAGTCCTGGAATTACTGTTTATTATCCTCCTTTATACTATAGTCCTATTATACAAGATTTGGACGTTCTTTAATACTCATGTCCACCATTGAGGGGAAGCCCCCTATAGATGATAACAAACAGCAATAAGAACTTGTGTGTTGGTCAACTTTTTATTTGGTGGGGTGGGAGGGGTGCTTTGGGACTTTATTCTTTGTACATTGTAGTGTGACTTTAATCTTAGCGTGTATTATAGCTTTGGAAATTCTGCAAACAACAACTTTTAAAAATACAAACACTCAGGCCCGGAATGGCAATAGAGTACACTGGGCACTTGCCTGGTGGGCCGAGGCAGCATGTCATTCTGGGGCTCAAGGCAACTGGGCTGCTCCTTGAGCCCCTGCCACTCACCTGGCCTCTCTGCGGCCAGTTCATTTCAGCCATTAGGCTAGGGGGGGGGAGAAAACGGCAGGTCAGCTGACCTGTAACCATTAAGAGGGAGGAGCTGGAGGAGACGTCAGACCAGAGAGAAAGGGAGCGCGGCTCGCCGTGCCCCTGGATAGGAGGTGCGGGCATATAGAAAAATCAGTCTCTGTATTCTCCTCCTGCAGCCTCCCCTCCTTCCCACAGGTATTCAGAGGCTGCAGGAGGAAAATGTGGAGATTGATTATTATATATGCAGAAGCCCCACCTTTCCTCCTATCCAGCTTCTTTCTTCTGCCCCCCCCCGCTCTCCGGCTTCCCCCATGCTCTCTGCCCCCCAGTGCTTTCTGCCCCCTGTGCTCTCCAGGTTTCCCCTTGCCCTCAGGAAAATGGGGAGATTGATTATATTATATACAGGAGCCCCACCACTCCTCCTGTCCAGCTTTTTTTCTGCTGCCCCCCCCCCCCCTGTGCTCTCTGCCCCCCTATGCTCTTCACCCTCCATGCTCCTCACTGAAGATGAGCTCCGGCGTGTTCGCACAGCCCACGTGCAGAGCCCGCCAGGAAGTCGGCACTGCGCTGTGCTAATCACAAGCGGTAAGACATTGTCCCGATCCGCGGCTGCAGAGATCGGGAAATGTCTCAATGCCTGTGATTAGCGCAGCGCAGAGCCGACTTCCTGGCGGGCTCTGCACGTGGGCTGTGCGAACACGCCGGAGCTCATCCTTACTCCTCACTTCCCCATGTACTCTACACCCAGCCCCCTATTATCTGCATTCTCCCCATGCTCTCCGCCCCCTCCCCGTGCTCTCTGCCCCCTCCCCGTGCTCTCCCTATGCTCTTCACCCCCCCCCCCCCCCCCGTGCTCTCCGCCCACTATGCTCCTCACCCCCCCTGTACTCTTCAGCTCCCCTTGTGCTCTCTGCATGCCCCGCCCCCCCCCCCCCCCCATGCTCTTTCCCCCGGGCCCCCTCACCTTCGTCAGGATGGAGGGTGGGGAAGGGGCTGGGAAATATGTCATGGGCTGCTCAGTCTGAAATGCACAGGCCTAATTTTTTTTGTCCTAGTCTGGGCCTGCAAACACTAGAGGGAAGCAGCTTCCTACACATGTGTCTATCCCTATGGGGGGGCAGCCCACCTCCTAACGCCTTACATCCCCATCTTAATATTGTACAACCAATACAATTCTCTGTCTACAGAAAACCCTGTATAGATCACATGACCACATCAATGAAGATGGAGGAGGACTGGAGTCACATGTCTGAGAGGATACTAAACCTCACCCTGGAGATCATCTACCTGCTGACCGGACAGGTGAGGAGGATTCTGAGAGGTCACATGACATCACTCTTATCTCTATTAATAAAACACAGACCTGACCGGAGAGGTGAGGAGGATTCTGGGATTCTAACATGACATTCCTATTGGTTTCCCAATACAGAGGTTTCCAATTCTAAAGTCAGGTGATGATATGACCATCACAGTGCCTCCATGTGACTCCCTAAAACCCAAGAGACACAACATGCAGAAGGTTCTCGAGGTCACCAAGAGGATGATGGAGCTGCTGACAGGAGAGGTGAGCGGTGCTGGGAATTCTGGGACATCATCCAGTACATTATCTGCATTGTTATAATTTCTCTCATTTTTATTATATATTCAGAGTGGAGACCTGAGAGATTCTAAAGTTGAGGTTAAAGAAGAGATAAAAGAGGAGGATAATCAGGATGAGGTGACAGAGGAAGTTTTTATAGGACTCAAGGATCTGTACCAGGACACCATGGTGGAGTCATCCAGCTACAGAAACCCACCAGAGAGATGTCCCCGTCCTCTGTATTCCCGGGATTCCACACAGGAAGATCACACCATCCCTCACCATTACAAGGTTGTTGGAAGGGAACATCTGAAATATGGACTCATGATGAAATCATATGTGGATTTTTTTTAATGATCTCAATTAAATTTTACAGATAACATTGATATTCTCTCATTTTCTTGGTTTAGGGTGAAGATCTGATGGATATAAAAGTTGAGATAAAAGCAGAAGAAGAAGAGACGTATGTGAGGGATGACCAGCAGTCTATTGAGGAGGATGGAATAACGGGGATATTCATAGAGGAGGACACTCCTACAGAGATCAGCACAGGTGTGTCATTAACACTAATTACATTTCTCCACCCATACTGCTCACTGATTGGTCCAGAGTAGGGCGGGGACTGGGTGATATCAGCCTGTAATCCCCTGGTCACGTTCCTGAACTGTGTTCCCAGTGCTGTATTTCTCTCGGATAACCTTCCTTCTCTGTGCTGCAGACAGAATTTATGCATCTAGACTGGATTCATGTAGATTCTGGATTCAGCTAGCAGGGAAATGTTGATTTCTCACCTCGTTTTTCAGGACAGCACCTGGAGAGAGCGCAGCTCCACCCACTTCCCAGGAAACACTGCAGTCATTCCTTTAAAGCCTGGACACTTCCACCATGGCCTCAGTTGTAGTGTTTCCTCCAGCCATGGTGGAAGCGCTGCAGGGGACCAGGGGTGTGCTGCGCTCTCTCCAGGTGGAGTAGGGTAGGAGCATACCTGTTTGTGTTTTGTTTTTTTCTGATCTTAAGTCCAGCCCAATACCCCCCCTGATGGGCGGGGGGTATTCCGGTGTCTGCCCACTTCCCAAGCCCGGCGAGGGTAGAGGCTGACGGGGGTCCCGTGCTTATAGACTGGCGCGCGAGAGCTGAGGGAATCTGCATGGTGCGGGGTCTCTGGAGTCTGCACTGGTCCAGTCTGAGTGGCGGCTGACGTCACTGCTGGACGGGACTTCCAGCAGTGCGCGGCGGCTTCAGGTTCCAGCCGCTGGAAGGCAGAAGGGGGAGGCGGCCTCAGCGGTGCAATTTCCGGTCCTCGCAACGGCGAATAGACCGTGAAAAATTTGAATTAAAAGCTGCCGGACGGCTGCTGGACACTGGGAGAATGGAGCCAGAGGAACCAGCAGCGGTGGTTGGAACAGGAGCCACGAGCACCAGCCAAGCCCAGGTAGGAGAGGCAGTAGTCTCTGTTAAATTACTTGGGCTATGTATGTTTTCTGCCCCTCTCTTCCTCCCCTGTAGTGGGGGAGGGGAGGGAGCCTGCCTCGCACTACGCAGGTGACTTTTCTGGGGAGTGTGTGTTTTTTTGCAGCAGTGGTTTTGTGGGGTATGTTTGTTCCACTAACTGTTTGGGGGATCTGCTGGGGACATGATCCAATGCACAGTATATTTACAATGTGTTTGTTGGCTTGGTGTATTTCAGACTAAATCTAAAGAGAAAACTAAGCATGTTTCCCCTCCCCCTAAGAAATGGTATGCTTCATTTAAAGCTTCCCTTAGGGAGTCTTGGACCAAACCTTTGTGCAGGTCTTGCATAGCAGACTTGGTCAGAGAGGAGACTTCTTCTAAAGCGCCCTCTGCCCAACCTAGTGAGATGCTCACTTCTTTCCGGATGGAATTGGAAGATACGTTTCAGTCCTTCCGCTCCTGTCTGGACAGATGTCCGGTGGCGCAGTCGATAGATAGTTCTCCACCCAGCACTCACATTCCCTCTGCAGCCAGGAGAGTGGTTAGTGAGTCAGAGGATGAGGAGAAAAGTATGTCTTCAGGGTCTGATGAAGGCGAAGAAAATGAGGCATCTTCCTCTCACTATAGGCTGTCTTTGGAAGAGGTAGACCTTCTAAAGACCATACATATGACCCTAAATATTAAGGAGGATAAGACCCAATTGTCCCTACATGACAAGATGTGTCAGGGTATGGATGAGGTCAAGCATCGGGTGTTCCTGTTGCATAAAGTGTTGACAGAATCTATAAAGAGGGAGTGGAAGGATCCAGAGAGTGCCCCCTTTTTTTCCAGGTCTCTTAAAAGGAGATTACTTATTGATGAAGATAGCACTCAAGTTTGGAACAAGAGACCTAAACTTGACGCAGTTTTCTCGCAAGTATCGCGAAACACCAACTTAGCTTTTGAGGACATGGGGGTCTTAAAGGACACTACGGACAAGAGAGCTGATTCTTTGTTAAAAAAGGCTTGGGATTCTACACTGGCTAATCTCAAACCGGCAATGGCATCTACAGTGATAGCCAGGAATTTAGAACATTGGTTGGAACAACTAAAGGACCATATTGAGGCAGGAACCTCTCACAAAGATTTGCTGGAGACTCTTCCAGTCCTACAAAAAGCAGTAGGTTACATGGCGGATGCCTCGCCTGAGTCGGTGTAGATGTCCGCAAGATCTTCGGCATTAATTAATTAAGCTACAAGGGCTTTGTGGGTAAAGATCTGGTCGTGCGATTCAGCCTCTAAAGTGAAGCTGTGTGGTCTACCCTTTGAGGGGGATCTGGTATTTGGCCCTGATCTTGACGCTGTACTGGACAGAACAGCAGATAAGAAAAAAGCATTTCCGGCCAAAAATAAAGTTGCACCACAACCTAAAAAGAATTTGTCCTTTTTACCAGACCCAGAACTCAAAGGAAACAGGACAAAAGAGACCTTGGCGGTCCCAGAGGGGTCGAGGGAAGTCTGGAGTGTTGTTTCGTCCCCCCAGCCAACCCGCAAAGACTCAGTGGGAGGAAGGTTCCAGCCCTTTTTCCCGCAGTGGGAGGGGGCGACGTCCAGTGCGTTTGTTCTCAAAGTAATCTGGGAGGGCTACGCACTGGAGTTCTCGGAAAGCCCGCCGTCTCGATTTTATGTGACACAGCTCCGAAGAGATCAAGAAAAGTCTTTGGCGATGACATCACTCCTGCAAGAATTCCTTCAATAGAAGGTAATCATCCCAGTGCCCCAGGAAGGACTAGGGTGTTATTCACATGTTTTTCTAGTGAAAAAGCCGTCAGGAAAGTTCAGGTTAATACTGAATTTAAAGATTTTAAACAGATCCATTCGATACAAAAAAATTTCATATGGACACAATTTGGTGGGAAAACTTCTTCCTGCGGGGTGCTTTCTAGCCTCCATAGATCTTGGGGACACATACTTGCATGTTCCCATAACACCAACGTCACAGAGATATCTGCGTCTGGCAATCGGAGCAGGGGGAGTGGTGTCGCAATTTCAGTTCAGGGCTCTCCCGTTTGGTCTCTCCGCTTCACCAAGGATCTTCACGAAGATCATGGCAGAAGCATTGGAACCGCTCAGGTTGGAGGGGGTATCTGTAGTACCATATCGAGACGACCTCCTTTTGTTCGCCAGCTCTGAAGACCTATTATGCAGGGATTTGAAAAGGGCGCAGAGCCATTTAGAAAATTTGGGTTGGATTCTGAACAAAGAAAAAGCAAACCTAATTTCCTCTCAGGTGATCGTTTTCCTAGGCTTGGTCATCGACTCGGTACAGGAAAAGATTTTCCTCTCAGAGGAAAAGATGATAAAGGTGCAGGCGGCAGTAAAGAAAGATTTGTCTGCACTATCTTTTACAGTTCGGGCAGCCATGTCCATGCTGGGGCTTCTCGCAGCCTCAGTCCCAGCTGTTCAGTGGGCCCGACTCCATGCGAAAGACTTCCATCAGGCGATTCTAAGGTTTTGGGCCTACCGAGATTCTTTGGAGAAACAGATCAGGATCCCATCTCCAGTAAAAAGAAAGTTATGGTGGTAGAGGAGGCAAATGAATTTGAGCAAGGGTTTGTTCTGGACCTTTCCCGCAGCAAAAATCTTAACAGATGCGAGCTCCTGGGGGTGGGCTACACATCTCAAAAACCAGATGGCCCAGGGGTCCTGGTCAGTAGAGGAATCCAGGAGATCCTCCAACTGGAAGGAACTAAGGGCAATTTTCCTGGGGTTGTGGGCCTTCAGACAGATGATCAAGGGCCAACACATCCAGGACCACCACGATGCTTTGGAGAGAAGACCACAGAACTGGCCACCTGATGTGCTTTATTGCTCAAAATAAAATTGAGAAACCATCGTTTGAGCACCTTTAATTGAGACATGGGGACAGGCACTGGCAGCGTTTTCAAAAAAGTAAAGCAGTTTAGACATAATAGACATTTAAGGAGGGAATTAAAAAGAGATAACATATGACAGGGATATGCAATTAGCGGACCTCCAGCTGTTGCAGAACTACAAGTTCCATGAGGCATAGCAAGACTCTGACAGCCACAAGCATGACACCCAGAGGCAGAGGCATGATGGGACTTGTAGTTTTGCAACAGCTGGAGGTCTGCTAATTGCATATCCCTGACATATGAGGTGCCAGTACATGTAAAAAGGTTTTGAAATATAAGTAGGGAAGCCCATCGGGGCCAGGGGACTTGTGGGTAGGCAACAGCGCCTCTAAGTGCAGAAAAACCTTTAACTTAATAGCCAGAAGATTAAAAACACTTACTAGAAGTAAGAAAAAACATTGGCTCATCATATGGTGAGGAATCCAGCATCTTATAGTTCCAACATGTTCCAATCTGCAGCGAGGTGTCAGGGATCCCAGCAGTCCAGCAGAGGGAAGCCGCGGAGAAAGGACCAGGGAGGAGTGTGGAACCAGCGTGAAATTCTAGAGACTATGAGATTCATGAGTCCAGTGTTCCACGCTGGTTCTACACCGCGTGGCTGCTTCCTTCCTGGTTCTTTCTCTGCGGCTTCCCTCTGCTGGACGGCTGGGACCCCTGACACCTCACTGCAGTTTGGAGCATGTTGGGGCTATAAGATGCTGAATTCCTCTCACTATGATAAGCTGATTTTTTTATTTTTATTTTTTCTTCTAGTTATGGATTTAAGTTGCTCACATAGGAATGTCGCTACGCGGTAGCAAGCCACCGTGGGGGAGCACAGAAGGCGATGCTCAGCAGAGCGTAATTTAGTCAAGAGAGATTTTTTTTTTTGGGCTTCAGTATCTCTTTTCAAACGAGAGCCTTCCGATATACACTGTTTTCGAAAAAAGGCCTTGCGGGCCTCCAACAAGTTGGACGCCCCTTCTACAGAACCAGCATTAAGCTGAAAGAATTCTATCAAGGCTCCAGAGAGCTTCTCCTTGGTGTCCAACCTAGAAAGGAGGGATTCGTTGAGTCTCCAGTGGCATTTTATGAGGAAGGCTTTTGAAAGGCAGAGGTCTAGAGACAATGGGGCATGGTCGGACCAGGTTATCGAGCCCAGATCAGAAGATGCCACATTAGTCAAAAGTGGGGCAGAGACAAAGAAACAATCTACTCTGGAAAACACCCATTCCAAAATCATATGAGGTGGGGAATAAAATGAAAACTGCTTACTAGTAGGATGTTTGATTCTCCAGGAATCCAAACGTGGTGAGAACCACGTTCTCACCATGTTCAGAAAGAAGTTGCTAGGGACTGCATCGAAGGAGGTAATTTGGCATGAAACGGGGATCTTCTATCCCATGAGGGGGAGAAAGCATTGTTAAAATCGCCTCCAACGATCGTAAATGTGTGGACCAATCGTAACATCTCAAACACCTCAGTGAGAAAATTTATCTGGCCAGAGTTGGGGGCATAAATATTCATTAACGTGAGGGTAACAGACTGTGAAGTTCACATTCCAATATCACATAGCGACCATGGGGATCCAAACGGGAGGACTCAATCTGGACTAAATCAATGAGGGGGGAAATATCTAGAGGCGAATTTAAAGGAACCCCCCCCCCCCCCGAGCTGAAATACGTTTCCTGAACCAGGATCACATCTGCCCCAGAGGCTTTAAATTCTTTTAAAGCTAACCAACACTTTTTAATAGAATTTTAACCCTTAACATTGTATGATAGAATTTTTAAAGCCATGACCAGTTATTAGTATAGCGCACAGGTAAGCGATATAAGTTAGAGAGCATCCCGATGGTGTGGGGATTAGTAGTAGATGCAAAATAAACTGAGGAAACATACACAGAGCAAACAGAATAGAAAAAACGATTAAAAAAAAAATTGCCTCATGAAGTGAACAGTAGCGTAACAATCAAAAGGCCGCATTGGTCTAGAAAACAAAAAAAAAGGGATGAAAAACAACATTTGTAAACCTGAGAGGCAACTGCGTCTCAGGAGCCCAGGGCCAATGCCATTGGACATATGGGGAGACATGGTGGTTCCGCAAGAGGACGAGACGGGGGTCCTTGTCTCACTCCCCATCCAGGGTAGATGTAAGCCAATGTCACCACAAACTTATGGACTAGAACAAGGAAACAGAACTGCGTATCTTGTAAAAAGCTGAAGAAAAGAACAATATAAAGTTCCATGGAGTGAACATTACAGTACCAAGACTGCAGCTGGAGCCTGATGGATAACCAGAGGGTAGTCAAGCTGGATATCTGCTGCAACTGGACCATTAAGGTGTAGAAGAGGCCTTCTTCGCCGATCCCTTGGCAGGGGTCCAGAGTCTGGAAAGAGCTGACGGGGCACATGAAGTAGATCCTCAGCTGGAATAGGTGCAAGGCTCAAACCTTTAAGGAAGGCTTCTCCTTCATGGAGGTCACGCAGGACATGCGGTATTCCCTCCTTCGTAACACTTAGACGGAATGGAAAACTCCAGTCATAGGGAACTTTGTGATTGCAGATGTGCAGTAATGGACTGTAGACTTCGCTTTTTTTGCCAAAGTGATAGGATAGAGATTGCTGAAAATCTGCACTTTATATAACTTGTACTCAATGTGGGAGCGATTGCGAGTTGCCAGAGTGAGAGCCTCTTTGATATCGTAACAATGATTAAAGCGTACCACTATCTCTTGGCCTGGCTCCCGCCGTAGGCCTAGGGGCCAGGTACCTATGGGCTCTGTCCAGGCGCCACTCTATATCAGCAATATCAGAAAGTTAAACAGGCCTAGGAGATGGGTATGGAGCTTATTGTTGTTCAGTCTTGACACCCCATGATCGCATAGGTTTTGGCGCCTCTCTCTGTTTTCCAGGTCCTCCTGGTGCAGTTGTAACTGTGACACCAAGTGTTTAAGAGAGGAATTCCATAGCTTCCAACTGTCCCTGATTTTGAGGGACTGTCCCTGATTTGGAACATTGTCCCTCTGTCCCTCTTTCCTACTCATTTGTCCCTCATTTTTGGTCTGATCTATATAGTTGTATATAAAATGCACTATTTATCTTTCAAAAAGTGTTTCCCAGTGCTAAACCTTTCATCCAATTTCTAAATTGCTGCATTTGTAAATGTCAAAAGCCAATATAAAGGAATCGTGTTAGTAAACCCACAAGTGCTTTTTTTTTTTTCCTTTTAAGGGGGTGTGGCAGGTGTGTGTCTTATGACTACATACTATTGCTAATAGGTGTCCCTTGTTCTTATCTCGAAAAGTTGGGAGTTCTCCTCTTCCAGGGCATGCGCATACTGAATCATATCATCAAATTTTATTTACCAACATGTCCATGTTCCCCAATCTGGTCTATCGCTCGCCGCAGTTCCTGAGATATTTTTCCAACCTCCTGTGATATGTTGCGGTTTAGCTGGAGTAGCAGGGCCTGGAGCTTTTCATCCAGTAGCTCGGGGGTTAAGCACGCGGGGGGAGGGCTACACACAGGGTGGGCCGTTTGTGATGATGTCTTAGTCATAGGAGTGCTAATACTCTTAGCCGGGTCATCCTAAAAATTAGAAGCCGGGGTTGCAGGCCTGGTTAACCACTTAAGGGCCAAGCCTCTTTCTGAGATTTGTTGTTTACAAGTTAAAAATAGTTTTTTTTTGCTAGAAAATTGCTTAGAACCCCCAAACATTATACATTTATTTTCCAACACCCCAGAGAATAAAATGGCGGTCATTGCAATACTTTCTGTCACACCGTATTTGCGCAGCGGTCTTGCAAGCGCACTTTTTTTGGAAAAAATACACTTTTTTGAATTAAAAAATAAGACAACAGTAAAGTTAGCCCAATTTTTTTTATATTGTGAAAGATAATGTTACGCCGAGTAAATTGATACCCAACATGTCACGCTTCAAAATTGCACCCGCTCGTGGAATGGCGACAAACTTTTACCCTTAAAAATCTCCATAGGCGATGTTTAAAAAATTCTACAGGTTGCATGTTTTGAGTTACAGAGGAGATCTAGGGCTGGAATTATTGCTCTCCCTCTAACGACCGTGGCGATACCTCACGTGTGGTTTGAACACTGTTTTCATATGCGGGCGCTACTCACGTATGCGTTCGCTTCTGCATGCGAGTTCATCGGGACGGGGCGCGTTTTAAAAATGTTTTTGCGCAGGCGTGCAATGTTGTACCCAAATAAAATTTATATCCTTTTTTTCTCACAAATAGAGCTTTTCTTTTGGTCGTATTTAATCATTTCTGCATTTTTTTTTTTTTTTATATTTTGCGCTATAAACAAAAAAAGACCGACAATTTTGAAAAAAAAAAATATATATTTTTTATTTTCTGCTATAAAACATCCAATAAAAAAAATGTAAAAAATCTAATTTCTTCATCAGTTTAGGCCAATATGTATGCTGCATTTTTTTAGTAAAAAAAAAATAAATCACAATAAGCGTATTTTGATTGGTTTGCACAAAAGTTATAGCGTCTACAAACTATGGGATATACTTATTGATTTTTTTTAATCTATTTTTTTTTTTTACTAGTAATGGCAGTGATTAGCAGCTTAAAGCGGGACTGCGACATTGCGGCAGACAAATTGGACACCTAACTGACACTTCTGATACTTTTTTGGGGACCAGTGACACTAATACAGTGATCAGTGCTGAAGTACAGTATATGCACTGTCACTTTACTAATGAAACTGGCAGGGAAGGGGTTAACATAAGGGGCAATCAAAGGGTTAAACGTGTTCCTAGGGGGTGCTTGCTAACTGTGTGGGAGGTGCTTGTACTGTGGGAAGGCAGAGATCCATGTTCATGCTTAGCAGAAACACAGGATCATAACCTTCTCTACTGACAGAACAGCAATCTACCTTGTTTACATAGGCTTCTCTCATAAATGATCAGCGGGTCACGGAGGACATAGAGTCCTTCGGACCCACTGATTGTCTCCCGCTGTACCCAATCACAGCTGGTCGCCGGCGGTGCGCCTGCGTGCTCCAGACCAGGAAGTGCAGGATCACTTACAGGTATGTGATTCTGCACAGGCAAGTGGTTAAGTAAACATTTTAGACTACTAACGATTACTGAAAACCAATATTACACATCCTGACCTCTACACTATATGATTTATATTGCACATTATGTAGTCTTACGCCTGGCAGTGTTCTCTAAACTGTGGCCCTTTGCTTGCTTTTGTCTGGCCATTGGGGCGCTATTTCATCCACTGACACTAATGATGGGGCACAATTTCTACTATCTTCTTTTTTTAAAATGCAGAGTAGCGCGGGAAGCGCCTGTCACAGCACGATCCTTCCCGCCGGCCCCTCCTTTCCGCCTGTCCACTCCAGGTGATGCCACATACAAGCACCTGGGGTGACCGGGAGGAAAGGAGGGGCCAGGGGGAAGGGTCACGCTGTGAGAGTTCTTATTACAGCGGCTTCCCGCGCTACTCTGCATGTTGGCTGAGACTTGATCTACCCGTCAGCTGTCTGTGATTGACAGGTAGATCGCCATGGAACCCCAGTTGAGAAACACTGCTCTACATTGTACATTTCATACTCCTGACCCCTGCACTTTATGCTCTATATTGTACATTATATAATTCTGATACTATATAGTCCTATTTATTGTATCTTATACAATATATTGTACATTACATAGTCCTGACTTCTGCTCTCTACCCACTGCTATACAGTGCATCCAGAAAGTATTCACAGCACTTCACTTTTTTTACATTTTGTTATGTTACAGACTTTTTCCAAAATTGATTAAATTCATTATTTTCCTCAATTCTACAAACAATACCCCATAATGACAACGTGAAAGAAGTTTGAAATCTTTGCAAATTTATTAAAAATAAAAAAATGAGATAAATCCCAAGTACTTAAAGCAGGGGTCCACCTATCTATCGTTTTTTTTTTTTAGTTCATTCACAAACTTTTCTTCTCAGCATTACATACTCACATATTGTGTGTAATATGTCCGCCTGTGTCAGATTTCGTCGGAAAGAATAACTTATATTATTCCCTGCAGGAGATTTCCATCTTCACTGTGGGCATTTGAAGCCCACAAGCATTTATTTCCTGGATGTGGTGAATGCTGTGCTCCCAGCATTCACCGCTCATTCCCGCACATGCTCAGTGGCATCCTGGGAAGCCTGAGACTAGCTCCCAGGAGTCTGGGAGAGGCTAGAAACACGCCTACTCCCACGGGAGGAGAACCAGGAAGTGCAAAGAAGAATAGAAAAATAAAAGGTAATTACGGCGATTTAAATTTTTTTAAACAGCATGTCAGCATCTAGGCAAGGAAGAGAATACATACAGATATTGTTCAAAATTTGGGTGGAACCCCGCTTTAAAGAGGAAGTAAACTCCACCAAAAAATTCTTATTTTTATAATATTTCTATATTTTTTACATTGCCAAGCAAGATATATATATATATATATATATATTTCTATTTATATCTATCTCTAGTTCTATATCTCTCTCTATATTGAGAGAGATATAGATCTATATATATATATATAATCTGCTAAACGAGCGTTAGAAGTACCTTTTTTATATTTTTGCTTTTGTAGTATTTTCCGGGTATCGTCCACGCCATTCTTTGTACTGTTTTCCGAAGCCGATGCGGATGTCATTTCCGCCCTTAGTTCGTATCCCTGCCTAAATCTCGCGTATGCGCCGTAGCATCGTAATCAAGCCTCGATCTCGCTTGCTGTTACTACGGCAACGGAGCATGAAACGACTATGATTCACTCCCCCTGTGTGATGTCTTATTTAGTCACAAGGGGGAGTATCAGGAAGACTAGAATCATTTGTGCAGACTTCTCCTCTGTTCCGTTCAGAGGGGAATCTCGCTCACAGTAAATTCCCGACATGCAGGAAATAAACAAATGGCACAATATACATGCCGTTAACAAAAGAGCATACTGCGCAATCGCGCATGACATCATCAAAGATAAACAGACGATTTATATTCAAACTACACAAGTGCACTTTCACAGGCAGCGATTAGCTGGCTGTGTTATGTAGTATCTGCTAAGATGAAGTATCTGAGGGTTTACAACCACTTTTAAGTATTCACAGCCTTTGCTCAGTACTTTGTTGACGCACCTTTGGCATCAATTACAGCCTTAAGTCTTTTTGAGTATTATCTTGGCTCTGTGCTTAGGGTTGGAAGATGAACCTTTGCCCCAGTCTGAGGTCTAGAGCACTCTGGAGCAGGTTTTCATCAAGGATGTCTCTGTACATGCATCTATGCTGCATTCGTCTTTCCCTCAATGCTGACTAGTCTCCTATCCCCACAGCATGATGCTGCCACCACCATGCTTCACTGTAGGGATGGTATTGGCCAGGTGATCAGAAGTGTCTGATCTCCTCCAGACATGGCGCTTGCCATTCAGGCAAAAGAGTTCAATCTTTGTTTCATCAGATTAGAGAATTTTGTTTCTCATGGTCTGAGAGTCCTTCAGGTGCCTCTTGGCAAATGGCAGGTGGGCTGTCATGTGCCTTTTTACTGGCTTCTGTCTGGCCACTAGACTTGTGCACAACGGAAAATTTTGTTTAGTTTCGGTTCGTTGTCATTCGTAAAATACATAATTTCGTTCTGTTATATTACGTTAATACGTTTTCGGATAATTTGTTATTTCTGTAGAGTGTCGATATTCGTTATACTGAATCTCAAATCATGTCGAACTCATTCGTTATATGCGCTATAATTTCTTTCTTATTCGTTGAAATTTAATATTTATGTATCTACCGTATATATATTCGTGATAACGATTGGTAGTTTGGAAAGTCGTTTGTTTATTGAATCTTTTAACACACACAATGACAATATCTCTTCTCCTCTGCTCAAATACAATACAACACCCTTCTCACTCAGTTCTCAGGAAAGCACTTTGCCAGTAATCCAACCTCCAGCACAAAATGAATCAGCTGGTTGGACTGTAAGATTTACTTTGAGTTGACCTTTTGTTTCATTAGATCTTTAACTAATTACCGAATCACGCCAAATTCATTTGTTATATCCTCTATAATTTCTTTTGTATTATTTTAAATTCGTTATTTTTTTATTCGGACATTCGGATGAAAGATGCAAAATTCAGCCGAATTTCGATTCGTTACGAAACCAATTGCACAAGCCTACTGGCCACTCTACCATACAGGTACAGTGCTGCAGAGATGGTTGTTCTTCTGGAAGGTTCTTCTCTCTCCACAGAGAAACACTGGAGCTCTATCAGGGAGACTATTGGGTTCTTGGTGACCTCCCTGACTAAGGCCCTTCTCTCCCCGATTGCTCAGTTTGGCCGAGCGGCCCTCTCTAGGAAGAGCCCTGGTGGTTCCAAACTTATTTCATTTATGGATGATGGAGGCCACTGAGGTCATTGGGACCTTCAGTGCTGCAGAAAAATGTCTATCTTTCCCCAGATCTATGCCTCGATACAATCCTCTCTCAGTGGTCTATAGACCATTCCTTGGACCTCATGGCTTGGTTTGTGCTCTGACATACGCTGTTACCTGTGGGACCTTATATAGGCAGGTGTGTGCCTTTCCAAAACATGTCCAATAAACTGAATTTACCACAGGTGGACTCCAAACAAGTTGTAGAAACAGCTTAAGGATAAACAGTGGAAACAGGATGCACCTAAACTAAACTTTGAGTGTCATGGCAAAGGCTGTGAATACTTTTGTACATGTGATTTTTTTTTTTTTTATAATAAATTTTGCAAAGATTTCAAACAAACGTCTTTCATGTTGTCATTACGGGATATTGTTTGTAGAATTTTGAGGAAAATAATGAATTCAATCCATTTTAGAATAAGGCTGTAACATAAAATGTGGAAAAAGTGAAGCGATTTGAATACTTTCCAGATGCACTGTATATAAACATAATATGTATTCTCTTTTGTTACATCCATTTTCCTCCAGCTGGACATTTTATATTTGATTTGAGCTTAAACTTTTACATGTTGATAAAAATGTGATAACATCCTAAAACTTTGGAACCTTAAACAGAAAGTGATAATGAGGGGGAGGAGTCAGTAACCCAATGATGGTGGTCTTCAGGATCAGTCCAGTCTTCATCTTGGTTGTTCTCCCCCATCCTCACTCTCTGACCTCTGGTGGGGCTCAGCCCCGCTGTTATTCATGACTAAATCATGGACTAAATAAGGAAGTGCAGGACTTCCTGTGTTGGGCGGATGACAATGAGTGCCAGAGGGGGTGGGGACACTCGTCCTATAATCCCCTCATCACTTTCACTCCTAAAAAGACAGTTCTCGTTGTTTCCTCACTCTCTGACTAAGGTCCATGAATAAAGAAATGAACTGGTAGGAGATCAGAGGACCCATTTACTAGTTACCTTGAGGGTAGAATTGTAAGATCCTCAGAGACAAAGCTGCCTGATGTGGGCGGAGTCCTGGTTTAGGGGAACCAATCTGCTCATGTCTAGTAATAATCTTTTTATTTCTATTTTAGTAGATGGACGGGAGATGAGGAAAACCTCAGAGGATTGTCTCACTTTGTCTCCAGACTGTAAAGTAGAAGATGAGGACATCACACAGTATAGTCCAGGAGAAAACCCGACTACCTCAAATGTCCATCCGGCACCACACAGTGTAGATGGACCATCGTATTCCTCTTATCCTGAGGAACCTCAGACTGTGAGGGATGGTGCCGTCCTTCCAACAGATAAGAGGTTTTTCTGTCCTGAGTGTGGGAAGGGTTTCAAATTTCAAAGCTATCTTAATCTGCATAAAATAACTCACACAGGTGAGAAGCCACATTCTTGCCCTGAGTGTGGGAAATGCTTTTCACTTAAGTCTAATCTTCATAAACATCAGAGTTCTCACTTAGGGGAAAAGCCATATCCCTGTTCTGAATGTAGCAAAACATTTGTAAATAAATCACAACTTGTCATACATCAGAGATCTCACACGGGGGAGAGGCCATATTCCTGTCCTGAGTGCGGAAAATGCTTTGTTCAAAAATCTAAACTTGTTCTACATCAGAGATCTCACACAGGGGAGAAGCCGTATTCCTGTCCTGAGTGTGGGAAATGTTTTTCAGACAGGTCTGTACTTAACAAACATCAGAGGGTGCACACAGGTGAGAAGCCGTATTCCTGTTCTGTTTGTGAAAAATATTTTAAACACAAATCAGATCTGGTCAAACATCAGAGGTCCCACACTGGGGAGAAGCCGTATTCCTGTACTGAGTGCGGGAAATGTTTTTCACGGAAAACCAATCTTTACACACATCAGAGATTGCACACGGGGGAAAAGCCATATTCCTGTCCTAAGTGCAAGAAATGCTTTTCATACAAGTCTGATTTTAACAAACATCAGAGATTGCACACTGGTGACAGTCACATTCCTGTCCTGAGTACGGGAAATGTTTTTCAGGGAATTTCAATCTTACAGACATCAGAGATTGCAAAAGGGGGAGAATCCACTTCCCTGTCCTGAGTGAGGGAATTGTTCCTCACTGAAGTCCTGTCCTCCTGTACATCAGGGATCCCACACAACCCCTGAGGTGTATTAGTGCCTTGAGTGTGGGAAATGTCTTCTATATGAATTTTGCTGGACATCACAGCTCTCATGTGGGGAAGAAGCACACCCTGATATACACCTCAGATATACTCCATGGCTGATCTTCATCATGTAAGAAACAGTTCATAAGGAGATCAGAGATCACCAAAGACATGGATGAAGTGTTGTACCGTGTTGACAGTAGCAAAATAAAGTTGTTGGCCGTTGTTAGTAGTAAAGTAATAAAAATTGAGTCATTATCTTTTGCTGGTTGAGTAAATTTTGCTGTGTAACCTTTCACAAATACTAATGGCCCCGTACACACGATCCGAAAATCAGACAAAAAATAGCGCTTTTCGACGCGACCGTGCGATAATCAGATCGTTAGTACAGAGCTTTTGAGAGCCGATCATGACAATTCATCTGATTTATTATTTGACCGCACAAGCACGAAAATTTTCCTTGTACTATTTTCGTTTAGTCAGTACAGTTGTCGTCCGAAAATACAATACAAATACATTACAACAATTTAATTTTTACTTGCGACTATTAAGCGGAAAAAGTCGTACGATCTGTCGTACGATATTCGGATCGTGTGTACGGGCCATTAGAAGCCTTTTTTTTTTTTTTCTTTTAGGTTAATGAGTTAAACAAATGTGAGCAGCATTCACTGAGCCATCGCAAATGTTGGTCATTTGTTATTCCATACGGTGATTTCCCGAGCGGCCTGTACGCCCCTTGCAGGGCGCACGCAGCGCGCTCTGTGATCAGCGAGTCTGACTCGCTGGATCACAGATCAGAGTAAGGGGTCGATCCCAACCCCTTACCACGTGATCAGCTGTCAGCCAATGACAGCTGATCATGTGATGTAAACAGAGCTGGTAATCCGCTATTTTTTCATCTCGCACTGACAGCGCGAGGAGAAGAAAAAAAAATTCGATCACCGGCGGCTGTGTGAGGGACATCGGTCCCGATCACGGAGAGCTGCTGCCAGCTCATCTGTGCCCATCTGTGCCACATGCAAGTGCCACCTAGCAGTACACAACACTGCCGACTACCAGTGCCACCCATCAGTGCCCACAGTGTCACCATCAGTGCCCACAGTGTCACCTATCAGTGCCCACAATCAGTGCTGCCCATCAGTGGCACCCATCAGGGCCCATCAGTGCCATCTTATCAGTGGCCATCAGTGCCGCCTTATTTGTCCCCATCAGTGCCTATCAGTATTGCCTTAACTGTGCCTATCAGTGCCCATCTGTGCAGCCTATCAGTTCCTACCAGCGCCGCCTCATCAGCGAATATCAGTGAAGGAGAAAAATTACCTGTTTGCAAAATTTTATAAGAAACTATGAAACATGATTTTTTTTTTTTCAAAATTTTCCATCTTTTTTTGTTTGTTTAGCAAAAAAAGAAAACCCAAGTGGTGATTAAATACCACAAAAAGCAAGCTCTATTTGTGGGAAAAAAAGATAAAAATTTAATTTGGGTACAGCATTGTATGACCGTGCAATTGTCATTCAAAGTGCGTCAGCGCTGAAATCTCAAAATTGGTCTGGGCAGGAGGAGGGTTTAAATGCCCAGTAAGCAAGTGATTTAAGTAATTGCAAAGGCTCTTTTTTTTTTTTTTTTTTAAATAACAAACATGTCATACGTGCCTGCTCTGTGTAAGGGTTTTGCACAGAGCGGCCCTAATCTTCCTTTTCTGGGGTCCCCCGGTGACGCTCCTGGCTCCTCCTCATCGAGTGCCCCCACGGAGAGCTGCTTTCCATGGGGGGCACCCATGCGGGCACGCTCCCGAGTCCTGCTGCTGCGTCCATTGACACAGACAGCAGGACTCAGCCTCGTCCCCGTCTCCCGTGTCACTGGATTTGATTGACAGCAGTGGGAGCCAATGGCTACTGCTACCCTGTTTCCCCGAAAATAAGACCTAGCGTGATTGTCGGTGATGGCTGCAATATAAGCCCTACCCCCCAAATAAGCCCTAGTTAAAGTCCTTGTAGGTCTTATTTTCAGGGTAGGGCTTATTTTCGGGGAAACAGGGTAGGGCTTATTTGGGGGGTAGGGTTTATATTGCAGCCATCACCGTCAATCATGCTAGGTCTTATTTTCGGCGAAACAGGGTACTATCAATCTATCCAATGAGGACCCGAGACAGCGGCTGGAGATGCTCTGCTCGTCCTCGTCCCTGGAACGATCGGGTTCAGGTAAGTAAAAGGGGGCTCTGGAGGGGAATTGCAGCACAGAAGGTTTTTCACCTTCATGCAGAGAATGCATGAAGGTGAAAAACCCTGAGGGTTTATAACTTCTTTAATCTTTTTCCTTAAGGGGGTATTTCAGGAAAAATATTCCATTATGGCCACTAGATGGAGCTGACTATTATAGGAAATCACTGTGTTAATTAAGTTATGAATCAAATTTATCACAGCTGGGCAAATGCTCATCACGCTCAACCAACAAATTTTCTATTTATGGACCCCTTAGTTTACTATGTCAGGAATGATTTCTTTGTTTTTTACCTCCAATCACACAGAAGGAATGTACATGCACTTTCATCGGATGAATGGCTATGGAATTTTTTTTTATGAATAGGCCCCTAAATGTCAGGAGACATTTAGTTAAAGATTGGAAGGATGTAGTGTTGGCCGATTTTACGTAGGATATTATCTCTATATCTATCTATCTATCTATCTATCTATCTATCTATCTATCTATCTATCTATCTATCTATCTATCTATCTATCCATCTATCTATACTATATTACCAAAAGTATTGCACATGAACTTTAATGGCATCTTAGTCCGTAGGGTTCAATAACGAGTTGGCCCACCCTTTGCAGCTATAACAGCTTCAACTCTTCTGGGAAGGCTGTCCACAAGGTTTAGGAGTGTGTCTATGGGAATGTTTGACCATTCTTGCAGAAGCGCATTTGTGAGGTCAGGCACTGATGTGCATGAGAAGGCCTGGCTCGCAGTCTCTGCTCTAATTCATCCAAAAGGTGTTTGATCGGGATGAGGTCAGGACTCTGTGCAGGTCAGTCAAGTTCTTCCACCCCAAACTTGCTCATCCATGTCTTTATGGACCTTGCTTTGTGCACTGGTGCGCAGTCGTGTTGGAACAGGAAGGGGCCATCCCCAAACTGTTCCCACAAAGTTGGGAGCATGAAATTGTCCAAAGTGTCTTTGTATGCTGAGGTCTTAAGAGTTCCCTTCACTGGAACTAAGGGGCCAAGCCCAACCCCTGAAAAACAGCCCCACATCATAATCCCCCCCCCCCCCTCCAATAAATTATTTGGTCTGTGCACAAACCAAGGTCCATAAAGACATGGATGGAGATTATTTATGGTGATTGCGGCAACATCTGAATATTATCAGGATAAGAACTTCAGTGTATACCCATATCCTTTTAGGGGATCCTGTGGGAGAGTCCTAGGAATACCCTGGCCAGGGTGTTTTGGCTATATGCTCATCTGACCTATCTTGATTAAGGTGGTGGCGTCACGGTCTGGAGACCATATTGGTGATTGGATGCACTCTATCTACATCTTATTACTTATGGGGAGGATTGGTCTTCAATTTTTTATGTGTAGCCAGGAGCGGACTACGGGTAATCTGATTTTGCAGACTTGCTTCCTATTATTCCAGCCTGCTCCTATGTCCCCCTAGCCCTAGTACTGGACTCGAATCACTCACATCACGTTCTGAGCACAAAGAAAAGCATTGTGGGAGCTGTAGGCTTCTGGATAGACGTTTCTGGATTACAGAACTGACTATGGACTACATCTCCCAGCAGACCATCTGCTCCACAGGAAAATTGTGGTAGAGACTATAAAGGGATCTGCTGACCAGGCCCACGCTCTCTTGCTTCCTGGATCCCATCGCGTGCGCACCACCCTGTCGCTGTTTGAGGCGATTGCACCCTATCACGTGACACACAGCCTACAGCTCCAGCCCCAGTGAGTCCAGCCTTTGCCCGCTTGCAGGAGGATAACCTGTAGCAGCGCTGAACACTGCAGAACCAGCCAGTTCACTGAGTTAGCAGACTGATCTACGTCTCTGCCCATCTGCAGTAAGGAGAATCATCTGATTGACCCTCCGGGAGGCTGCCGAGGTCTATCAGGATTGGTGAGGGGGCTTATGCCCACGGATCCCACTGCCTTGTTAAGTACCACACTCTGAACACTGTGCACAGGCAACACTCACTTGGATTACAAATAGTATTGCTATAAACCAGGATCAGCTATTCTCTCTTGCTTATCATCACTTTGCTACAGTCAGAAATCTTTGTTCTATGAGCTCCAACTTTGCCAGGGAAGACAGTGCAAGGCCTTGCTTTTAGGACATTCTAGTTTATTGCTCTTAAAGGGGACACTTTACTGGTAACTATAGTACATTATCTCTCAGTGGTAACCCGCAACCACCGCCGGATGGAATCTCAGGCTCCCCGATCACACGGAAGAGCCCAGAGGTGCCAATGGCAATGGGAGGGTGGGGTATCCCCTCCCACTTTCTGTAAAAGCCATCCACTGGCTTATCAGCTGCTAGGATGGCTTTTACACAAGAGCCTGTAGCTGCGGGCATCATCCAGATATTGTCCCTTCAAGTCCACAATGTCATATGACATCATGCGGTCAGGAAGTGGTTAACCCCTTTATGTCGACCGTACGCAAATATGTGGCCTCGACTTGAAGGGGTTGTACACTGGGGCAATACATGCAGCTGCACGCTTCACCCCGGTACAGTTTTTTAGGGCTGGCGGTTGGCTTTCTTGGAATAACAACTGGTGTGGCTAAAAAGCCACCTGGCTGTTGTCCCAAGCAGCAGGAAGGGATGGCTCTCCGTCCCATCAGGAGGCCTGAGGGACCAGCCAACATGTTCGCCGGCTGGCCAGAGACCCGGTCGAAACAGAAACTAGTAACCCAGAAGCAATGTCATGAAATCACTTCTGGTTTACAGAAGACTTAAACTTGGTGTTTTGAATACTTCTAAGTGCAAAGGAGGAATTTGGGGTCTTTTACACCCCAGATCTCTCCATAAAGAGTACCTGTCTGCCTATTACTGTCACAAGGGATGTTTACATTCCTTTTGACAGCAATAAAAATGATCAGATTTTTTTCTTTCAAAGGGATAGTGTAAAAATAAAATATATAAGAAAAAAATATATAAAATTTAAAGCGCCCCATCCCTCTGTGCTCGTGCACAGAAGCGAATGCATACGTAAGTCGGGACCACAAATGTAAATAGTGTTCAAACCACACATGTGAGGCATTGCTGTGATCATTAGAGTGAGAGCAATAATTCTAGCACTAGACCTCCTCTGTCATTTTAAACTGGTACCCTGTAGAAATTTTTAAATCGTCGCCTTTGGAGAGCTTTAAGCACCGTAGTTTGTTGCCATTCCAAGAGTGTGCGCAATTTTAAAGCATGACATGTTAGGTATCTATTTACTTGGCTTAACATCATCTTTCAGATTATACAAAAAATTGGGCTAAGTTTACTGTGTTTTTTTTTTTTTTTTTTAATTCATGAAAATGTATTTTTTCCCAAAAAAATTGCGTTTGAAAAACCACTGTGCAAATACAATGTAACAAAATATATTGCAACAACCACCATTTTATTCTCTAGGGTCTCTGCTAAAAATAATATATATAATGTTTGGGCTTCTAAGTAATTTTCTAGCAAAAAATAGAGATTTTATCTTGTAAGCATCAAATGTCAGAAAAAAGCTTGGGCATGAAAGAATTAAGAATATTGACCCTGCTCATTAGGTCTTATGGTGGGTTGATCCACTGCCTGGTTTGAAGCTGCAACTGGGTTATTAAAGGACACACATTATTGGCAATATATAAACATAAAGATAATTGAAGCTTGACACCCAAGTGCCTAAATAGGGTTACAATTTGCAATCTGGACTCCGGGTGAATCATAGACGTAGTCGCCTGGTCTAAGGGGAATACGCTAAATTTGTCCCAGTTCACCCACCAGAGTAATCACCAAATGTGGTAATTTCTTCTAGTAAAGATTATAAGGAGTCATGGGGATCAGCTAAGTAAACCAATAACATAAAGGTCGGTATTAAAAGACAGGAAAGCATCCAGAACCTCGTGAGGGGCAGTGCCAATCCGCCCAGTAGATGGTTGAATACGGGGAATAGAAGTGGGGACATATTCAGGTAAGGTCCAATAACTGGAGCTCCTACTCTTTGCGTTTATACAGCCATGCCTCTCGTGCGTGCGAGTCAGAGTTAGCATCATAATCGCTTGCAGCATTGCAGTTTCTGGTTCCTCAGTAGTAATAATCTTTTTATTTCTATTTTAGTAGATGGACGGGAGATGAAGAAAACCTCAGAGGATTGTCTCACTTTGTCTCCAGACTGTAAAGTAGAAGATGAGGACATCACACAGTATAGTCCAGGAGAAAACCCGACTACCTCAAATGTCCATCCGGCACCACACAGTGTAGATGGACCATCGTATTCCTCTTATCCTGAGGAGCCTCAGATTGTGAGGGATGGTGCCGTCCTTCCAACAGATAAGAGGTTTCCCTGTACTGAGTGCGGGAAGGGATTCCAATTTAAATCCCAACTTAATGTGCATAAAAGATCTCACACAGGGGAGAAGCCGTATTCCTGCCTTGAGTGTGGGAAATGTTTTTCAAAGAAATCAATTCTGGTTACACATCAGAAATCTCACACTGGAGAAAAGCCGCATTCCTGTCCTGAGTGTGGGAAATGTTTTTCACATAAGACCCATCTTTACAGACATCAGAGATCTCACATGGAGGAAAATCAAGTTTCCTGTCCTGAGTGTGGAAAATGTTTTTCAGATAAGTCCAATCTTTACCATCATCGGAGATTGCACACAGCTGAGAAACGTTATTCCTGTAATGAGTGTGGGAAATGTTTTCTGATGAAGTACAAACTTCATAATCATCAGAGATCACACACAGGTGAGAAGCCGTATTCCTGCCCTGAGTGTGGGAAATGTTTTGCACTAAAATCAGCACTTGTCACACATAAGAGGTCTCACACAGGTGAGAAGCCGTATTCCTGTCCTGAGTGTGGGAAATGTTTTTCACAGAAGACCAATCTTTACAGACATCAGAGATCTCACACGGGGAAAAGCCGTATTCCTGTCCTGAATGCGGAAAATGTTTTTCAGTAATGTCCTATTTTCATAATCCGAGATTGCACACAGGTGAAAAAACATATTCCTGTTCTGAGTGCGGGAAATGTTTTTCACAGAAGTCCAATCTTTACGTACATCAGAGAGCTTGCATGGGGGGAAGCCAGGTACTTGTCCTGAGTGAGGGAATTGTTACTGAAGTCCTGTCTTCCTGTACATCAGGGACAACCCTCGAGGTGTATTAGTGTCTTCTATATGAATGTTGCTGGACATCACAGCTCTCATGTGGGGAAGAAGCACTCCCTGATATACACCTCAGATATACTCCATGGCTGATCTTCATCATGTAAGAAACAGTTCATAAGGAGATCAGAGTTCACCAAAGACATGGATGAAGTGTTGTACCGTGTTGGCAGTAGCAAAATAAAAATAGAGTCAATATCTTTTCTTGGTAAAGTTTGGGGTATAAGCTTTCATTTAAAAAAAAATGAATGTGCCCAGCATTCTCCCAGCTGTGACAAATGTTATTTTAATTTCGTACAGTGATTTTCTATGATCTTTGGCTCCATTTGTAGCCATAATGTGGTATTGTTCTATTTTTCCTGATGGCGGTTTTTCACACAATACCAGGACCAGCATGTACATAGAGACTCCATGTCGTTATTGTTGTGACCTGGCTAACTCCCTGGTTAGGGAATTATTGCTGTTCGGCAGAATGCAAAGTATATTAGAGTGGAGTTGGGGTTAGTTAGATAGGATTTATCTTTGCTTCATTCCAGACACTTGGAATATTGGAAGATTGACTACGGGGCAAGAGCATTGTTTGTGTAGAACTATATTGACATGCATCTTTAGAGAGAGTGCAGGGTTTGTTTCTTGGGTCTTATGGTACTAGTTTAAGTAGGATTACTGATGTAGAGTTGGCAGGTCATTCCTGCTGGGATGATGCTTCATCCATGGACACTGTGGGGTTGATTTACTAAAGGCAAATCCACTCTGCACTACAAGTGCACTTGGAAGTGCAGTTGCTGTAAATCTGAGGGGAAGATCTGAAATCAGAGGAAGCTCTGCTGATTTTATCATTCAATCATGTACAAGCAAAAATGCTGTTTTTTTTATTTTCCTTGCATATCCCCTCAGATACACAGCAACTTGCAGTGCACTTGTAGTGCAAAGTAGATTTGCCTTTAGTAAATAACCCTCTGTGTTTTGTTTTGTAGAATGTAACGTGTAATTACTGTTAAGCTTTTGATTTTCCCCCTTATTGTCCCTTATAAGTGGGATACTCCTTCTATTCAAGTTCTACAGCAATAAACCTCAAAAAGACATCCCCTAGACTGCTTTATGAGCTGGTGTGAGTGAGCTGTTTGCTGTGTGCCTGGCTGCCTTTGCACTAAAAAAGGAAATCCAGTGGTGCCTTTGGGGGTACATAGCAGCTGAATATAGAGATCTCCTAACAATATTACCAAGCTGTAGCTAGGGAGAGCTCCAATGTTTACAGTGTGACTGCAGAAAAATCATTCCATCTAACTCACACTAACTCTCTCACTGCCAGAGCTGTTTTTGCAACTTTTTCCACACATGTTAAAATGCACATTTTGGTCCTGAAGATTAGGTAAAACCCCAAAACATATTTTCTGAGAGCAGAGGCCCTGGAGAATAAAATGGCAGTAATTTTTAAGGTGTTACTTGTACACAAGTTTCACCTTAACATCTGTATTTACTTGCTATTTTTTCATTATTTTCTCATTAACATGGGGACAAGGTGCTTTGACCGAGAGCAATCTGCATATTGAAGTTATGTTGCCTGGTGCCCCTAGCTGGATGATGGCTCCCCGAGCTGGCATCAGCTAAACAAAGGAAGAGATGGGTTAGTGGTGACATAATTGCCCAAATATGGTCAGTGACCATATTTGGGCATGGATTTCAATGCTATCTTCTCCCCGTTGCTTATGTGGCCGGCATTCCTGGTGACATCAGCGGTCCCTAGGGACGTGGCTGGGCAAGCACCTGCTGCTTCATTAGAAACCAGTGACAGCTAGAACCTGTTATATATAGAAGTGGTAGAAATATAGCTTTTATGGTAGGGTAGCACAGCTAAAGTTTGGTTTGAACGGTCAGCTTATTCCTAAACTATAAAAACTGAACCTGAAGCTTATCCCTAGTGGTCAGTGTAGTGGTCTCTTACATTGGTGACCAGTGGGAGAATGGCCCCCTTATAACAGTGGAGAATGTAGTGGTAACCAATGGGGGAAGGATCTTCTTATATTAGTGGTCAGTGTAGTGGTCCCCTTACATTCATTCAGACTTTATAAAGAATGCAACAAGAAATGTAAGGGTGCAATTAGGGCAGCTAATATAGAACACGAAAGACACATAGCGGAGGAGAGCAAAAAAAATCCCAAGAAATTCTTCAAGTATGTAAACAGTAAAAAAGGGAGGCCAGACCATATTGGCCCCATAAAGAATGGGGAAGGACGTCTGGTTACAAAGGATGGGGAGATGGCGAAGGTATTGAATTTATTCTTCTCCTCAGTCTTCATGAGGGAATCGGGGGGCTTCAGTAACCAAAACTGAAGTGTTTATCCTCACGACACATCACAGGAAGCACCTCCATGGTTAAAAGAGGACAGAATTAAAATTAAACTTGGGAAACTTAACATTAATAAGTCACCGCGACTGGATGGCTTGCACCTGAGGCTACTTAGGGAACTCAGTCAAGTAATTGCCAGACCTTTGTTCCTAATTTTTACTGACAGTCTACTGACTAGAATGGTACCAGCTGATTGGAGAAAAGCCAATTTAGCACCAATATTTAAAAAGGGCTAAAAAAACATCCCTGGGAATTACAGACCAGTTAGCCTAACATCAATAGTATGCAAGCTCTTGGAGAGGATGATAAGGGACTATATACAAGATTTTAGTAATGAGAATGGTATCCTTAGCAGTAATCAGCATGGATTCATGAAGAATCATTCTTGCCAAACCAATCTATTAACCTTCTATGAGGAGGTAAAATGCCTTCTAGATAAAGGAAGGCCCATAGATGTGGCATATCTGGATTTTTTTTAAAGCATTTGACACAGTTCCCCATAAAAGTTTACTGTACAAAATAAGGTCCGTTGGCATGGACCATAGGGTGAATACATGGATTGAAAACTGGCTACAAGGGCGAGTTCAGGGGGGGTGATAAATGAGGAGCACTTGGAATGGTCAGGGGTGAGTAGTGGGGTCCCCCAGGCTTCTGTGCTGGGACCAATCCTATTTAATTTGTTCATAAACGACCTGGAGGTCTCTGTATTTGCGGACGATACTAAGCTAAGCAGGGCAACAACTTCTCCGCAGGATGTGGAAACCTTGCAAAAAGATCTGAACAAATTAATGGGGTGGGCAACTACATGGCAAATGAGGTTCAATGTAGAAAAATGTAAAATAATGCATTTGGATGTCAAAAATATGAATGCAATCTATGCACTGCGGGGAGAACCTCTGGGGAAATCTAGGATGGAAAAGGACCTGGGGGTCCTAGTAGATGATAGCAGAAGCTTGGCATTGCATGCCATTGCTGAGCCTAACTGCTCTACAAGACTCTGGTCCGGCCGCACCTGGAGTATGCTGTCCAGTTCTGGGCACCAGTCCTCAGGAAGGATGTACTGGAAACGGAGCGAGTACAAAGAAGGGCAACAAAGCTAATAAAGGGTCTGGAGGATATTAGTTATGAGGAAAGGTTGCGAGCACTGAACTTATTCTCTCTGGAGAAGAGACACTTGAGAGGGGATATGACTTAAATTTACAAATACCGTACTGGTGACCCCACAATAGGGATAAAACTTTTTTTTTTGCGGAAGGGAGTTTAACAAGACTCGTGGCCACTCATTAAAATTAGAAGAAAAGAGATTTGACCTTAAACTACGTAGAGGGTTTACTGTAAGAGCGGCGAGGATGTGGAATTCCCTTCCACAGGCGGTGGTCTCAGCGGGGAGCATCGATAGTTTAAAAAAACTGTTAGATAAGCACCTGAATGACCACAACATACAGGGATATACAATGTAATACTGACATATAATCACACACATAGGTTGGACTTGTGTCTTTTTTCAACCTCACCTACTATGTAACTATGTATGTAACATTGGCAATCAATGGGAGAAGGACCCCCTTATGTCAGTGTAGTGGTCCCTTACAATGGTCACTAACGGGAGAAGAATCCCTCGATATCAGTGTTTGTGGATTCTATTCATACCTCAATGCTGTCATATTTGTCCTTCCTACAGCCTGATAACAAACTATAAAGATGAAAACTGCGCTGGAAACAAACCTAACAATATAGCTGCAACTCAAAGTGAAAAACACACAATAGCAATAGAAAAAAAGTAGGCTGCGCTCTTAAAGTGGTGGATTCACTGTGTTCACATTAAAATGTCACAAGATTTTCAGTGAACCTTTGGCTGCCAATCCGTCCTTCATTGAAGGAACCACTAGAATCTTCAATAGTCATTGGAGGACTTTACATAAGTCACATATTCACAGTTTGGGATTTCCTTAAACATTTTTAATCACTTCTCATTTATTTATTTTTTGTATTTTGTTCACATATTTGGTTAACATGTCACTTTAAGCACACAGCTTACTTTTTTCTATTGATAACAAACTGTACCATCATCACACTGGATATTCCCAACAGCAAGATCAAATCTAAAAGATCTGTGAAAACATCCATGAGAAAAGCGATGAGAAAGAATGGCACTGCCTACATGCAGATGATGCCTTGGTCTGCACAATAAGTGGGGTACCATGTGGCCCTTGGACTGCAGATTGAGCCTGAACCTAGCGTAAAACTGTGGTCTAATGCAGGGTTGTTCCACTCAAACCATCTCCTCACCAGTTCTGAAGACCAAGCCAGTGATCCTCCGTCCAAAATATGACCAAGTTACAGAAGGCAGCAGAAGTTCCATTTTCCAAATTAAATCTGATCCTACCAACTGTCAATTGCTCAAGAGCAGTTAGGAGAACTGTAAATGGTTAACAAATCTGGGAAACCTGCGAGTCCAACTTTTCTCAACCAGGGTTCCATGGAATCCTAGCAGAGTTGTAACTAGAACCTGTGGAAGAAACCATGAAGGGTCCCTGTGTGGGGCCCTTCCCACTGATCCAGAGGCCCTTTACTCCCATCATGGGACCCTTTATTATAGTCCTGCAGTGGGCCACCTTCCTGCTGTCTTGGGGTTCCCCTACAGTGGCAGAACACCAGAGACCAGTTGCAAATGTGACCCTGGTAGTTCCACCACTGGTGTAAGTCGTTTTTTATTTTTGTTGTTTGCTTTTACAATTTTATTTTTGTTTATTTTTTTACATACCCCCGTTTTGGAGACATATCAGGAGTGTAAATAGACCCCTGTCTCGCTTTTGAGACAGAGAAAGGGACAGAGGACAGATTTATCAGTCTGTTTCTCTACAGCCTCAGCTGCACAGAATGAATAAACAGGAGTAGCTCTGTACAGACCCCATTCAACCATAAATAGAAGCATAGTAAACAGTTTGCTATGCCTCGGATATGAATGAATAAAAAAATACAGTCAGTGATCGGGACCGAAATGACACATACGCCAGCCCCTTAACTGCTCTCAAATCGGATAGTCCCCCCCCCCCCCCCCCCAGCAGCCGGAAAGAGGGGCAAACCTAGCAGCGCTTTGGTGGGGGGAGCACACAGGGCCCTGGGGCAGCAGGACAGGGTTAGGAAGACGGCGGGAGCGGCACGTTGAGGAACCAATGCTCTCCATTTCCCTCCTGCAGCCACTGAATATCTGCAGGATGGAGAGGAGGAGAGGCGGGCATTCAGTGGCTACATGGAGAGATTGGTTCCTCTACATGCCGCCACTCCCACCACTGTCCTATCCAGTTGTACTGGGGTGCAGCACGGGCCCCTTGGGGCATGGAATCTCACCACATTCCTGTTCAAATCATGTGCGATTCTTTGCAGTACAATTTGCGCCCATTTATTTTGTATAGACACAAAGTATCGGTACTCTCTATAGGCGAGTACTGGACCGAAAGTATCAGTACTCGTAATTGGCAATAAAAAAACAGTATTGGTGCATCTCTACAAGAAACCACTGACAACAATGGTCTTCTTAGTTACAGTATCTGTAAGGGGGTGTATTCTTCCCACTGACCTCCAATGTAAGAAACGTTCATCCCAGTGACCACCAATGTAAGTGTAGTGGTACCCCCATAGGGACTGCTGGATATTGTGGTCCACCCATCACCCTACCCAGCCCAGCATTTACTCTCCAGACACTCAGACAATGAACAGTGTGTTAGCTTTGTTTTTGTGTTTTTATTGAGGTATTATAACTTGGATGGGGTTAAGGAATTCATGGGATGCCCAGAAAGATTTTTTTGTATAGCTTGGGACAAATTGTACACTCTCCTCTTCCAGCACAACTCATGCGGCAGAATATTCCTTCCTCTTCCTCCAGCACAACTCTTCAGGCACAGCTAGCACTTGGTTAGGCCTGACACTGGCTTTAGCCAGGCCCCAGCAACAGCCCTTTGCAGGTCGAGCAAAAAGAATGCAAGTTCTGGTGCTTTCTGCCTAGGTGGGCTACTGATCCCATTCAGCCCTCTTCAGGGCCTGCAGCCCTCCTGGCTGCAGCTGCCTGTCTCCACTGCCCATGAAACCACCATCCTCATTGGCTCTACATCCATCTCAGATTGCATCCTCCCAATCCGCTCCAGCATGCCTCCCCAGCTTTCCTGGCTGTGTGTCACTCAGTGACACCTGGTGGATCTCTCCACTGTCCACTCCTGCTCCTGGTCAGGACACCCCTGTGGTTTGTATGAGGGTCCCTTCCACTCCCAAGCTCCGGGCCCAAGGTCACCCCCCCAAACTGGGGAGCTTCCTCAAAGGCCACGACAGCTAGTACTCCATCTACCAGTTCTTCCACCTGACAACTCCTCCCCAGCTGGGCTGACCCTGGGTATTTCTAGGCAGCCTGCCCCCTGCCAATCCTAGGTGGGAATTGGTCAGGACCCCCTGAGACACCCCAGAAAGCCCCACTTCTCTCCCCCCTCCTTCCTTGTAGAAACCTCTAGAAGCAGAAGGGAGGTAACCGAAAGATGATGTTATCTGTGAGTCACCAGCCTACTCTAAGCCACTCACAGCCCACACAGATCAAAACAAACAGGCCCAGGTTACAGCTAGGCCTGATTAAATTTACCTGTACTGACAAAAATCCTACTACTAGCACCTACCTAGAGGGTGCTACATAAGCTATGTTCATCCCAGTAACCACCAATATAAGGGACGGTCTTTACCAGTGACCACCAATGTAAGGCACATTCATCCCAGGGACCACAGAGGATTCGTGTCAGAGCCATCGGCAGATCCGTCACAGAGCCCGTCAGTCATCCTAGTAACCATCAATGTAAGGGACGTTCATCTCAGTGATCACCAATGTAAGGGACATTCATCCCAGTGACCACCAATGTAAGGGACATTCATTCCAGTGATCACTAATGTAAAGGACATTCATGCCAGTGATCATCACCCTTACGTAGTGTGAGCTGTGGATATAGTGATTATTAGCAGGTAAGAGTTCCTCCCAGGTTGAAAAGATTGACAAAGGCTGCATTTGCATGAAACCAGCCGAAATCCTCCAAAGGAAACATAAAATGAGAACATCAAATACATCATGGGGGATGCACTCAGGACTCTACACAAATAGCTCAATATAAACAGCCGATGATCATCAGTAACAATCTGTCCAAATTTCACATGTAATGTCAGATGCAGAGTCTTCAAAAAGTGTAATCAGTGTGTTCTCCTGTTGTGCAGCGTGCATCTAAATCAGTGTGTTCTCCTGGTAAAGGTGGAGATGACCCCATCTATAAGGATATACACATAGTTGCCAAAAAAAAATTATAGGGACACTTTGTCAGTAGGCGGAGTACTATTTTAATTAGGGGGTAGTGCGCCATGCCAAAAAATGAGCGTGGTTTAAACCATGCTAAATATTGGGCGTGGCTTAAAGGGGTGTGGTTAAATAGAGTCTGAAACGAAAGTGAGAAAGAAATAAATAAAAGCAATAGGAAGGGAAGGAGAGAGAAAGAAGGAAATAAAGAGGGATGGAGGGACAGCAGGCCCAGATCCTACACCACAATAGCAATATGTGTATTACAGAAAGTTTAACAATCAGCATATAAAGATACTCCAAACACCATCCCCCCAGGCAGATCCCATCAAACAGATACAAGAGATGGTCAGAGAGTGCGCAGACATGATACAAGGCATGGTCAGGGACCACAGACATGCGATTTGAAGTAAGTCCCAGGGTCCCGTAGATCTGGGCTGAATCCCGGAGCCCCACTCAGTAGTGGTATCCTCAATGAGTGCAATGTGTGCTCTCACACACAGCAACAATTGAGGATTCCTGGAAGAAAATCTGTCCGCAATCTCTGCTCCTCCTTCCTCAATGCAGTCACAGGTTGTTAGACAGGACGGCATCGTAGCAACTGATGACATAATTTGCAGGCCTCTCAGCTTCGCCCCCGTCTTGAGCTTCCGATCTCGCCTATCAGCAGCCCCTATGCCGGCTCTCAGTGGCCCCGATCCCATGTGCCAACAGCCTCCATGCCCCCTCTCAGCAGCTTGTGGAAGGTAAGCGCAGTGGTGTAGCGAGGGGGGGGGGCGCCGGAGCAACTTTCAGAGGGGTGCAGAAAGTCCCATGAGGGTTAGACTGTGGGACAGGGACTGCAGCGGTAAGACATGCTACTAGGCTGGGGAGCATGTGTGCCTTATGCCCTGTGTACAATGACTGTGTGTGTGTGAGAGGACTGCGGTCAAGTGCTAGTAGGAGCAGTCCTCATTGTTCCCTGATACAGTACACCCCTCCCTGTGCATGGCATCTTCTGGTGGGTGTATCCCTTCTACCAACAGGTGATTATCCTGCATGGGCCTGGGTGATAGCGGGTAAGAGGCTTCTCTCTTTCCTGTGCTGTCATGGCTGTGTCATCATCCTTTGTATTGGGTTTGGGTGTGTACATGCTTATGTGTGCACATCGACTCCCAGATCTTCTGCTCTTTCTCCATGGGTGAGTCGGGGAGGGTCGCAGCTTTCCTGGAGTCCCCTTACCTTTGCAGGTAGGCTTGCTCAAAACTTTGTGCAGCTTCACATTACTGCAGGCAAGGAGTGACAACACAGACAGCTAGGCTTCTCTTTCTTCCCTTCTCCCCTCCGCATTCAACCTCTGCAGACTCAGCTTACAGGCAAGTACAACAGTGAGCAGCCCAAGCCACCCAGCAGCAGCCGCATGCATGTGGGGTTAGTTAGCTGGAAAGCCAAGTTGCAGCACCCCTACGCTGTGCCCCGTCCAAAGCTCAGCAAGAACCTCAAGCCAACTTTAGTCACTGCTTTTTGTTTGTCGTCACAATGACCTCAGACCCCCTTCATGTTCCTAGAAGGAGGGAGGTGTCACAATACATCTGCTTCACAGATCAGCCAAGTATTCTGGAGAACCCCCCTCCTCACCCTTTGCTTTGCTAGACTTTCTTTTCTTTTCTTTTATTAGGCTTGGTATTAGAGAAGGCTTTGCTACTTCTGGGTGTACTGTCAGCATGTGGACTTGGGCTCTATTTCTCTTTTTTTTGTCTCTCTTCCTTGGCTTTTAGTGGCTGAGAAACTACTACTGACTACTGACTACTTCAGAAAACTTTTATTTAATAAACTTTAACGTGTTCAGGTTTTGCTGTAAATCTGCATTTCCTTGGTTTGGTTACATACTGTGTTGGTGGGGGTGCTGGGCTAGGGGCAACAGGAATATGGGGGGTGCATTAGAAAGAGAGAAGGGGGGAATTGGTGAGAGAGCTGGGGGGGCATTAGTAAGAAGAGGGGGGAATTGGTGGGAGAGCTGGGGGGGGGGGGACATTAGTAACAGAGGAGGGGGTGTCAGGAACCATGAATCAGACTGAGACAGAAGTGCAGTAAAAATCACACTATTTAATAAAATGGTATAAACAGAGCAAACATAGTTAAGACATAGCCAGAGTTCGTTAACGCAAACTGATCCATGCAGTGATCCTGTTCATCCAATTTGGAAAAAATATTACCAACAAGTGGATTGCCTGCAACTTCTGAATTCATGGCCTTTGCCTACTGTGAGGAACCATGAATCAGACTGAGACAGAAGTGCAGTAAAAATCACACTATTTAATAAAATGTTATAAACAGAGCAAACATAGTCAAAACATAGCCAGAGTTCAGTAACCAGGACGGGTAGTCAGAACAAGCCAGAGAAACAGGAGTCCAGAGATCAGCGAAGTCACGTGCAGCAAACAGGATCAGGAACTAGAAGGGAAGTCAGCCAAGCAAAAGTCTTTCACAGGAAAACACAGCAAAGAGAATCTGGATATGTTGACCAAGTCAAAGGCACAGAAGATCTCATCCAAGGAGTTTATATAACCAGCAGCTCTAGCTGACGAGCAGGAAATGAAGACCAGGTGAGTCACTGTGGAAGGAAGAGTCTTTGGCAATTAACCGTCAGCTGAGCACAGAGCTCTGAGAAGGGAGGGCTGAGCCCAGCCCTGACAGTACCCCCCTCCTCAACGACCCCTCCCCCTCGGTGGACCACCAGGTTTGAGGGGAAAAGTCTATGGAAGGAATGGAGGAGGACAGGAGCATGTATGTCCGAGGATGAGACACAAGAGCATTCCTCCGGACCGTACCCCTTCCAACGAATGAAGTACTGTATGCGCCCACGGAAGCTACAGGAAACAATACATGATTTTATTTTATATTCCTCATGGTTTTCAACCTGAACTGGGTAAGGACGTGGTACCGAATTGGTGAAATGGTTGCATACCAAAGGTTTTAATAAGGAGACATGAAATACATTTGAAATACGCATATTAGAAGGAAGGTCTAAAGCGTAAGCCACTGGGTTGATCCTACGGAGAATTCGGAAAGGCCCAATAAACTGTGGTGCCAGTTTTAAAGAGGAAACACAGAGTCGGAGGTTGCAAGATGGCAGCCAAACCCTGTCCCCAACTTGGTAGTAGTTGGGGACAGAATGGAGTCTGTACCTATCATTGGCACGTTGCAAGGACTCTTGGACCTGTACCCAAGTGGAACGAAGACCATGGAGATGCTCCTCCAATGCAGGAATGCTCTGAGGAACAAAACAGTCAGGCAACATGGAGGGTTGGAGACCATAATTCACCATGAATGGAGACAATCAGGAAGCGGTATTGACAGCACTATTGTGAGCAAATCCTGCCCAAAGTAAGAGGTCTGAACAGTTATGGTGGTCAGAAACGTAGCAATGTAAAAACTGTTCCAAGTACTGGTTGGCTCGTTCTGCGGCCCCATTGGACTGCGGGTGATACGCAGAGGAGAAAGAAAGCTGAATTCCCGACTGTGCACAAAAGGCTTGCCTGAACCTGGACACAAACTGGCTACCCCTGTCCGAGACGATCTCCTTTGGTAGCCCATGATCTCCCGAGCAAAAATAAAAGCCAGTTCTTTATAAGTGGGCAACTTCTCAATTGGAATACAATGAGACATTTTCGAGAACCGGTCAACCACCATAAGGATAACTGTGTTGCCCTGAGAGTGGGATAACTCCACAATGAAATCCATTGACGGGTCAGTCCAAGGCCTCTCTCTATTGGGTATGTGTTGTAGCAGGCCCACTGGAAGGTGTCATGGTATCTTACTCTGAGCAAAACGGAACAAGCAGCTACGAAGGCAGCTACATCAGCACGTAGACTAGGCCACCAGAATTGTCGGGATATGACCCAAAAGAGTTGATTCTTCCCTGGGTGGCCAGCAGCCTTGGGAGAATGGTAAGCCTGGAGCATGGCAGTACAGAGACTCTCAGGGACAAAGCAGCGGTCACAAGGTTTCTCAGGAGGAGAATGTATCTGAGCAGCAAGAATTTGGTCACCCAAAGGAAAAGCGAGACTGGTGCGAACCGTAGCCAGAATACGATCAGGAGGAATCACAGTAACAGGAACCAACACCATCTTGGAAATCGAGGAAAACTGTCGCGACAAAGCACAAGCCCTTACATTCTTAGTACCGGGTAAGAATGAGACTATGTAATTGAAACTTGACAAGAAAAGAGCCCATTGCACGCTTCTGGGAGAGAGGCGTTTAGCCTCAGACAAGAATGTGAGATTATGGTCAGTCAGAATAAGAACCGGCACAGTAGTACCTTCGAGGAGATACCTCCATTCTTTAATGCTAAAGTGATCCCAAACAACTCTCTGTCCCCAATCTCATAATTGTATTCCACAGGAGATAATTTCTTGGAAAAGTAGTCACAAGGATGCATAGCGCTCTCAGAGGTAGGACGTTGAGACAGCAGGGCACCAACTCCAGTCTCAGATCCATCAACCTCAAGGATGAAACGTACCATTTGTATCAGGCTGTACCAACACAGGAGCAGAAGAAAAGGCAGCCTTGAGACTCTCAAAGGCATTAATGGAGTCTGGAGACCACTTCTGTGGGTTACGGTCCTTTCTGGTCACATCAGTCAGGGGTTTGACCAGAGACGAAAAGTTACGAATAAACTTCCGATAATAATTGGCAAAGCCAAGAAAACGCTGCAATGGTCGTAAACCCATGGGTCGGGGCCACTGTAGTACTGCCAAAAGTTTCTCTGGGTCCATCAAAAAACCAGCAGTGGAAACGACATAACCCAGGCATTTAACCTGTTCACAATGAAACTCGCACTTCTCCAATTTGCAGCACACGGCGGACATCTGTGTGATGGCTCTCTAGGGACTTGGAAAATATGAGAATATCGTCGAGATAAACCACCACACATAGCTGCAACAAATCTGAGAGGACATCGTTGTTGTGACGGATCTTAAATACCCCATCTGGGAACCTATGCCAGACCTGTGTTTCCTGTTCTCCAAATGCACCCGCGGCCATCAGACTCGCCATAACCAGCCCTTAACCCCACAATCACGAGGCAAACAACACAGATGTTGAGAGTTAAACATGCAGAGCATAAACTCTTTAAGTACCAAACATACACCTTTAAACACAGTTAAGGACACTGCCCTTAGACTTGTCATAGATGAGGTAGGGGACAAGGAAGAACCAATGGGAACTTGACACTTGTACATTCAAACAGAACCTACAGTTGAAACACAAAGGGATTATGACAAGCAGACAGCCCCTCCATACACATCACCTGCTGGGATGTGTCTCCACACCTTTTTTCTGCATGCCATGACATAACACAATTAAACACAATAACAAGAGGGGGGATGGGGAGAGGGGATTCAACTTACATAGGGACATCACTACATTATCCCAACGTCATTTTGTCCCCAAGTCTCTTAGCCCCACGCTTTGGGCATACTGCCATCTTGTATATACCTTTATCAGCTAAAAGTACATTGTTTGTGGAATAAAAGCATATATTTAGCCTGGGCCAATAGGTTTGAGTAGCTGCAAACGGCTCCACACCCCGGCCACAGATACCGCGTTCACCCAGTTCCGGCAACTGCGGACACAAACGTCTGGCAAATAGCCCTCCAAATCTCCCATTCTCTGCTGAGCCATAGTTTGCGGGTGGTAGGCCAGCCCACAGCCCCCTCCAAAACACACAGTTTTCCAGGAATTTATCAACTCTGACAGAACCCACAGTTGATAAATTCCTAACAGCATAACAAGCTGTTCATAATGGCCTGTTCTGGTATTAAACTCAGTTTTCCATTCGGCGCCCTCCTTGATCCTCACAAGATTGTATGCCCCTCGCAAATCAAGCTTCGTAAAAACTGTTCCCTTGAGGCGATCAAATAACTCAGTGATCAAAGGAATCGGATACACGTTCTTAATTGTGAAGCAACTGAGGCCCCTATAATCAATACAAGGTCTTAGTTCACCACTCTTCTTTTTCACAAAGAAGGAACCAGCACCAGCAGGAAACGAGGATCTATGGATGAACCCTCGAGAAAGTGCATCGGCCACATACTTCTTCATGGCTTTGTTCTCCAAGACAGAGGGTAGACCCGACCACGAGGGGGTATGGGACCAGGTTGAAGGTCAATAGCGCAATCATATGACCGGTGCGGAGGAAATATACTGGCTTGACCTTTGTCAAAGACATCGCAAAATTTGCAGTACTCCTCCGGCAGGGTGGAGAGTGGAGGGGTGCACAAGACCTTAGCCACTTTCAGAAAACATGTCTCCCTTCATTGTGGCAACCAGGAAAGAACCTCGGCATGAAGCCAATCAAAAGAGGGGTTGTGCCTCTGTAACCAAGGATAACCAATAACCACCGGAAAATGAGGTGAGGAGATGACTTGGAATTGGATTATCTCATGTTGAAGAGCCCCTACGGCCATGGTCAACAGAACAGTCTCATGGGCAGGCTGTAGATGTCCCCCATCAATAGCCTCAATGGCAAGTGGAGTGGCACGAAGCTGCAGCAGAATCGAGTGCTTGGACACAAAAGCACCATCTATCAACAGGCCTGCAGCCCCAGAGTTGATTAGAGCCAGTATCTCGATGGATGACTCAGACCAAGAAAGGGTAACTAGTACTAGGGGCTTATCCTTCTGGATAACTGGGGACCTCAGGTGCAAACGTCTCCCTGGACAGGTAGGACAAGACTTCAAAAAGTGTCCTGCCTGGCCACAATAAAGGCACAATCTCTCCCTCCTCCAAAAGGCCCACTCATCTGCAGAGAGACGTATGAAGCCCAACTGCATGGGTTGTACCTCACTGGCCGACTCGTACCAGGAGGTATGGGAGGTGAGGGAGGCAAGGGTGGGACTGCAAAGCTCGGAGCCAAACATACAGGAGGCTTCCGCAAGCACTCCTTAAAAGAGGGTCTCTCTCAGAGTCTGGAGTTAATGAGGATGGCTAAGTGGGTATGTCTCAGGCTGCTATCTCATCCTTGATGTGACCTGAGAGACCATGAGAAAAAGCAGCCCAGAGGGCCTCATTCCAAGCAACCTCTGCTGCCAAAGTATGGAACTCAATGGCGTAATCGGCCAGTTCTCATACTCTGTTTGACGGACATTGGACCTTTAGCAGCAGACGTGGGGCGTACAGGAACGTCAAATACCCTCTTAAAGGTAGCCACAAACTCTGGGTAACTCTGGACAATGGGTTTTTGCGTCTCCCATAGAAGGTTTGCCAAGGCCAAGGCTCTCTCAGAAAGCAAAGATATCATGAAGCCTACTTTGCTTCTGTCTGTGGGAGCATCTCAAAGTAAATCTCAACCTGGTTGAGAAACCCTCTGCAATGAACTGGATCGCTCCCCGAATTGCTGGTGAAGTGGAGCAGAACCAGACATAACTCTTATAGAGGTAATATTCGAGGCGGGGGCCAGCACCGAGATAGGAGCAGCAGAAGAGACGGTCTGCAACACAGGTTGTACCGGAGCAGCCACAGTGAGAGGTTCCAGGTGAGCAGTGCGATTAAGGAGCATCTGTAATGCTATGGCAAACTGATCCATGCAGTGATCCTGTTCATCCAATTTGGAAAAAATATTACCAACAAGTGGATTGCCTGCAACTTCTGAATTCATGGCCTTTGCCTAGTGTCAGGAACCATGAATTAGACTGAGACAGAAGTGCAGTAAAAATCACACTATTTAATAAAATGGCATAAACAGAGCAAACGTAGTCAAAACATAGCCAGAGTTCAGTAACCAGGACAGGTAGTCAGAACAAGCCAGAGAATCAGGAGTCCAGAGATCAGCGAAGTCACGTGCAGCAAACAGGATCAGGAACCAGAAGGGAAGTCAGCCAAGCAAAAGTCTTTCACAGGAAAACACAGCAGAGAGAGTCTGGATATGTTGACCAAGTCAAAGGCACAGAAGATCTGATCCAAGGAGTTTATATAACCAGCAGCTCTAGCTGATGAGCAGGAAATGAAGACTAGGTGAGTCACTGTGGAAGGAGGAGTCTTTGGTAATTAACTGACAGTTGAGCACAGGGCTCTGAGAAGGAAGGGCTGAGCCCAGCCCTGGCAGGGGAGAATTAGTGGGAGATCTGGGGGTGCATTATTAACAGAGGAGGGGGGGGCATTTGTAAGAGAGCCAGGGGAATTGCTGAGAAAGCTAGGGTGGGGGCATTGGTGAGAGGTGAGAGAGCTGTTTTTTTTTTTTTAACTACGCCCCTTAAGCCCCTCAGTCCATTAAGTTTTTGGCAACACCCATAGTTTGCCATTACGCATGCTGCAGCTCACTTACTCCCTTATTTTGTCCCTCATTCTGAAGTTTAAAAGTTGGGAGGTATGTACAAGTCGTGGCCAGAGACGGCAGACATGATACAAGGCATGGCCAGAGACCACAGACATGATACAAGGCATGGCCAGAGACCGCAGACATGATACAAGGTATGGCCAGAGACCGCAGACATGATACAAGGCATGGCCAGAGACCGCAGACATGATACAAGGTATGGCCAGAGACCGCAGACATGGTACAAGGCATGGCCAGAGACCGCAGACATGATACAAAGCATGGCCAGAGACCGCAGACATGATACAAGGCATGGCCAGAGACCGCAGACATGGTACAAGGCATGGCCAGAGACCGCAGACATGATACAAAGCATGGCCAGAGACCACAGATATGATAAAAGGCATGGCCAGAGACCGCAGACATGGTACAAGGCATGGCCAGAGACCACAGACATGATACAAGGCATGGCCAGAGACCGCAGACATGGTACAAGGCATGGCCAGAGACCACAGACATGATACAAGGCATGGCCAGAGACCACAGACATGATACAAGGCATGGCCAGAGAGTGCAGACATGATACAAGGCTTGGCCAGAGAGTGCAGACATGATACAAGGCTTGGCCAGAGAGTTCAGACATGATACAAGGCAAGGCCAAAAATGCAGACATGATACAAGGCATGGCCAGAGACCGCAGACATGATACAAGGCATGGGCAGAGACCACAGACATGAAACAAGGCATGGCCAGAGAGTGCAGACATGATACAAGGCTTGGCCAGAGAGTGCAGACATGATACAAGGCTTGGCCAGAGAGTGCAGACATGATACAAGGCTTGGCCAGAGAGTGCAGACATGATACAAGGCTTGGCCAGAGAGTGCAGACATGATACAAGGCATGGCCAGAAAATGCAGACATGATACAAGGCATGGCCAGAGACCGCAGACATGAAACAAGGCATGGCCAGAGACCGCAGACATGATACAAGGCATGGCCAGAGACCGCAGACATGATACAAGGCATGGCCAGAGACCGCAGACATGATACAAGGTATGGGCAGAGACCGCAGACATGGTACAAGGCATGGCCAGAGACCGCAGACATGATACAAAGCATGGCCAGAGACCGCAGACATGATACAAGGCATGGCCAGAGACCGCAGACATGATACAAGGCATGGCCAGAGACCGCAGACATGATACAAGGCATGGCCAGAGAGTGCAGACATGATACAAAGCTTGGCCAGAGAGTGCAGACATGATACAAGGCAAGGCCAGAAAATGCAGACATGATACAAGGCATGGCCAGAAACCGCAGACATGATACATGGCATGGCCAGAGACCGCAGACATGATACAAGGCATGGCCAGAGACCGCAGACATGATACAAGGCATGGCCAGAGACCGCAGACATGATACAAGGCATGGCCAGAGACCGCAGACATGATACAAGGCATGGCCAGAGAGTGCAGACATGATACAAAGCTTGGCCAGAGAGTGCAGACATGATACAAGGCAAGGCCAGAAAATGCAGACATGATACAAGGCATGGCCAGAAACCGCAGACATGATACATGGCATGGCCAGAGACCGCAGACATGATACAAGGCATGGCCAGAGACCGCAGACATGATACAAGGCATGGCCAGAGAGTGCAGACATGATACGAGGCATGGCCAGAGAGTGCAGACATGATACAAGGAATGGCCAGAGACCGCAGACATGATACAAGACATGGCCAGAGACCGCAGACATGATACAAGGCATGGCCAGAGAGTGCAGACATGATAAAAGGAATGGCCAAAGACCGCAGACATGATACAAGGCATGGCCAGAGACTGCAGACATGATACAAGGCATGGCCGGAGACCACAGACATGATACAAGGCATGGCCAGAGACCTCAGACATGATACAGAAGAGAGAGAGTCCCTGAATACCTGCTGCTCGCCCCCCTCCCTCACAAAAAAACCTCCCAGAGACAAAGAGCCAACCAATCGAGATTTTCCACAGACTTTTAACTGCAGAGAGCCCAAACTGCAGGGTACACCAATACCTCTGCTTAGATGCACACATGCTGCAGTTAAGGTCAGGTTGGCCTGCATTATTCTTCTTCACCTTTCTGCCACAAGGTGGTGATCTCACTTCTACTCAGATAGGAAGTCTCTATGGAAGACAGGAAGTGATGTCAGGTACAGACAGGAAGTTCCGGGTGAGAGGTGAGTGGAGAGCAATTAGAGAGAAGACATTGTTGGAAGTGGTAGTAGAGGAGGTAATAAGATCTTATTTTCTATTTACACCCAGTAACCCCCCCCGTCATGTCCGTCCTCTTCCTCCATAGTCACTGTGATGTCTTTTATCCACATTATTATTCATCTTTTTATATATGTAATCACAGGACACTACTACCTTACATCCCCATCCTAATATTGTACAACCAATAACGTCCAGATAATTCTCTGTCTGCAGAAAACCTATATCGATCACATGACCACATCAATGAAGATGGAGGACAACCAAAGTCACATGACTGAGAGGATACTAAACCTCACCCTTGAGATCATCTACCTGCTGACCGGAGAGGTGAGGAGGATTCTGGGAGGTCACCTGACATCCCTTATTTCTATTAATAGAACATTATTGACCTGACCGGAGAGGTGAGGAGGATTCAGGAATGTGACATATTACTGTTTTTGTTGAATGTAGCATTTTCCTCCTGTGAAGCGTGAAGATCATATGACCATCACAGTGCCTCCATGTGACTCCCTCAAACCTGAGAGACACAACATGGAGAAGATTCTAGAAGTCACCAAGAAGATGATGGAGCTGCTGACAGGAGAGGTGAGCGGTGCTGGGAATTCTGGGACATTATCCAGTAACAGACAAGGGATGTGTCTGGATGGTGACTGTATCATTGTGTGTGTCAGGTTCCTATAAGGTGTCAGGATGTCACTGTCTATTTCTCCATGGAGGAGTGGGAGTATTTAGAAGGACACAAGGATCTCTACAAGGACGTCATGATGGACAATCAGCCGCCCCTCACATCACCGGGTAAGAGGAGACTTTATTGTAAAGAAGAGAGCAGTACGGAGGGTCCACCTAGATCCCCCATCATCTGATAAACACATAGAAACAATGTATTCAGTCAGTGTGTGTGTTTCCTACAGATGGATCCAGTAATGGGAACCCACCAGAGAGATGTCCCCGTCCTCTGTATTCCCGGGATTCCACAGAGGAAGGTGACACCATCCCTCACCATCATCAGGTAGATGAGGAACAATCACTGATAGTATCATTAGGATCTGTACATTATCTGCATTGTTATAACTAATGTAATTGTTTTTATATATTCAGAGTGGAGACCAGAGAGATTCTAAAGTTGGGGGTAAAGCAGAAGAAGAAGAAGATGAGACGTATGTGAGGGATGATGAGCAGTCTATGGAGGAGGATGGAATAACGGGGACATTTATAGAGGAGGACACTCCTACAGAGATCAGCACAGGTGGGTCATTAACACTAATTAAATTCCTCCACCCATATTGCTCACTGATTGGTCCAGTGTAAGGCAAGGACTGGGTGATATCAGCCTGTATTACCCTGGTCACTTTCCTAAGTGAGCTGTGTTTTCTGTCCTGTATTCCTGTATTACGCTTGGATAATCTTCCTTCTCTGTGCTCCAGACAAAATGTATGTATCTATCTATACTGGATTTATGTTGATTCTGGGTTTCAGTTAGCAGGGAAATGTTGATTTTCTTCACGTTCATTGCTCAACCTAGGGGCATGAGTCTTAGGTGGTCTTCACCATGCCTGGGTCTAGTAAGATGTCTGACAGAACAATTCTCCCAGGGTTACTTGCTCTGATGTTTGCTGGCTGTGCCGGGTGGAGGGATATGTCTGTATAGTCCCAGACCCAAGTCACTGAGTGCAGTCTCAGGAGATGGGAGACAGCGGTGTGGGATCTCTGCAAATTGTCTTAGTTAACCAGTTCCCACCCGGCCAATAGCAGATTGACAGCTGGGTAGTGGCTTTCCCATCCTGAGTGGAAGTCATATGATGTCCTTCAGGATGCGTGGTGATCTACAATGAGCTGTGTCCCCAGGACACAGCCCATCCCCGATCAGGGTAAAGAGCTTATGAAATTGTCTTTTTACCATGTGATTGGCTATGTCCCCTAATAAAGAGAACCTGTCATACAGAGGCCGCCGGTGGATCTGTCACAGAGGCTGCCGGTGGATCTGTCACAGAGGCCGCCGGTGGATCTGTCACAGAGGCCGCCGGTGGATCTGTCACAGAGGCCGCCGGTGGATCTGTCACAGAGGCCGCCGGTGGATCTGTCACAGAGGCCGCCGTCGGTTCTGTCACAGAGGCCGCCGGTGGTTCTGTCACACAGCCCGTCGGTGGTTCTGTCACACACAGCCACACATCTGTCAGTGCAGCCTAATCAGTGTCACCCATCACAGAGCCAACATCACTTCCACCCATTAGCAGTGTACCCATCGCAGCCGTCATGTCCAAAAAATATTTTACTTGTGAGGAGGCATAAAAAATCCTTAGTATGTTGGATATTCAGAGCAGCCGGGAACTTTCATCATCTGATTCGGAATACAAGCCTGTATAAAGTAGTGGATCAGGGACCAAATTGGAGGAGGAAAAAGGCCCTCCCAAAAGAATAATGCCGCGTACACACGGTCGGACTTTTCGTCTACAAAAGTCAGACGGACGCCGACGGACTAAAGCTGGCTGACAATCCGATCGTGTGTGGGCTTCCCCGGACTTTCAGCTGACTTTTCCAGCCTCAAATCTGATGGACTTTAGATTTGAAACATGCTTCAAATCTTTACGTCGTAACTACGCCGGACCCAGAAATCCGCTCGTCTGTGTGCTAGTCCGACGGACAAAAACCCACGCTAGGGCACCTATTGGCTACTGGCTATCAACTTCCTTATTTTAGTCCGGTGTACGTCATCACGTACGAATCCGTCGGACTTTTGTGTGATCGTGTGTAGGCAAATCCGTTCGTTAGAAAGTCTGCCGCAAGTCCGCCGAAAGTATGCCGGAAGTCTGTCCGACCTTGTGTACGCGGCATTAGAAGCTCAGTAGACCAGGCAACCACCAGCAGTGCCGTACAATCCAGCGGCACCTACACCAAGGGTGCTAGACCCCAGGAAGAAAGGCCTAGTACCAGCACTGGAATAATGCCTATCATCTACTAGGACCCCCAGGTCCTTTTCCATCCTGGATTCCCCCGGAGGTTCTCCCCCCAGTGTATAGATTGCACTAATTTTTGCCACCCAAATGCATTATTTTAAATTTTACTACATTAAACCTCATTTGCCATGTAGTCGCCCACCCCATTAATTTGTTCAGATCTTTTTGCAAGGTTTCCACATCCTGTGGAGAAGTTATTGCCCTGCTTAGCTTAGTATCGTCTGCAAATACAGAGATTGAACTGTTTATCCCATCCTCCAGGTCGTTTATGAAAAATTAAACAGGATTGGTCCCAGCACAGAACCCTGGAGGACCCCACTACCCACCTCTCACCATTCCGAGTACTCCCCATTTATCACCACCCTCTGAACTCACCCTTGTAGCCAGTTTTCAATCCATTTACTCACCCTATGGTCCATGCCAACGGACCTTATTTTGTACAGTAAACGTTTATGGGGAACTGTGTCAAATGCTTTTGCAAAATCCAGATACACCACGTCTACGGGCCTTCCTTTATCTAGATGGCAACTCACCTGCTCATAGAAGGTTAATAGATTGGTTTGGCAAGAATGATTCTTCATGAATCCATGATGATTACTGCTAATGATACCGTTCTCATTACTAAAATCTTGTATATAGTCCCTTATCATCCCCTCCAAGAGTTTACATACTAGTGATGTTAGGCTAACTGGTCTGTAATTCCCAGGGATGTATTTTGGGCTCTTTTTAAATATTGGTGCTATATTGACTTTTCTCCAATCAGCTGGTACCATTCCAGTCAGTAGACTGTCAGTAAAAATTAGCAACAATGGTCTGCCAATTACTTGACTGAGTTCCCTAAGTACCCTTGGGTGCAAGCCATCTGGACCCGGTGATTTATTAATGTTAAGTTTCCCAAGTCTAATTTTAATTCTGTCCTCTGTTAACCATGGAGTGCTTCCTGTGATGTGTCATGAGGATAAACACTGCAGTTTTGGTTACTGAAGCCCCTCGATTCCCTTGTCAAGACTGAGGAGAACTATTCAATACCTTCGCCATCTCCCCATCCTTTGTAACCAGATGTCCTTCCTCATTCTTTATGGGGCCAATATGGTCTGTCTTCCCTTTTTTACTGTTCACATACTTAAAGAATTTTTGGGGATTTTTTTTGTTCTCCCATAATGTTTATGAAATTTATTTTTTTATTTGTTTTTCCTTGAAGATTTACTGCAATACATTGTGGACCGAACACATTTTTTTGCAGAGCATTACATTGCCACCAACCCCAATTCGTCCAATGCATGTATATTTAATTGGCAAAGCCTCACAGTGGAGGAGTTGAAATTGTTTTTGGCTCTTAATATGGGGCTTACAAATAAAAAATGAAGTGCATGCCTATTGGTCCACCCACCCCACCCATCACATGCTGATTTGTTCTGCTGTCATGTCCATGTCACAACATGATCATGCGCTTTTCCATTTGACCATGTATATGCGTACATCATCAATCTTAAGTCAACAGAAAGACCCAACATCTTCCTCAAATTTATTGAGTAAAATTGTCACTGCCCTTATCTACGACCAAGGATCTCATCCACGGGAAGCATTCGCGCTGATTGTGTGAGTCGACTTCATTCACATCATTTTCCAGAAAACATTTCACCCTCAGAATCAGGAAGAAGACGCCAAAAGAAATGCCGTGTATGCAGCAGAGGAGGACTTAGAAGAGACACCACCGGTTATCATTGTCCCCAGTGTTCCACCCAACCGGGCCTATGCATCAGAGCATTATCACACATCCCTAAAATTTTAGTTCCCCTTATTTTTAGCAGCAATTCCTACTACCTGTGGGGATCATTTGCCTGCTGCCTTGACTGACGATGACTCTACCTTCAATGTTAACTGACCTTGGCCTGTTTACCGATGATGCCTCTGCCTGACGTTTTGATTGTTTCTTAACCATGTTTCTACCTTCCACATTAACTGACCTGGTCTGTTTACTGACAATGTTTTTTTGCCTGACACTTGGACTGGTCTTTTGCCCTGCTACTGTAGTTAACTGCCGCTTACTGTAGTTAACACAGAGGTAAGGGGCTTCAGAATAGTGTTCTGAGTAGAGAGAACCAGTTTTTTGTTTTCTCTGGGTTTTGCAATTCGTAGAACTGGGTCTGGAGACCAGAGGCTTTGAAGAGATTTGGGTGGGAAGAAGCCTCTACCTTTGTCCCCATTGCTTCCTTACGAAGGCCCTAAGCTTGATGTTTCTGCCTGCTGCCTGCACCAATACTTCGGCTATGCTGAACATAGCTCTGCTTGTACTGACTATGGACAGTATTCCTGCTGGCTGTCTGGATGATTCCTTTTGCTGCTGCTGACCACACCCCTCTTTTAGATAGAGTTCCTTCTTGCTACCTAGACCAATGCTTTGGCTGTACTGACCATATCACTGCCTGTACTGACTGTGGACAGTATTCCTGCCTGCTGTCTGGATGATTCCTTTTGCTGCTGACCACACCCCTGCCTGTTGCCTGGACCAATGCTTTGGCTGTGCTGACAGTATCTCTGCCTGCTGCCTGTACTGAATATGGACAGTTTTCCTGCCTGCTGCCTGGATGATTCCTTTTGATGACGCTGACAACATCCTTGCTTGCTGCCTGGATAGATGCTCTCCTCTGTGGATCACTGCCTACTAAAACCACAGGTAATCTTTTGTTTACCCTTTGCTCAGCAGAATGTATTTTGGGGAGTAATTGGTATGTACATGCAATGTGTTAGAAATATGATGGCCTTCAAAAGTGTGATAGGTAGTACGGAAATTAGCTGTTTAATTTGAGATCCTATAACACTTAAAGGTTCTCCTTGCATGTTGGGCCTCTCTATGTGGCCAGGCTGTGTAAAAGTATCACACATGTGGTATCACCATACTCAGGAGTTGCAGAATGTATTTTGGGGTGTCAATTTTTCTATGTACATTCTATGTGTTAGAAATCTCTTATAATGGACAACTTTGTGTAGAAAAAAAAAAAAGAAAAACATTTTTTAAAAATTTTCTTTCCACATTTTTTAAAAACCTTGTGTAAAAAAATGACACATTCAAAAGACTCACAATGCCTCATAGAATATACATTGGGGTGTTTGCTTTCCAAACTTGGGTCATTTTGTGGGTAATTCTATCTGGTGTTCCCAGAGCCTTCTAAATTGTTGTAGGTAGTCAGGAAATTAGACAATGTTAATAGTGTAATTTTATGTCCCTAGAACGCCTGAAGGTACTTCTTGGATGTTGGGCCTCTATATGTGTCCAGGCTGTGAAAAAGTCTCACGCATGTGGTATCGTTATACTCGGGAGGAGTAGCAAAAATTAAAAAATTCCTATCAAATACTTACCATAATATTCCTTTCCTGATGGACTCCATGGCAGCATATGTATGGTTTTAGCCCCGCCCCCTCATACCTCATAGGACATTACTCCCATAAATCTTTGCTCTGTGTTCTGTAACTTAGCCTACTCCAGCCAATGGGAGGGAACTCCTGCTGCCATGGAGTCCAATCAGGAAAGCAAAATTACGGTAAGTATTTGATGGGAAATTTTCCATTTACCTGAGAGACTCCATGGCAGCATACGTATGGGAAATAACTAGCCATACACACCTGGGTGGGAAAAATGCTGGACAAAAGAAAAAGGTTTAATTGGCACCGTCAACAGACAGGATATGTAAACCAAAGTTCACAGAAGACAAAGAGGCCAGTTTGACGCAGTAATGCGCCATAAACGTGTTAATTGAAGACCACGAGGCCGCCTTGCAAATCACTTCTTGGGCAATGTGTTGGGAAGCCACTCATGATGTAGAAATGCTTCTGGTCGAATGAGCAGTCACCGCCTCCGAAGCCCTTAGCTTTATAGGCCCACTGAATGGACTGAACAATCCACGCGGCAATGGATCTGGAACAGGCACGCAAACCTTTGTTTTTCCCATGGAAATGAATGAACAGATGGTCAGACTGACAAAAAGGAGCTGTAGCTTCCAAATACTGTCTCAGAGCTTCTCCCACATCTAAAGGATGAACGCTGGAACTTTCAGTGGACCTGAACGTTGGAAGAACAATCTCCTGGTTCTCATGAAAAACAGATGATACCTTTGGGGTTTGAACCCATCAGTGGAATCAATACTACCTGATCAGGGAAGAATGTTAAAAATGTTTCCTTGCATCCCAGAGAGCTAATTTCGGAGACACTTATGACCGATGTGATGGCCACCAAAAAGGCAAATTTTAGGAAAAGCTCCTTGATAGAGAACCATTCTGCGTGTTCTATCCCTCTTCCTGAGAGAAAATCCAGGACAAGCGGAAGATCCCACTTGGGGAATCTTGGTTATCTTTGGGGTCTGAGCCTTATTGCTCCCCTGAAAAACTGACGAGTAAGAGGGTGTCGAGCCCAGGATATGCCAGTGAAGGCAGAAATTGCGGAAACTTGAACCCGCAGGGAGCTGACTGATGAGGAAAGATCCAGGCCTGATTGTAGGAAGCCCAGGATATCCTGTATTGGATTGCTGTAAACTTTGACCAAATCCTTTGGTAAACCTCCACTGGTCCGTCAGGGCATCTACCCCGAAGGCCTGGGGACAACGATACCTCAAGTAGTACTTCTGCAGCTTGAAATTACATGGGGAGGCGAACAGGACTCTGGGGAAATAGACAGCTGTTAAGTTGGATAAGTTCACCTGAGCCTGGGTCATGATAGGCTCTACTTCCTTCAACAGGGAGAGACTGTGGGTACTTCCCTGCCTCTTTATGTATGAGACTGCTGTTGTGTTATCTAATCTTATGAGAACTGAGGCTCCCGCCATTAAGTGGTGAAAGGCTTGCAGAGGGTAGAACGCTGTCTGGAGTTCCAGAACATTCGAGACTATCCCGTGGGACAGAAAACTCCATTTGCCTTAGCCTACTTCTGTTAGGCAGTGAGCGCCCCAGCCCCTGTTGCTGGCTTCTGTTGTGATCGTAATTCAGGAGACGGGTGCAATGGAGTGACAGTTGAGGTTCTTCCGCTGCAGCCACCAAGAGAGGCTCTCCTGCATGGACGAGGTTACCCAGATGAAATGATCTTGGAACCCTGGGTTCCATTGCTGGAGGAAGCCCTTCTGGAAAGGCCACATTTTCCACTGTGCCCATTTCACCATAGGCGTTGTGGCCACCATGGTGCCAATGATCTTCAAGCACAGTGAGGCCTGGAGATGAGAGGAGAACACTGATAGACGTACTTTGTCCCGGATCACTGAGATTTTCTCCAGGGGCAAGGAGATGGTGCTCCTGAGTGTATTGAATTGTGCTCCAAGGAATATCTGGGACTCGAGAAGAGTGGAGATAACCTGAGTTCTGTGAACTAACAGCTGCTCCCTGTCCCGAGATAGAAACAGCAGGTCGTCCAAATAACGATGCAAATGAATACCTCTGACCCTGATCAGAGCCACGACAGCCAATAAGAGTTTTGAAAAGACACAAGGCGATTTCGCAAGCCCGAACGGGAGACAGGTAAACTGAAGGTGGACTTGATCTACAGCAAAGTGAAGAAATCTCTGGAACTCTTCTGCTATTGGGATATGGAAGTAGGTGTCCTTCAGCTCTATGGACACGATCCGGTCGCCTGACTGAACTGCCTGACAGATTGTGAATAGTGTCTCCATTTTGAATTTCTCTTTCTTGATGAAGGAATTCAAGTGGGTCAGATCTATGACTGGTCTCCAGGAGCCGTTCTTCTTCAGAACCATGAAGAGGGGCGAGTAAACACCTTGAAATCTTTTGCCGGTTGGAACTGGTATGGCAGCTTTTTCTCTTTTGAGTGTGGCAAGGATGTGGGTACAAACCGGAGAGCGGATGGGCTGCTGAATGCCGTGAGAGATGAGAGCATGACCCATGCCACCAGGCAAATTATGTCGAGGGAAGCCTTACCCCAGAAAAGCTGACGCCAGCCTCAGCTCATGTACAGCCGAACTCCTGGCCACCTCTTCAGAGACACTTCTCAGGGACGCATCCACATCATCCGTCCATGCCTCCATCGCTTTGGACAAGGCTGCAAGGGCCAGGGATGGTTTGCAGGCCATACCTACTGTTAAGTAAATCCGCTTAAGGTTGGTATTGATTTGCTTCTCCAGGCCATCTTTGAAAGATACTGTATCCTCCAGTAGGAGAATGACGTGTCTCACCAATCTCATTAAGGCTGCGTCAATGAGAGGAGCCGACTCCAGATGTTTCACATTCCACCTGTTGGTCTTCTCTCTTTCTGCAATGGAATGGCAGTGAGAGCTGAGCCCAGATGTGGTTTTGGGCTCTTCTCTGTGGCGCCCAGACCTAGAAGATGATCTATGGCATCTGGAACTGTTGGAGGAATGACGGTGTTGTGACCTAGGATGGTCTTTATTTTCACCTGCCGTGTGTTCAGACCTAGAAGGGCTGAGAGGAAAAGAAAGAGTTAACAGCTCCTGATTGAAGGATTCCCCAAACCAAATATGAAGACAGGAAAACCAATCTTACCTGCAGCGTAAGGGTTGGCCACAGGGGAGGCGGTGACACATCCATGGTTGAACAGCTCAGTAAATGCAAGGAAACCATCTGGGTGTATATGAGAGAGAGCATGATAACAGCCAGCAGCTAAAGAGCCTGCAGCATTAGCACTTACCTCAGCAGCAAGACAGAAGTGCCTGGGGAAACCGCCGCATAAGCCTGAAGTATATCCCAAGGATCAGCTGCTTTGACAGCTGTTTAAATCTGCCACCGTATGATGATGTCACCGCTCCCTGCAGCGCGCATGCGCAACCGCCGCCATCTTGCTGAAACCACGCACACCCAGGCCAAGCCAAGTTTCACTCCTGGCCTGCAACTCTGTAGACGGACCCTGGAAACCACTGAAGCTGCAGATTGTAGCGCAGATGCCTTCCAGCCGCCATGGCCATATCCACTGTAGCCAGAGGACGAGGAAAGACAAACACATAGATACACTGCTGCCATTTTAAGTTTCATACGTTACCACCACGGCACGACCCTGACCAGACCTGGAGCTGCTGCTGTACCCACTGCATGACCAGGGCGTTTACAAGGCCTCCTGCTAATAGCTGGGGCCGCTTGGCCAAGCTATTAGCAGGAATTTGAAGGTTTTACACTATTGGAGCTTCTCATATCTTTACATGCCATACTTGTTCATCCACGAGCAGGGAATGTCATGATGGGATTTGAAATTTATTAGCTCCGTTTGGCGTTCATGGATACCATATTACCACCAACGACTCCAGATTCTGGCCTCATTTGCTATTCTCCGGAGGGCATTTCCTATTTAGGCTTCCCCTGATCCTCTGTAATGGAGGTTCATGGGTTTCTGGTAAGCGGCAACCCTCTATTATTGGTGGCGGACTGAACATCAGTTTTTCTTCACATTATTGAAGACCATATACTTCTTGGATGGACTTTTTTATCACTTCACTAATTAATATTTAGTCCACGGGTGATTGGTCATCCTAGGTTTTTGGATACTTTATCATATGTTTTTATTCATATAATCACTTATTGACTTATCATTACTTCACCTTTGTTTTTTGGTGTTACGTTACTGTTTGACAATTTGTTCACATACCATGTGTGTGTAACCATATGATATCATTATTGTCATTGGGTTAGTGTATGTATATGTAATCATTTATGCAAAGCTTAGCACGATTCTATATTTTTTACATTTTTAGACCTTGTATTTTGTTGTGCAGGAGAATTGCTGCTTTCATCACTTTATTTAATATTTATTAGCACGGTTTGTGTTTATGTACACATTTTTTCTAAACCCTAGCGCAGTTTCTTTCTTTTTTCTTATCAAATGACACACATTATTGGTAATATATAAAGATAAAGGTAATTGGACCTTGACACCCAAGTGCTAGTAAAGAGTGTAAGGAGTCATGGGGATCAGCTAAGTAAACCAAGGTGTCATATGCATAGAGAGAAGTATGCTCCTCTAGCGTAGCGATGGGAAGACCTCTAATAGTGGAGGAGTTATGGATATGAATGGCAAGAGGCTCTGTCGCAAGGGCAAATAAAAGGGGGGACGGGGCACCCCTGTTGAGTGCCTCAATGTATCGGGAAGGCATTAGTAATATGGGAGTTTACTGTAATTCTTTTTACAGGGTTAGTATAGAGGAGACATGTCCAATATGGGGGCCAAAGCCATAAAGTTGCAGTATACAAAAAAGATAGGGCCATTCAACACTATCAAAAGCCTTACAGGTGTCCAAAGAAACAATAACACGAGTAAAGGGCACCTAAAGGTGTGCAAAGCAAATGACTTGTAGATGAAATAATGATCCAACATCACAGCAAACCAGGCCTCTTACCCTTTGGGGTGGACCACTAGATTATAGGTGGTCTAAAGTGCTCAAAAACTCATCAGCAGTAATCCTGTTCACCACGGACCACACAAGCATAAATCAAATCCTTTTATCCCCTCTGAGAGCATCTCTTCTCAGGTTTCAGTGTGTCAGAACAAGAACAGAGACTGCTTCATAGTGTAATATGTCAAAAGCACTTAAGTATTTATTACCCACTTCCTAACCAGGCCATTTTTTGTGACATGGCACTGCATTGCTTTAACTGACAATTGCGCAGTCGTGCAACACAGTACCCAGTGTTACTTGGGTAGCATAAAAAATCTTTTTAGAAAGGTTCAATAACCAGAGCTCATACTCCTCTGCATTTATACAGCCATGCCTCATGTGTGCAAGTCAGGGTTAGCAATATAATCACTTTCCCCTTGCAGCATAGCAGTTTCTAATTTAATCAGTAGTAATAATCATTTTATTTCTATTTTAGTAGATGGACAGGAGATGAGGAAAACCTCAGAGGATTGTCTCGCTTTGTCTCCAGACTGTAAAGTAGAAGATGAGGACATCACACTGTATAGTCAAGAAGAAAACCCGGCTACCTCAAATGTCCATCTGGCACCACACAGTGTAGATGGACCATCGTATTCCTCTTATCTTGAGGAACCTCAGACTGTGAGGGACGGTGCCGTCCTTCCAACAGATAAGAGGTTTCCCTGTACTGAGTGCGGGAGGGGATTCCAATTTAAATCCCAACTTAATTTGCATGAAAGATCTCACACAGGGGAGAAGCCATATTCCTGTCCTGAGTGCGGGAAATGTTTTTCACATAAGTCCCATCTTTACAGACATCAGAGAACTCATATAGAGGAGAAGCCATTTTCCTGCCCCGAGTGCAGGAAATGTTTTGTAAATAAATCAGATCTTGTCACACATCAGAAGTCTCACATGGGGGAGAAGCCGTATTCCTGTTCTGAGTGCTGGAAATCTTTTTTACAAAAATCTGCACTTGTCCTACATCAGAGAACTCACACAGGGGAGAAGCCATTTTCCTGTCCTGAGTGTGGAAAATGTTTTTCAGATAAATCCAGTCTTAATCACCATCGGAAATTGCACACCGGTGAGAAACGTTATTCCTGTAATGAGTGTGGGAAATGTTTTACAAAGAAGTACCATTTGCGTAATCATCAGAGATCACACACAGGTGAGAAGCCGTATTCCTGTTCTGAGTGCTGGAAATCTTTTGTACACAAATTTGAACTTGTCAGACATCAGAGGTCTCACACGGGGGAGAAGCCATTTTCCTGTCCTGAGTGTGGAAAATGTTTTTCAGATAAGTCCAATCTTTCTCATCATCGGAGATTGCACACACCTGAGAAACTTTTTTCTTGTAATGAGTGTGGGAAATGCTTTACACAGAAGTCCAATTTTCATAATCATCAGAGATCACACACAGGTGAAAAGCCGTATTCTTGTTCTGAGTGTGGGAAATGTTTTGCACTAAAATCAGTACTTGTCTCACATCAGAGGTTGCACACAGATGAAAAGCCGTTTTCCTGTCCTGAATGTGGGAAATGTTTTTCACGGAAGACCAATCTTTACAGACATCAGAGATCTCACAAGGGGGAAAAGCCGTATTCCTGTCCTGAGTGCGGAAAATGTTTTTCAGATAAGTCTAGACTTAATCATCATCAAAGATTGCACACAGGTAAAAATCTGTATCCCTGTTCTGAGTGTGGGAAGTGTTTTATACGAAAACCAGAACTTATTATACATCAGCGGTCTCACACGAAGGAAAAGCCGTATTCCTGTCCTGAGTGCGGAAAATGTTTTTCACAGATGTGCCATCTTTCCAGACATAAGAAATCTCACACCGGAGAAAAGCCCTACTCCTGTCCTGAGTGCAAAAAATGTTTTGCAGAAAGGTGCCATCTTCGTAATCATCAGAGATTGCACACAGGTGAGAAGCCGTATTCCTGTTTTGAATGCGGGAAATGTTTTGCTCAACAATCAGTACTTGTCTCACATCAGAGGTCTCACACAGGGGAAAAGCCTTATTCCTGTCTTGAGTGCGGAAAATGTTTTTCACAGAAGTCCCATCTTTCCAAACATCAGAGATCTCATGTGAGGAAGAAGTTACTTTCCTGTACTAAATGAGGGAAATGTTACTCCTGTAAATCAGGGATCCCGCAAAACCCTCGAGGTGTATTAGTGCCTTGAGTGCGGGAAATGTCTTCTATATGAATGTTGCTGGACATCACAGCGCTCATGTGGGGAAGAAGCACACCCTGATATACACCTCAGATATAGTCCATGGCTGATCTTCATCATGTAAGAAACAGTTCATAAGGAGATCAGAGTTCACCAAAAACATGGATAACGTGTTGGCAGTAGCAAAATAAAAATTGAGTCATATTGAGTTAAACAAATGTAACCAGCATTTGCTCAGCTGTGACAAATTTTTGTCATTTTTTAATTTCATACAATGATTTCCTATGATCTTTGGCTCCATCTGTGGCCATAATGCGGTATTGCTTGATTTTTCCTGATGGAGGTTTTTCAGGAAAAATATCTCATTATGACTACGAGATGCAGCTGACCATCATAGAAAAGCACTGTGTTAATTAAATAATGGCTAGAATTCATCACGGCTGGACAATGCTTATCAAATCATCAAAAAAAATTCCATTTATCGCCCCTTTAGTTTACTATGTCAGGTATGGTTTCATACTAATAACTGAGATCATATTCATATGGACAGAACCCTCACTTTACTCCCCCAGCTGTGGATAGTGGCTGTTCTAGTTAACCCTGAACTTGTTTAAGATTGTGGTTCTCAGCTGCAAGGGTGTTAATATGCTTCGTTCCACTTTAAACTGTTCTGGTGCCATATATTTGTTTTTTAGGCTGTTGGGTGGAGATGGTGCCCCAGAAAGATATGCTGGTGGGTCATATGGATCGGTAAACTGAGCAGCTGGAGCTGATGGTGGACACAAGATTGTGGCTTTTTCACAGAGGCTGCTTTGCTCTGATGAATGTAGATGGAGCTGAGTTGATGTGCTTAGTATGTGCCAATTGTAAAAGACCAACAGTGCTGCAGCGTAGGTTCAATGTAGTGAACCTCTAGGGGACTTGCTGCCAAACACCTTGGTGCCTACTACTTATGTTGTGGACTGGCTTACCAGTTACTGCATGGAAGTGGCAGAGCTATTTCAACAAGGTGGAGCACACAATGCAGAAGACAGAAACAGCGGTGGTCCCAGTGTCCTGTACAGCAGAGCATCCAGAAGATGTTCAAGGGGCCAGGTGAGTCTGCTGGGGAGAAGAAGGCGTCAGACCCTGGGTCCCCAAAGTTCACCAAGTAAGTTAGTGATGATGATGTGACTGGGATTTGCCCAAGTAATCCCAAACAGAGTGGTCCTGGGGGGGCAAGAAGGTAAAAGCTACAGGGCCTACCCTGGGTAATGACCTTGAGGAAGCAGGACAGAGAGCAGACAGCCCACCAGTACTTGGTGCTGAGGGGCTGCATCTAAAGCAACTGTACTGCGAATAGGAGGCTGAAGCAATTTCAACCTGCACTCTCGTACAGGCCTTCACTGAGGATGAGGCTTTCTCAGAGTGTCTAAGGAAGGCTGACAATCTTTATATCCCTCTGGGAAAGTGAGACAAGCTACCAAGGCTCTCTAGGCTCCAGAAAATCATGCAAAAATGGGTAGCCCTAGAGTACAAATACGACTACCCCAACGTGCCAGGGAAGATGTACAAGACTGAGGAAAAGGGCTGGTGTAACAAGCAAATCTAAAACTTTTGAGTGTTCTCAAGCCCTACAGAAATTCTAGCCCAACCAAGACCTGGCAAAGATTTCTCGATATCAATAATAGCTGGAGCCTAGGGAGATTTATTTACAAGGACAGGGTGGTTATCCAAAAGGCTAGCCGGAGAACCCAAGATGAGGGCAATTAATATTTGGGGTTCTGATGGACGCATGGTTCAAGTACCTGACCATGAATTTTACAGATGAAGCTGGGTATAACATATTTGACAGTAGCCACCCCACAGCAAGCTGGCCATCCTGCAAAAGAAAGAGATTGAACTGTTGCCCAAGGCACTTGGCTTCCAATTAAGGATGAGCCACATGGTGCTATAACTTGGATTTCGAAGAGGAGTATGTCCCTCAGCTATCCACGGATGAACATTTGTACCTTTTTCAACAGTTGCAGGAAATTTGTATGCTTTTTAGTGACTTCAGTGTGTTGAACTTTGTCTCACAAAACCAGAACCTGCATGTACATAGAAACTCCATGTCATTATTGTTGTGACCTGGCTAACTCCCTAGTTAAGGAATTATTGCTGTTAGGCAGAATGCAAAGTATATTCGTGTTTAGTTAGATAGGATGCATCTCATTACTTCATTCCAGAGACCTGGAAGTTTGACTACAGGGCAAGATAATGGTTTGTGTAGGATTACTTTATTGACATGCATTTTTAGTGAGAGTGCAGGGCTTGTTTCACGGGTCTTATGGTACTATTTAAGTAGGATTACTGATATAGAGATGGAGGGTCATCTTGGCAGGGATCATGCATCCACGGACCCTGTGTTTTTTTTGAACACTTGTTTAATTCTTTATTCATATGAAATGTAATGTAATGCAATTTATTCATATGGAAGGAGTATTCCATTTATAAGGGGCAAAATGGTAAAATCAACAGCTTAATTACTGCTAAGCTGTTGATTTTACCATTTTGCCCCTTGTAAGTGGGATACTCCTTCTGGTCAAGTTATACAGCAATAAACCTCAAAAAGACATCCCCTGGACTGTTTTCTAAAATGGTGTGCCACTGCACTGAATAGGAAATTGAGTGGCCCCTTTGGGCATAAGTGCTACATAGCGGATAAATGTAGCAGATAAATGTATAGATTTCCTACCAATATTACCGAGCTGCAGTTAGGAGGAGCTCTAATGTTTACAGTGTGAGTGCAGGAGAGTGTATCCATCTAATTCACACTAACTCTCTCACTGCCAGAGCTGTTTTTGCAACTTTTTCCATACACATTAAAATGCACATTTTGGGCCTGAGGATTAGTTAAAAACCCCCAAACAAATATTTTCTGACAGCAGAGGCCCTGCAAAAATAAAATGGCAGTAATTTTTAAAGTGTTGTACACAAATTTCACCTTAACATCCACATTTACTTTCTACTTTTTCACCATTTTCTCATCAACATGGGCAAAAGGTGTTTTGCCCGGGGGCAATCCCCATGTTTCATGATATAGTTCAGGAGGAAGGGACTACATGCTGGTCCCCCCCTTTATTTGGTCTACCCGGGTGCCTTTCCAGGGTGAATCCCCTCTGCAAAACACCTTGTTCCCATGTTGATGAGTAGGGCTTCTTTTCCACAAAACTGACGGGTGGTTGTGGGGTTCTGAGGGCAGGGGTCTTATTGGAACCTGGAAGCTCCTTTTAATTATGAGGCCTCCAGATACTGCCTCCTTCGTAAATAAGTAGGAGGTACATAGTACCCAAAGGTATCACTTGCTGAACGACGGCTCCTTGAGCTGTTATCAGATAAACAAAGAAAGAGATGGGATAGTGGTGACTTCATTGCCCAAATATGTTCAGTGGTCCCTAGGGACATGGCTGGGCAAGCGCCCACTGCTTCATTAGAAACCAGTGACCGATAGAACCTTTCTTTATTTTGTAAAAACTGGCTTGGGGAGCCAGTCAGTATGATGAGGCCACAATGTAGTGCATTGGGAACAAGATTAGAGATTTTTGGATAAATTCTTGTGTCTCTTTCGTAGACTTTGGATAGAGGTAACAAGTGCGTAAAAATTAGGCTGTGGGTGTCGGTGGTGCCTGCACACCGTATCCCTATAGAGGTGCTCTTGATGAAAGCAAGAATTTGCCTTGTTGTCAAAAATGTAAATGATATGCACCTGTCAAACTCGTGCAGAAAAATTGGTCCTTGGGTGTTAATAGTGCCCATGAAACCTACACCAAACATTTCTTCCAGATTAAATAAACACCCACAAAGCTAGGCAGCCTTGACATTCTTTCAGAGGTTCCTGATACAGAAAGCACTTAATCAGTGACATTGGCACCAGGGGCTTGATAGCTGCTGCTAATCCAGGACTGATTAATTTTGATAAATGTCAGCTGGTCCATGGAGTCTGTGGACAAACGCGCTCTCTTATTTGTCACAAAACCTCAGATGGCACTGAATACCTTTTCAGAAAGCACACTGGATGCAGGGCAGCCCAGCAACTCAATTGCATACTGGGCAAGTTCTGGCCAGTGGTCTATTCTCATGACCCAGTAACCAGGTGGATCATCACCTGGAAAGCTCCCTATGTCTGTTTTTTGCCCCTAGATAATCTCCCAACATATGATGCAGATGCTGCCAATGGGATGTGGAAGCTGACAGCCCTGGGCGCCGAGGACTAAAAAAATTTGAAATGCGTTACTGAGGCAGCCCCCTTCTCCACTGCTCCTCTCTTGACCAACAGAAGCCTCAAAACTATGTTTTTCATTAGACTGTAACCTACCAGAGTCTGGAAAGGCGTTACATAACTCCTCTTTAAGATGTCCTCATGAGATTTCATCTTTTGCTCCCTCTATGGGGACGGGCTGGGTTCTGAGACATTCCCCTTGTAACGGTGATCAAGGAGGGTTGCCAACCTTCTCCGTGATGCCATGTATATTTGGGTCCTTTCGAAGGCTTTAAAGAATGCAGAGGCATGAGAAGCAGACTCTTCGGGGTCACTGAGGATTACAGTATCTGGAACTGCCTCCTCCCAGCCACGTACTACTCCCAAGAGTTCTGGGGATGGAAAACCATCTGGTAAGGTTTGATGTACGTTTTCCTCTGCTTCATTGCCTCCAAAACTGCCAGAATCCTCCTCCCTCTTCTCTTGTGTGTTCTGTGGCGTAGCAAGAATGGTGTCTGCATAAAGCAGGCCTTGAGAGGAAAGGAAGTCCTCCTCTTCCTCCCGCTGCCCTGCCTCCAGTGCCCAGTCCATAATGCCACACAGAGTCTGCTCCAGCAGGAACACAACAGGGATTGTGTCGCTGATGCATGCATTGTCACGGCTCACATCCTTATCGCCTCATCAAATGGTGATATTAAAGTGCATTCATTAAGGCCATTGGCCTAGGGAAACAAAGCCGAGCTGGCTTGAGCCTGTCCTCATGCCATACTCACACAGGTACTCGTTGACAGCCCTCTGCTGCATGTGCAGCCGCTGCACCATCAAATGCTGCACCGCCAAATTGAGGACATGTGCCAGGCATGGCACATATGTCTACTTTCCCTATCTAATGGCAGACAGGTGGTTTGTGCCATTATCCCACACCACCATTCCTGGCTCCAGCTGCCATGGAGTGAATCACCTCTGGTCCTGCCCCTACAGAGCTGCAAGAATCTCTGCTCTGGTGTAGCTACTGGCCCCTACACAGACCAGCTAAAGCACTGCATGGCACCTTTTAGCCTGACTCATTGAATAGACCCTTGAGCACTTAGGGGGTACTGGTGAATTATAGGACAATTTAGCAGAGGAGGGGGTGGAGCTGACAAATCTTGCATCATCACCGCTAGCTGTATGGAGACGTGACAGCACAACAAGCTGCAGCACTGAGCCCAATACTGCATCCTTCCGAGCAGATATGGGCCGAACACCTCCCTGTTTTGTTTGCAGCAGAACTCCTAAACAGGGAAAATGTTCTAACCCTAATGGTGAACCCCATTGAAGTCTATGGGAGACAAACAGGAAAAATCAAAAGTGCCCATTTTCAAGGCTTATATGCAAGTAATTGGCCATAAAAGGGGTATGAGGATCTGGGTTATGCCCTGGGGGACATGTATCAATTAATATATATTTTTTTCAGGAGCAGTGATTTTAATTATGCCTAAACTGCAACAATAAAAATTCCTTTAAATATAGTGTCTGGGGGTCCCCTTAATGTGCCTGTAAAGTGGAGCATATGTACCATGCATTAAACATTCTACCGCAAAAATGACATTTCTAAAGAAAAAAAAACGAGTCAATCCCCATTTAAAACGACTAGCGGTTACAATTGCCATGCCTGGCTATTAATAAAATTAAGAAAAAAATGGTATGGGCTCCACCCCCACTCCATGTCAGGCCATTTGGGTCTGGTATGGATTTGGAGGGGAACCCCACGCCAAAATGTAAAAGAAAATGGCATGGGGTCCCCCAGTCAGGAAAGGGGGGGCGTGCGAGCCTGAACCATACCAGGCCACATGCCCTAAACATGGGGGGTGGGTTTTTTGGGGTGGCTCGGCCCCCCCACCCAAAGCACCTTGTCAACCGTGGTTGTGGGGGCTGCAGGCAGGGGGCTCATCGGAACCTGGAAGCCCCATCAACATGGGGACAAGCACCCACCTGCCCATGTTGAGGTCATGTGTGGGGCGAACTCCCTGCAAATTTGGGTGTTTGGTGAACGGCCAAACAGGCAAATGGGCTGGGCTGAACAGTTCGCCCATTCCTACTTCTGAGTTGCAAGCAAAGTTACCCAGTGTGCTGTGAACTAAATATAGTGTATCTGTCCATGCTTACTGGACCACGTGTCAGCAGTAATGTGGACCTTGCGGCTGACTGCCTTGTCCAACGATACCACAACATTGCCTTTCACGGGTTGGTACAGAGCTGGAATGGCCTTATGTGAAAACAAAAGCGACTGGGAGCCTGTCATTGTGGCACATTCTGCAAAATCTCTGAAGGTGGCAGAGCTCACCAGATGGAAAGGCAGGAGTTGTAAAGCCAGCAGCTTTGACAAGCTTGAATTTAGATGATGGGCATGTGGGTGACTGTGACTGTATTTTTTGCCTTCTATAGTCTACAGCTGGTGGTGTGCTACTGGCATATGTTGAGAGGTCATGGGGTATAGCGGGGGTAGACTGAAATGGGTGAACATGACCGCCAATTTGTTGTTTACCAGTGTTCTCCCCTTTCTGTAAGCTCATGTTATTCCCTTCCTCAACCAAGAGCTGAATCAAGTAATGGCATCATCAAGGTGCAAGTGGCTGACGCTGTGTTCAAATAACTAAGCTGACCCTTCCAAGCCTGATGCTGGGGCTATGGCTGGAGTAGCTGTGGACAAGAAGGCAGAATAAATCACTATGGCAGCTGCAGTGGACTGCGCACTAGCCTCTGCTTGGGTTATGGAGGATGAGGATGGTTTAATAAGCCAGTCCACCACCTCCCCTGCATGCTGTGGCTGGATAGCAGGGGCAACATCACTTAACAGAGGAAATGCTGCCCTGCCTGAGGACGGACCACGTCCACCTTTACCTGTGGACACAGACACTGCTGGCTCCCTCACAGTGCCAGGGGAATGTCTGTCTCTTTGTTGGCCTCCCAGACATGATGGGGAATTATTAACAAAATGTAATAAAGATGGGGAAACGTGTATGTGGATGCACTTTAATCAATGGAAAGTGGTGTTTGGTGTACTTTAACGTGAGTACTTACTACACAGACACACTCCATTGACACACTACAATATACTGCAGTAAAACTGCACTGACACACTGCAATATATTGCAGTTAACATGCAATAATGCACTGAAATGTACTGCATTTAACCTGCACTAAGGCACTGAAATATACAGCATTAAACGTGCACTAGCACACTGAAATATACTGCGGTAAACCTGCAATAATATACTGCGATAAACATGCAGTAACGCATTGCAATATACTGTGGTAAACCTGCAATAATGCACTGAAATATACTGTGTTAAACTTACAATATACAGTAATGCACTGAAATACACTGCAGGAAACCTGCCCAAAAAAAATATTTGACACTAAATTAAAAATGAACGGTTGCACTACACTCACACTGCCCTATCACTAGATTTGCAGTGACAGTGTCCAATCGTGGCCATGACAGTGCTATGTGCCCTGATTGGGCAAAGCTTTTATTGCTTCAGCCAATTAAGGATTCCATTGCACTATGTGGCGGCGCAGTGCATTGTTGTCATTCAGTGGGCCAAACAAACAGTTGAACGCCCTGATGATTCCAGTGTTCTTCGAAGGGGCGAACAGCCAGTGTTCAGCCCGAACTCATGCTCGGGCCAAACCTTTCGCCCAACACTAGTGACCAATGAGAAAAGGATCCCCTTATATCAGTGGTCATTGTAGTGGTCTCTTACATTAGTGACCAATGAGAGAAGGATCCACTTATATAGGTGGTCAAGTGTAGTGGTCTCTTACATTAATGACCAATGAGAGAAGGATCCCCTGACATCAGTGGTCATTGTAGTGGTCTCTTACATTGGTGACCAATGGGAGAAGGATCCCCTGATATCAGTGGTCATAGATTCTATTCATATATCAATGCTGTCTTATTTGTTTTCCTTACAGCAAGCTAACAAACTAACATCATCACATTGGATATTCCCAGCAGCAAGATCAATTATAAAAGATCTGCGAAAACATCCGTGAGAAGAGCGATGAGAAAGGACAGCAAGGCAAACAATAAAAAAAACTAAATAGTTTGATAAAGACTTTCCTTCACTGGTCTGAAAAAGTCCCTAGACGGGCATAACACTGCCTAAATGCTGATGATGCCTTGGTATGCACATTAAGTGGGATTCCATGCGGCCCTTGGGCTGCACAATAAGTGGTGTCCCATGTGACCCTTGGGCTGCAGGTTGAGCCTGAACCCAGCGTAAAAGTGTTGTCTAGTAATGCAGGGTTGCTCCACTCAAACCATCTCCTCACCAGTTCTGAAGACCAAGTCAGTGATCCTTCATCCAAAATACTACCAAATGACAAAAGGTAGCAGCAGTTCCAGTTTCCAAATTAAACCTGATCCTACTAACTTAAATGCTCAAGAGCAATTAGGAGGACTGTAAATGGTTAACAAATCTGGGAAGCTGCGAGTCCAACCTTTCTCATATTTTTTAGGACCCTGTTGCTTTAGTGAAATATCAGGGGTCTAAACAGACCCGTGATATCTCATTTTTGAGACAGAGAAAGGGACCGAGGACAGATTTATCAGTCCCTTTCTCTGCAGCCTCAGATGCACAGAATGAATGAACAGAAATAACTCTGTACAGAGCTTCTTGTTCATTCCTAAACAGAAGCATACTTTACTATGCCTCAGCTATGAATGGAAAAAAAACATAGTCCGTGATTGGTACTCATCGGTATTCATTAAGATAAATGGTGAATTGCAGATTTATGGGCCCCTTCTCAGCTCTTAAATCTGACAGATCCCCTACAGCAGCTAGCGGGAGGGGGGAACCCAGCAGCGTTCGAGGGGGGTGAGGGAGGCCAAGGAAGCATACAGGGCCCTGGGGCAGCAGGACAGGGATAGGAAGGTGGCAGAAGAGGCTTGTAGAGGAACTGCCCTCCATTTCCCTCTTGCAGCTGCTGTATGTCTGCGGGAGGGAGAGGAGGAGATGTGGGCATTTTGCGGCTACATGTTGGGTTTGGTTCCTCTACATGCCGCCGCCCCCACAGCCCTTGCAATGATGACGCCTGCACATATGCCTCTGAATGTTAGGGTTCCTCCAGAGATGGCTAGGGGTTCCTTCAGCAATGGGTAATTTCTGCCTCATAGACAAGAAACTAGAGATGCACTGTTACCGAGTATTTTCATGAGCACTCATACTCATGAAAATGTTCCTGAAACTGATACTTTGCATCCATACAAAATGAATGATCACAAATCTCACTGCAAAGAATCACATGCAATTTGAACAGGAATGCGGTGTGATTCTTGCCCGAATCACATGTGGTTTCCCCACCACTCCTGTGTAATCCCAGACTGAAATCACTATGTGTTCACACATGAGCAGTGGGGAAACAGCATGTCATTCGGACAGGAATCTCAGCACATTTCTCTTCAAATTGCATGTGATTCTTTGCAGTGCGATTTGCGCCCATTCATTTTGTATGGACGCAAATCAAACCGCAAAGTATCGGTACTCAGTATCGGCGAGAACTTGACCGAAAGTATCAGTACTTGTCGACCAAAAACAGTATTGGTACATCTCTAAAAGGAACCGCAGACAATAATAGTCTTTTTGGTTACCTGTAAGGGGGGCATTCTTCCCACTGACCTCCAATGTAAGGGACATTCATCCCAGTAACCACCAATGTAAGGGACGTTCATCCCAGTGACCACCAATGTAAGGGACGTTCATCCCAGTGACCACCAATATAAGGGACGTTCATCCCAGTGACCATCAATGTCAAGGACGTTTATCCCAGTGACTACCAATGTCAGGAACAATCATCCCAGTGACCATCACCCTTATGCATACCTCCCAACAACATTTTGAGATGGGAATGAGAGACACTTTTTAGCAAAAGTATGTAGGCATAGGCCACCCCCCATCGCCACACCCCCTTAAAGAAGAATTATACAAAAAAATTATGAGTTAAACCCACAAGTGCTTTTTTAACCATTACTATTCCTTTATACTGGCTTTTGGAATTTACAAATGCAGCAATTTAGAAATTGGATGAAAGGTTTATCACTGGGAGGAAAGAGGGACTTTGTTCCGAATCAGGGACAGTCCCTCAAAATCAGGTACAGTTGGGAGCTATGCCCTTATGTACTGTGAGCTGTGGCTATAGTAATTATTAGCAGGGGTTCCCTGAGACCTGGAAAGTTATTTCAAAAGTTCCTATAGGTTGAAAAGGTAACAAAGGCTGTATTAGCCTTATACAGCCAAAATACTCCAAAGGCAACATAAAAGGAGAACATTAAATAAATCATGGAGGACTCACACATGACTCTACACAAATAGCTCAATATAAACATCAGAAGATCATCAATAACAATCTGTCCAATATTTAAATGTAATGCCGGTGTTCCGTCAGATTAGGCAACCCGTCAAAACTTGTAACGAAAGTGGGGTTCCGTCGCCATCCTCTTTGTACACCCCGCACTCAGCCGCAGTAAGCCTGCAGTCTGAAGTCGCCAAGCGAACATCTTTTTACACCCACCGAAGTCTTGTATTTCACACTTATTTTTACCACTAAACTGAGCTTATATCGTGAAATACAGTATTTAGAAGTCCCTGACACTGCTTTGATGTTTAATTTTAAAATCAGTGGTCTTCTGTTAGATTATCAAATGTGTGCGATCAACAGGTTTGCTGCTGCTTTTAAAATTCTACATCAAAACAGTGTCGCACACTTCCAAATACTGTATTTGTTGATATACGCTCAGTTTAGTGGTAAAAATAAGTGTGAAATGCATGACTTCGGTGGGTGTAAAAAGATGTCTGCTTGGCGACTTCAGACTGTAGGCTTAGTGTGGCCGAGTGCGGGGTGTACCAAGATGGCCGTGACATAACATCACTCCTGTTACAAAATCTGACATGATGCCTAATCTGACGGAACACCAGCTGCAGAGCCTTCAAGAAGTCTAATCAGTACAGCACTAAGCAGCAGCAGCAGCACTAAGAATGAGCTCCTGAAACTTCATCACTTTATACCTTGTAATGGGCAAAATTGAAAGACAAAACCAGGAAAATTGAGACTACACACAAGACAGAGATGAACAAGAAGAAATAATGCATCGAAAAAGAGGATATTAAAGAAAAAAGTGCAAAAACAGCAAAAAAAAAGCAAGACCATCTAGCGGACAAATATCCAGCATCAGAGAGCATCCAGGGCTGAAGGACTCAAGCAAACAGTGACACAAGGTAGGAGCATCTTGCTATAACAGCAACAGTAAACACAGAAACATATAGAAAATATTTTTTTACGCAAACTTCTATACTTAAAAATGGAACAGCAGAAAGCAAATACCCCAAACACAGACCCCATTACACTAGCCAAAGCCAGCACGGGGTCTGATGTCTTGGAGATTGTTTACTCAGAGGGAGAAAAGAACAAACAAAGAAAGCCATGGAAAAAGAACTTCTTAAGCAAGAGAAGAGGGCGCTATCATACTGGGATCACCTACAAAACAGCAGTCCCAACTCATACCACCATAAAGCCTTACTGAACAGTAAGGACCAGCCCAAGCCGTGTGGCCTGCAACAACTCATCAACACCTTGTCTATCCCAAACTCTCAACAATGCGACCTGACAAAATCTCAAATAAAAAACATAATCAATGACTCCAAAGAAAAACATGTTGGAGAATGGAGAAATGAGCTAACAAACTCCAAAAAACTAACTGTTTACCAGTCATTGCAGAGAGACTACAAACTGGCCCCGTACCTGGAGGTGCTACAAGACCCCAAAGACAGACAGACCCTGAGCCTGTACAGACTGAGCACCCACAGCCTGGAAATTGAATTAGGAAGGCACAGACAGACCTGCAAGCCCAGGGAGAGTAGACTGTGCCAGCAATGTGACCAGGGGGTCCTGGAGGATGAGGACCACTTTCTGCTACATTGCCCAAAGTACTCATCAGTGACGGACACTCACTTCCAGAGACTCTCCGCTCTCATCCCGGACTTCAATTCTATAGAAGAGAAGAGGAAACTCCAATTTCTACTGGGAGAAGAGGAGCCAACGGTAAAAATAGCTGCCCAATGTGTGACAGACTGAGAGGGACATGAAAGACTGAGGACTTAAAAATCCTTTGCACGGACTTATGCCCATTCCCCCCTATATTACCCCCCTTCTTTTTCTTATAGAAACTCAACTGCTTTGGCAATGCTAACATGTATGTGGTCCTGCCAATAAAGCTTATTTGAATTTGTGTTCTCCTGGTGTGCAGCTAATCAGTGTGTTCTCCTTGTGTGCAGTGTGCACCTAATCAGAGTTTTATTAGTGGGAGTGGATAATGACCCATCTATAAGGATATACAGTACATACACACACAGCCGTGTTCACGCTATGAGATGTTTCTCAGGGCTGCAATTCCCCTGAGCTCCACAAGGTGGTGATCTCATTTATACCCAGACAGGAAGTCTCTATGAAATACAGGAAGTGATGTCAGGTATAAATAGGAAGTCCCGGGTGAGAGGTGAGTTGGGAAGAAGTAGAGAGGAGACATTGCTTGAAATGGCAGCAGAGGAGGTAATAAGATCTTATTTTTTTTTATTAACCCCCCCCCACCGTCATGTCCGTCCTCTTCCTCCATAGTCACTGTGATGTCTTTTATACTTGCATTTTTATTCACCTTTTTAATAGAGCTGCACGATTAATCGTTAAAAGATTGCAATCTCGAATCGACCCCCCCCCCAAGGTTGCTACTTTTTCTTCAAGCCAAACCCCAAACACTTTAGCGACACACAGCAAAAAACTTTTTTTTTTTTTTTTAATATACACTATAAGATTGTAACAGAACTGGGACACCTTTGGGCGCTTTAAAGAGAATAGTAATGTGGCGCACATAGTGCCCTCTCACCCTCCTATCGGGCCCTGTTCTGAGCCACATTCCTGTCTGAATATTGTGTCCGGGTTTCAGATGGACTGAAATGAAAAAAAAAATTTTCCCCATAAATAGAGCTTTCTTTTGGTGGTATTTGATCACCTCTGCGTTTTTTATTTCTTGCGCTATAAACAAAAGAATAGTGACAAGTTTGAAAAAAAAAAAAACACCATATTTTTAATGTTTTGCTATAATAAATATCCCAATTTTAAAAACCAACAAAAACATTTTTTTGCTTAGTTTAGGCCGATATGTATTCTGCATATTTTTGGTAAAAAAAAATTGCAATAAGCATATATTGATTGGTTTGCGCAAAAGTTATAGCGTCTACAAAATAGGAGATAGATTTATGGCATTTTAAATTTTTTTTTACATTTTTTTTTACTAGTAATGGCGGCGATCTGCGATTTTTATCATGGCTGTCACATGGAGGCGGACATATCGGACACTTTTGACACTATTTTGGGACCATTCACATTTATACAGCGATCAGTGCTATAAAAATGCACTGATTACTGTATAAATGTCACTGGCAGGGAAGGGGTTAACACTAGGGGGCGATCAAGGGGTTAACTGTGTTACCTAGGGAGTGATTCTAACTGTAGGGGGAGGGGACTCACAAGGGGAGGAGACTGATCGGTGTTCCTCTGTACTGGGAACACACCATCGGTCTCCTCTCCCCTGACAGGACGTGGATCTGTGTGTTTACACACACAGATCCACATCCCTGCTCTGTTACCGGCAATCGCGGGTGCCTGGCGGACATAGTGGCCGGCGGGCACCCACATCGGCTCCCGAGGGACGCAGCGGGCGCGCGCGCGTGCCCCCTAGACAGCCGGGAAGCCAAGGACGTCATAGGTGGGAGATCCCTCCTGCGGATGTCATTTGACTATGGGCGGGGAAGGAAGAGGTTAAAGACCTTAGGTAGCTTTTTTTTTCAAAGCAGCGCAAAAAAAAAAGAAGGGCCATCAGATCCAGCCTCAGGCTAACGGCAACAACAATCCGTCAGCTTGGCCTTGGAGCTACAGTCTTACCCGTTTTTGGGGAACACTGACATTGAAGATGGTCCATTAGTCTGGTGGAAGGTTCACAAGGAGCAGTATCCGAGATTGTCTGCACTGGCCAGGAAATACCTTTGCATTCCTGCAACCAGCTTGCCTTCTGAAAGGGTTTTTAGCACAGGGGGCAACATTGTCTCTTGTCGCTGTTTTGCACTGAAACCACAAAATGTTGACAGGCTAGTGTGTCTAGCTAAAAATCTTTAAATCGGTTTACTCTGACCTAATACCTTTTTGAATGTTTTTTTTTTTTTTATGTAATGGTAATTTTTTTTTGTTTCACATTACATTATTTTTCATTACATTTCTTTAAATTTGATTTAGATTGAAGCAAAGAGTATTATGTCTAATTATATTGCCATCTTGTTTGATAACCTAATGTTCAGGGGTTGTAAATCTTTAAAATAAAACAGTTCTTCAGAATCGTGAGGCTATTGTGATCTTTATTCTACGCAAAATAATTGTGATTCTCATTTTATTGAGAATCGTGCAGCTCTGCTTTTTGTACAGTTGTGCTCATAAGTTTACATACCATGGCAGAATTTATGATTTCTTGGCCATTTTTTAGAGAATATAATTAATGATAACACAAAAACTTTCCTTTCACTCATGGTTAGTGTTTGGCTGAAGCCATTTATTATAATTCAACAGTGTTTACTCTTTTGAAAATCATAATGGCAACAGAAACTACCCAAATGACCCTGATCAAAAGTTTACATACCCCAGTTCTTAATACCGTGTATTGCCCCCTTTAACATCAATGACAGCTTGAAGTCTTTTGTCGTATTTGTGGATGAGGCTCTTTATCTTCTCAGATGGTAAAGCTGCCCATTCTTCTGTAAATTCTTGTGCTGTCGTGCATGAACTGCACGTTTTGAGATCTTCCCAGAGTGGCTCAATGATATTGTGGTCAGGAGACTGAGATGGCCACTCCAGAACCTTCACTTTATTCTGCTGCAGCCAATGACAGGTCGACTTGGCCTTGTGTTTTGGATCATTGTCATGTTGGAATGTCCAAGTAGGTCCCATGCACAGCATCCTGGCTGATGAATGCAAATGTTCCTCCGGTATTTTTTGATAACATACTGCATTCGTCTTGCCAACAATTTTGACCAAATTTCATGTGCCTTTGTAGCTCACACATCTCCAAAACATCAGCGATCCACCTCCGTACCTTTCATCATAGGCCTTGTTGACTCCTCTCCAAATGTAGCGTTTATGGTTATGTCCAAAAAGCTCAATTTTGGTCTCATCACTTCAAATGACTTTGTGCCAGAAGGTTTGAGGCTTGTCTCTGTACTTTTTGGCGTATTGTAAGTGGGATACTTTGTGACATTTGCGTAGTAATGGCTTTCTTCTGGCGACTCGACCATGCAGCCCATCTTTCTTCAAGTGCCTCCTTATTGCGCATCTTGAAACAGCCACACCACATGTATTCAGAGAGTCCTGTATCTCACCTGAAGTTATTTGTGGGTTTTTCTTTGCATCCTGAACAATTTTCCTGGCAGTTGTGGCTGAAATTCTAGTTGGTTTACCTGACCGTGGTTTGGTTTCAACAGAACCCCTAATTTTCCACTTCTTGATTAGAGTTTGAACACTGCTGATTGGCATTCTCAATTCCTTGGATATCTTTTTATATTCCTTTCCTGTTTTATACAGTTCAACTACCTTTTCCCGCAGATCCCTTGACAATTCTTTTGCTTTCCCCATGACTCAGAATCAGGGGCACCGAATGGGTCCCCGCAAAGCCCCCAGTGTCAAGCATGCACAATTTAATTGTTAGCTCCGAGCGCCGGTGAGCGGGGACCGATTCAATCCCGAGTCACATAGCAGGTCCCGCCTTCTGGAGCCTGCAGCGCCTATGATGGACGTCCCACTGGTCCAATGACGGGACGTGTGACGTCCATCATAGGCGCTGCAGGCTCCAGAAGGCAGGAATTACAATGCGGCCGCTGCGCCACATCGATCCGCGCTCGGTGCTCGGGCGGGCGGCTCTCCTCCTGGCTACCTCGCATACCACAGCTGAGCTGCTGCTGCTGCAGGACACAACATGAAGTCTGGACTGTCTACTGGTCAGGTAGGTCAGTGTGTGTATGTCAGTGTAGGTAGGTCAGTGTGTGTATTTTACTGTAGGTCAGTGTAGGTAGGTCAGTGTGTGTATGTCAGTGTAGGTAGGTCAGTGTGTGTATGTAGGTAAAAAGTAAATATATTCCTGAGCTATTATGTGAATATAAATACAAACAACTGCTGCAAACACACACCGTATGCGTCAGTATTCATAACAAGGATGAATACTGACGCATACGGTGATATATAAAATCTTACAACAATTCAGTGACTGGTTTAAAAGTGCAAAGTGACAGTAAACCAAATAATACAAAGTGCTGAAATTAATAATAATAGTCCTCTTCCATAAATGGAACAAAATGCAACGTGCAAATGAATTGTGCAAAAGATTACTCAGTCTCTTCTGTGCATAAAACCTCACAGTGCAAAGTGCAGGAATAAGGATTTCCTCTTCGTGCAAAAACACACTAATAGCAATGGCCTCTTACCTTGCGGTTATGAGGCAACCAACCGCATGTGTGTAAAAAAAAAAAATGAGGATCTGTGTTCACGTTGCTGGCATATTCATGCCACACTCCTGGGCCAATATTGTGAACGTGAATCGTGAAAAAATATCGTCACTTTGCACTGTATTGTTGGAAGATTTTATATATCACCCTATGTGTTAGTATTCATCCTTGTGATCGTCATCTATTTTGCACATATACCTTTAGCACATTAGCAATACTGCACAGTGTTTCCCATTAGTTTGTGAAGTTTTAGTTATTTTTTTTACAGCTCAGTATTCATCTTTGTGATTATCATTTACTTTGCACATATACCTTTTAGCACCTTAGCAATATTGCACAGTGTTTTTTATTAGTTTATGAGGCTTTAGTTACTTATAATTTTTTAACAGCGCAGCACCGGCCATTACTTGTGTGTGTAGGTCAGTGTGTGTAAGTTAGGTAGGTCAGTTTAGTGGTCAGCATTGGTGGGCACTGGTAAGCCAGGCAGCAAATGAGCTTACCCCACCACCACACAACCACAAAATCCCCCGCGAGCCCCCCTCTCCCCCCCGTTCCGGCCTTGGACTTCGGGCTGAAGCCCCTGATCTTTTCGCCACCTAGCAACGCCCCTGCTCAGAATCCAGAAACGTCAGAGCAGCACTGGATGAAAGATGCAAGGGTCTGTCACGAGTCCAGAAACTCATTGACCTTTTTATACACACACTAATTACAAGCAAACAGATCACAGGTGAGGGTGGTTACCTTTTTAATAGCCATTCAAACCCCTTTGTGTCACCTTGTGTGCATGTTATCGGGCCAACATCACCAGGGTATGTAAACTTTTGATCAGGGTCATTTGGGTAGTTTCTGTTGTCATTATGATTTAAATACAGGTGATTGATAATAAATGGCTTCAGCCAAACACTAACCATGAGCGAAAGAAAAGTTTTTGTGTTATCCTTTATATTCTCTGAAAAATGGCCAAGAAATCATAAATTCTGCCAGGGTATGTAAACTTATGAGCACAACTGTATATGTAGTGACAGGACACCACAGGGGCAGATACCATCCAGAGAGGCTGAGTCTTCAGTTCTGGAGTTACTGTTTATTATGCTCCTTTAGGCTCTATTTACATATGTGCGGCCGCGGTTTCGGCCCTACAGTCCGGTGCATTTCCGTCCACTGGTTCAGGTGCAATTTTTTTTTTTTTTTTAAAGATTTTTATTTAGCATAAGAAAATAATTCACATAAAAAATGGCAGGTAAGTGAAAAACGGGCATGAGAACAATATACATTTCACAGTAAACCAGCCAATAAGGCCAGCGCTACCAGTCATAGAAGACTCCTACCAGAGTCCTAAATCCAAACCTGTTATCCAAGAAATCTGCTATTGTTTTTTTTTTTTTTTTTTTTTTTATTATGAACCAACAAGACAATTTACCCCAACAATTACAACAGTAGGAAATTAGCAGAATGCCCTTTCCCTCCCACAAAGACCAAGGCACTTACTAACCTCCCTCATGTGACATAACTATATACATGAAACCATGGGCCATTGCAGATAGAATATATTGCTCTAAAATCCCATCTTTTATAACAATGTGCTGTACTCGTACCCCCCAAACTTCAGTTGGGGCTTATCAAAGAAAAAACATTGATCTTGCAGCGTCTCCCCACCCCTGAACTATTCAGTGATCCACATCCTCCTCCAATGTATTCTTCGAGTCCACCCACCGAAACCACACCTTCCTTAACTTCTTGGGAGATCCCTGGGCCTCATATGATATAGAAGAATGTCAGCATTCACTACCTTCAACCACATGTTCCCTAGAGATCTCCTTGCTATGAGCTTCCAAACCCCAAAATAGAGTAATAATTCGGTATACACCTCCATTTCCTCTTGGTCAAAAATTCCCAAGAGGCAACGCAAGGCGGAGCATATATTAGGGAGATCAAATTTGTCTGCTATAAATTCAGTCACCATAGACCATAAAGCCTTATCTTGGTACACTCCCCAGGTGCAAATTTTTACCTGAAATCGCACCTGAACCAAACTGAAAATTGCACAGCACCCTTTTTAGAACTGTACCGTGGCCGCCCGCACATGTGTGAACCAACAGCATTGAGAAGGCTGCCGGTTCACATGTTATGTGAATCAGATGTGGTTCAAATCGCATCTGATTTGCATATATGTTAACGGAGACTTAAACTATAGTCCTATTATACAAGATTTGGACACTCTTTGATACTCATGCCCATCATTAAGGGGAAGCCCCTATAGATGACAACAAACAGCACTAAAAGGGTGAGCTGGTCAACTTTTTTGGGGGGTATTTTGGATGCTTATACATTGTACATTGTAATGTGGCTTCAATTTTAGTGTGTATTATTATAGCTTTGGTAACTCTGCAAGCAACAGCTACAAATTGGCTGTGCCAATTCCTGCTGGAGGCAGCCCGACTATTGACCCCTTACATCCTCGTCCTAATATTGTATTAACCAATACCATCCAGATAATTCTCTGTCCACAGAAAAACTGTATAGATCACATGACCACACCAATGAGGATGGAGGAGGACCGGAGTCACATAACTGAGAAGATACTAAACCTCACCCTGGAGATCATCTACCTGCTGACCGGAGAGGTGAGGAGGATTCTGGGAGGTCACATGACATCACTCTTATCTCTATTAAGAAAATACAGACCTGACCAGAGAGGTGAGGAGGATTCTGGGATTCTAACATGATATTCCTATTGGTTTTCCAATACAGAGATTTCCTCTTCTGAAGTCAGGTGATCATATGACCATCACAGTACCTCCATGTGACTCCCTAAAACCTGAGAGACACAGCATGCAGAAGATTCTAAAAGTCACCAAGAAGATGATGGAGCTGCTGACAGGAGAGGTGAGCGGTGCTGGGAATTCTGGGACATTATCCAGTAACAGACAAGGGATGTGTCTGGATGATGACTGTATCATTGTGTGTGTCAGGTTCCTATAAGGTGTCAGGATGTCACTGTCTATTTCTCCATGGAGGAGTGGGAGTATTTAGAAGGACACAAGGATCTCTACAAGGACGTCATGATGGACAATCAGCCGCCCCTCACATCACCAGGTAAGAGGAGACTTTATTGTAAAGGAGAGAGCAGTACGGAGGGTCCACCTAGATCCCCCATCATCTGATAAACACATAGAAACAATGTATTCAGTCAGTGTGTGTGTTTCCTACAGATGGATCCAGTAATGGGAACCCACCAGAGAGATGTCCCTGTCCTCTGTATTCCCGGGATTCCACACAGGAAGATCACACCATCCCTCACCATCATCAGGTAGATGAGGAACAATCACTGATAGTATCATTAGGATCTGTACATTATCTGCATTGTTACTATTGATGTCATTTTTATTATATATTCAGAGTGGAAATCTAAGAGATTCTAAAGTTGAGGGTAACGCAGAAGAAGAAGAGACATATGCGAGGGATGATCAGCAGTCTATGGAGGAGGATGAAATAACGGGGACATTTATAGAGGAGGACACTCCTACAGAGATCAGCACAGGTGGGTCATTAACACTAAATACATTCCTCCACTCATACTGCTCACTGATTGGTCCAGAGTAGGGAAAGGACTGGGTGATATCAGCCTGTAATACCACTGTCACTTTCCTGAGCTGTTTTCCCCGTCCTGTATTCCTGTATTTCTCTCTGATAATCCTCCTTCTCTGTGCTGCAGACACCATTTATGTATCCAGCGGTGTGGGACCTCTGTAACTTCCAGTAAACATTTAAGCCACCACTGATTACTGAATACCAATATTATGAGTCTTGACCATTACACTATATAATTTATATTGTACATTACATACTCCTGACCCCTGAGCCATATACTTTAGGTTGTACGTTACATTATTCTGATACATTACATAGTCCTGATTTCTGCCCTCTACCCACTGCTATATATACACATAATATGTATTCTTTTTTTTACACCCATTTTCTACCAGCTGGACATTATATCTGATGATTTGATTGGAGCACAGACTTTTACATGTTGATAATAATGTGATAACATTCACAAACCTCGGAACTTTAAACATAAAGTGATAATGAGGGAGGAGTCAATAACCCAATGATGGTGGTCTTCAGGATCAGTCCAGTCTTCATCTTGGTTGTTCTCCCCCCATCCTCACTCTCTAACCTCTGGCTGGGCTCAGCCCCGCTGTTATTCATGACTAAATCATGGACTAAATAAGGAAGTGCAGGACTTCTTGTGTTGGGAAGATGGCAATGAGTGATAGAGGGGGTGGGGACACTCGTCCTTTAATCCCCTCATCACTGTCACTCCGATAAAAGACAGTTCTTGTTGTTTCCTCACTCTCTGACTAAGGTCCATGAATAAAGAAATGAACTGGTAGGAGATCAGAGGACCCATTTACTGCCTGATGTGGGCGGAGTCCTGGTTTAGGGGAACCTAACCTTTAGGGATCTGCTCATGTCTTGTAGTAATCACCTTTTAAGCTTCTGACTGTGTCAGGAGGTATTCTTTGTTCCACCAACAATAGACAAATTCTGCTAGCCAACATCAGCCTTACCATCTCTAATAGTAAGGACAGCAGATTGATTTTAATGTGATTTTAAGCTGAGTACTGTAGTTTTTCAGAGGGATGTCTATGTCCAATTCCCAGAGCTATCTTCTCTGTTTCTACATGGGTTAAGACATTATGTAGCATACATGTCTGCTGGTTGGAATCTCGATGCACTCCTTCTCTAGACAGGGATCCCTGTCAGAATACAGAGGGAGTTCTCAGATCCCTACAAGAGATTGGCTGGCTAGTCTTTCAAAAAGTCATCTAACTCCAACGCATATCCTTATGTATCTGAGAACTTAATTCATCACGGTTCAGGATACATTGTTTTTGCCACTAGAGCATACTGGTGGTAGGATGCTGGGTAATCTTGGCTTTCTTCTCTTCACCTGTTAGTGTCTCAATGCCCGATGATCAGGACCATGGTCTCTCCCATCCCTACATTGGGGTGGGCTCAATTGAGAAGGCTTCCTGTCCTGAAAGGGCAAGTTGTTTTGCCAGTGGAACTGCCCTGTCAGTTGTTTTGAACATTCCGGTTTTCTGGCCAGCTCTTTTAGGGCTAGTTTACACTTGCTTCAAAACATGGCTTAGGACAGGCTTTGCTAAAGCTCTCTAAAAGATCAGTGAAAGCTCCTGTCACTAAATAAGATGGTTAGCTTACAGTCCTGTTTACACCTTGCTTTTTGCTTTGGTGGAGCTTCGATGGGGCTTCGATAAAGCTTTGGTGGAGCTTCGATGGGGCTTCCATGAACCTTTGGTGAAGCTTCAATGGGGCTTCGATAAGCCTTTGGTGGGGCTTTGATGAGGCTTTGGTGGGGCTTCAAGTGAGCTTTGACATAGACTTCTATGGGGGCTTTGAAGACGCTTTGAAGCACAACTCAAGCTACTTTAGGTGCAATTTTTGAAGGGAAGCCAAAGCAAAGCAAAAGCAAGGTGTAAACAGGACTGTAAGCTAACCGTTTTATTTAGTAACCGAGGCTTTGACTGGCGTTCAGAGAGCTTTAATGAAGCGTGTCCGAAGCCTTGTTTTGAAGCAAATGTAAACTAGTTGTTAATGTGTGTTGAAGCCGAAGCAAGTGTAAATGAGTCCTTATGCTCCCCTTGCCTTTTGTCACCTGACAGCAGGCTTTAATCTCCAATGAGGCTGAACAACATCACAGTGGTGGCCTACATCAGAGGGCAGGTCAGAACCTGAAGGGTCAGTCCACTGAGAAGAAGTAGGGATGACTGTGATCTGGATGGGGTAGACTCTCTCTAACATCTCTTACACTCTACATTCAGAACTTCTGGGAAGAACCTATACTCTGTGGCCCAATTGGGCAACAAGTGTTTCCTACATCCAAGTTCCTCCAAGTGGATTTCATCTCTGGACAAGATGTCAGCATTAGATCTGCTAGCATCTCCTTACTATTACAAGCTGGGAAGCTTTTCCCTAGGGGCCTGGGCCAAGCCCTGGGTGTGGATGTTGTGTTAGATCACGAAAGGTCTCACAAGCCATATGCTTTCCCTCCAGTCTGATCCATATACAGTTTTTTGGGGGTCTGCTGCTAAAGACCATGGTAATTATTGCAGTAATTCCCCATTGGTCAAACAGGCCTTGGTCCCTGCTTTTGAATACCGGGTTATTGGATTGAAGTCTTTTCTCTCGGATGAGATCATCTGTCGCAGAGTGCAATGCTCCACCCTTGTTCATCTCTATTAGTTTCTCATCCTGGGAGGAAGAGACTGATTAGGCTTGACTGTTGTGTCTTTAAGCTAATATCTATAAATCCTGCAAAAGGATTTGAATAATGCTTGTTTCATTTGGTCTGCTTTATTTATTTTTTCTTCAGGCCCCTGGTCAGATACATTCTGTTTTTTTCTACTGATCTTAAGTTCTCTTAGAGGGCAGATCTCTGAGTTATGAAGACATGCAGCCAGGAAGTTTGCCAATATCAAAGCTTTAGGCTAGGAAGGTTACTTTGGTGACTTACAGGTCTAGGTGGGATCACCTCCAGTCCATTTGGAGTAAGGATTGCGTCATAATGTCATTCTCTCTAAGGGCTATATACTCAGCAGGAAGGTTGCTAGAATCAGGGCCTTTAGAACCCTTTGGCAGTTTGCTGCTCCAGATGGGACCTCTTTCAGTCCAGTTTTGAGTAAAGGCTCAGTCATGAAGGCAGCCTCTCTGTGGGTTCTTTTTTTCCTCAGTCAGGAGGTTTGAAGGGATCTGGACATTGCGCCATGAGGGATCCTTGTTGGCATTTTGTCTAGTACGGGTAGTGTTTATATCCATACTGGGTGGCAATCTGAGGTGGCTTCGGCATCCTATGAGAACAAAAGATTTGTTCCTCCCATATAAACGACCACTAAGGATAACTGGTTCCATGCCATGGATATTGGGATACTTCGAGCATGCTCTCAAGCTACAGCCTTGCTCAGAGTTTTGGGACATATTGTCACTCTCTCTAGCAGAACCAGCGGGACAGAGATATCATCCAGAATCATCGCTGGATGGGTCATTCCAGCTAGCCAATAAGCTTATAGAGCTTAGGGCTTAGTTTCTACAGAAGCGGTCACCACACACGCAACCAGGAGTGTATAGACTTTGTGGGCTCCCTGTGGAAGGGTGCCAGGAGTATTTGTAGGGGGGATGACATGTCTTCCATTAAGGCTGTTCTAACTCATTGTGGGGTGTAGCTAGCTTCCTTATACTGTTTAATATCTATCCATAGGGTTTCTGTTGGCTAAGTGCTATGATTGAAGCCCTACTTTTTCAACATCCCCCCCCCCCCCCCCCCCCCCTTGTTTTTTGGACTAGTTAGTTCCAAAATGTATGCTGCCATGGAAGTCTGTCAGGAAAACCTGAAGATTTCCTAATAAATACTTACCGTAATTTGCCTTTCCTAATGTTCTCCATGGCAGCAGAAGTTCCCTCCCAGAGTCATGAGTAGGCTAGTTATGGAACGAGGCCTCTGGCGCAGCCTGAAAATTGATGGAAGTGGGGTCCTATGGGTGTGGGGTAGGAGCGAGGATGGGGCTACCCAAAGCTATGCTGCCATGGAGTCCACCAGGAAAGGAAAATTACGGTAAGTATTTGATATGAAACTTTCTGTTTTCCTGACAGACTTCCACGGCAACATATGTTTTGAAACTAACTAGCCCAAAAAACTAGGGTGGAATGTCAAAAATGGATAGATATCAACAATGTAGGGAAGCTAGATACGCAATGAGTCAGAACAGTCTTAATGGAAGACCTGTCATCCCCCTACAAATATCCTTGGCGCCCTTTACAGGGATCCCACAAAGTCTACATACTCCTGGTGGAGCATGTGGTGACTGCTTCCGTTTTATTGAGTTGTATCAAAAAGGTGTACAAAGAGAAACCCAATACACAACCCCCCCCCCAAAAAAAACATTAAACAACTAAGCCACTTCAATGTCTTGCATGTCTCATTAAATAGCAAATATAGAAATCACAGAGAAAGCACATGATGAACAGAAGTTGTGTACTCCATAACAATTTATACATTATCCATAACCATAACCATAAAAAGACAACATTAATATTTTGGATGTCGGGAGGTCAAAATAAGGGGATTAGTAAGCCACCGACCCCGTATTTTAAACATTTTTTTTTTTTTTCCCCTAAGTTCCTGAGTTTATACAAGGGGAGGGAGTCATGAATAAGTATAAGACAGTGTAGGTAAAACCAACCCTTTCCAGGACAGTAAAAATATTTTCTTAGCAAAAAAGTATAATATGCGTAATAATCTTTTGGGATATTGAGAAAGTGTCAGGTCTCCAAAGATTCCCAGGAGACAGTTTCGGGATGGAAAATGTTAGGCAAGCCCAGCGTGGAAGAAAAAAAAAGAACCTCCTTCCTCCCAAATTCTCTGGACTACCGGTTAGGACCAGAAACCATGTAAGAAGTCAGCAACCTGACCGCAACCTCGGAAACGTTCTGCTGAGGGTCATAAACCCTTTTTTTGTAATCGAGCAGGAGTAAGGTGAGAATGATGAAAGATTTTAAGCTGTATGATTCTATCTTCGGAGGAAATAACAGAGTTTTTGTAGGTGTCACTAAATTCAGTTCAATCTGCATCTGTAAACGGTATATCCAGTGAAGCCCGTTATACCTGAACAACGATTGAACCTAGGATTGGGTTCATCGCTGGGGCAGAGTAGGGGGTAGAAATAAGCTTAGTAAGATCAGACTGTCTTAGCATTTTTTCTAAGTACAAAAGGAGATACTGCCACAAAATGGAACTTTAAAGGGGTTGTAAACCCTCGTGTTTTTTCACCCTAATGCATCGTATGCATTAGGGTGAAAAAACACCTGGCAGTGACCGGTCCCCCAGCCCCCCCATTTTACTTACCTGAGCCCCAAATTTCTGTCGGTGGAGACACACTCTCTCTCTCTCTCTCTTTCTCTCTCTACGGGGTTCGGGCTCTTGATTGGATAGATTGATAGCAGCTCAGCCATTGGTCCCGCTGCTGTCAATCAAATCCAATGACGCAAGCGATGGGGGGCGGGGCCAAGTTCGGCATTCGTGTCTATGGATGCTGGACTCGGGAGCGCACCCGCAAGGTAACCCCCGGACAGTGCTTCTTCTAGGGGGTTATCTGATGTGTGGAGGACCTGCGAGAGCTGCCGGGGGACCCCAGAAGACAAGGTTCACGGCCACTCTGTGCAAAACAAACTGCACAGTGGAGGTAAGTATGATATGTTTGTTATTTAAAAAAAAATAAAAAAAACAACCCTTACAATCACTTTAAGGCAAATGCAAATCATAATGCTAGGATAAAAGAACACCAGTACTTTTATTACATCATATTAAAAATATACAAAAAACAACAACATATATCAAGCCTATATTAAACCTAGGAACAACGGCTGAATGCTCTGGAATCATAATGCTAGCATAAAAGAACACCAGTACTTTATTACATCATTTTAAAAATATACAAAAAACAACAATGTATATGCTCTGGGCAACATATTCACCATTTACCTATGTGAGAATCTCTCAGCGCCACACACTCAAGACCTCTTGGAGTACTCAATATCAGACCCCTCCTTGGTATACTCCTTGGGCTGATGTGTGTTTTGCCGCTGGATGATCCCAGTGTGAGATATTCAGGGCCGTTCTGGGGACCAGGCGGTGTAGTCTCATATGCTGGCGATGATGATCAATTGATTATAAATTTAATAACAGCTGCTCTTGGTGTCACGTACTTGCTGGATAAATAATTGTGCCATCCTTCCTCCACTCTACCCCTGATGAATGAAAATAACCATTTCTGAAATGCGTTGGGACGAAGAGGATATCTACCCACACCAAGTCTTTGTTTATCTACAGAGCATTCAGCCATTGTTCAAGGTATGTAAACATCCCTTGTGATAGAAATAAGGCATAACAGGTCCTCTTTATGGATACATCTGGGGCATATAAGACTCCAGATATCTCCTCTACCTTGGGAAAAAATGGCAGCGTTTACATCTACCAGAGCTGGAAGTGTCGTCATAACGTCGCTTTCAGGCTCCCAGGATCATAGAGATAACTGGGGACCATCCAGTCCTTGGCCAGCTCTGTGGTAACCTGGCGCCACTGCCGGATGAGATCTTAGGCACTCCGATCATCTTGGAGTGCCTGGAGAGAAGCCAGTGGCCAGCGGGGGGGGGGGGGGGGGGGGGAGGATGGCTTTTATACAAGAGGGAATCGCTGGCTGAAAAAGATATCTGGATGATGCTTGCAGCCAGATATCGTCCCTTTAAGTCCACGATGTTATATGACATCATGCAGGCGGGAAGTTATTATGAATATTGACCCTGTCCATTAGGTCTACTGGTAGGTTCATCCACTGCCTGGTTTGAAGCTGCAACAGGGATCAAAGGACACACATTATTGGTAATACTGTAGATAAAGGTAATTGAACCTTGACATCCAAGTACCTAAATAGGGTTACAACTTGCAATCTGGACTCTAGCTGAATCATAGACATAGCCACCTGGTCTAAGGGGAATAAGCTAGATTTGTCCCAGTTCACTCGAAAGCCAGAGTAATCACCAAATGTGGTCATTTCTTCTAGTAAATAGTATAAGGAGTCATGGGGATCAGCTAAGTAACCAAGGAGTCATCTGCATAGAAGGAAATATGCTCCTCTATCGTACCAAGGGAAGACCTCTAATAGTCGAGGAATTATGGCTATGAACATCAAGATGCTCTATCGCCAGAAAAAATAAAAGGGGGGAGAAGGGACACCCATGTCGACTGCCTTGGTTTATCGGGAAAGCATTAGTAATATGGGAGTTCACTCTAATTCTGGCTACAGGGTTAGTATAGAGGAGACGTATCCAAGATATCATACGGGGGCCAAAGTCATAAAGTTGCAGTATACGAAAAAGATGGGGCCATTCAACACTATTAAAGGCCTTACAGGTGTCCAAAGAAGCAATAACACGAGTAGGATGACATTCATGGGGGTATTGAAAATTTTTAAATGTTCATTCTAGTGAAACGACCAGGTATAAAACCATCTTGATCACCTTTCACCAAGTTTACAACCACCTTACTCAATCGATTTGCCAATACTTTCGCTAGAATCTTTACATCCACATTAATTAGGAAATTGGCCTAAAAGAGTCACATTTAAGAGGATCTTTGTGAGCTTTCAAAAGAAGAGCAATCAACACTTCCCACATAGAGGAAGGGAGAACACCTGCATCCAGTGCCTCATTAAATGTACGAAGAAGAAAGGGACTCAGTAATTGTTTAAATGGAGCACACCATTCACCCGGGAAGCCAAAGAGGTCTGGAGTTTTGTGAGCAGGTAGTTGTGAAATGGCAAGGACAAACTCCTCAATGGAAAGAGGTGCATCCAATTCCCCACATCTACAAGAAGAGAGGGATACCTGAGCCAAATACTCATATAAATGTTTGTTAGAGTATTGAACTGTGGTAGCATAAAGGTCGGTATAAAAAGACAGTAAAGCATCCAGAACCTCCTGAGGGGCAGTGCCAATCCGCCCAGTAGATAATTGAATACGGAGAATAGAAGTGGGGACAGATTCAGGCCTAGCTAAGTAAGCAAGTAAATGGCCAGCTTTATTACCATGTTCAACAGTTTTTTGGGTAGCATAATGCCGCGTACACACGAGCGGACTTTCCAGCATACTTGGTCCGGCGGACCAGAGTCTGCCACACAATCTGATCGTGTGTAGGCTCCAGCGGACTTTTTTTTTTTTTTACCAAAAGTCCGCCGTACCTAGATTTGAAACGTTTCAAATCTTAGTCCGCCGGACTCCGTTCCTGACGGAAAGTCCGTTCGTCTGTATGCTGGTCCGACGGACAGGGTACTGCATCTCGCGCTCGCTGCAATAGGAAAAACAAATTTTCCTATTGCGGCGAGCGAGGGACATCCCAGGCCCTTAGGTCTGGTATGGGTCCCCCCTAAAATCCATACCAGACCCCAATCCAAGCACATAGCCCGGCCGGTCAGGAAAGGGGGTGGGGACGAGCGAGTGCCCCCCCTCCTGAACCGTACCAGGCCGCATGCCCTCAACATGGGGGGTGGGTGCTTTGGGGCAGGGGGCGCCCTGTGGGGCCCCCCCACCACAAAGCACCTTGTCCCCATGTTGATGAAGATAAGGGCCTCTTCCCGACAACCCTGGCAGTTGGTTGTCGGGGTCTGCGGGTGGGGGGCTTATCGGAAACCGGGAGCCCCCTTTAATAAGGGGGCCCCCAGATCCCGGCCCCCCACCCTATGTGAATGAGTATGGGGTACATGGTACCCCTACCCATTTACCTAGGGAAAAAGTGTCAATAATAAAAACACACTACACAAGTTTTTGAAGTAATTTATTAGACAGCTCCGGGGGGGTCTTCTTCCGACTTTGGGGGTCCCTCCGGTTCCTCTTCTCCCGGCGTCCGGTTGGTTCTTCTCCGCTCTCTCTGGCCTCTTCTCTCAGTGTTCCAGTTCTTCTGCCGGGTCCTCCGCTGTCTTCATGCCACTCTTTTGCCAGTGGAGGCCCGGACTTCTGGGCTTCTTCTCTTCTTCCCATGTTGACACGACGGTCTCTCTGGCTGGAATGCTCTCTAAGAGCTCCGATGTGACTTATATAGGCGGAGACCCGCCCCCTTATGCCGTCACAGTCCCTGGGCATGCTGGGACTGTGACGTTTTAGGGGTGTGTGGTCAACATCACCCGGTGACCACACCCCCCTAAAACATCACAGTCCCAGCATGCCCAGGGACTGTGACGGCATAAGGGGGCGGGGTCTCCGCCTATATAAGTCATATCGGAGCTCTCAGAGAGCATTCCAGCCGGAAAGACCGTCGTGTCAACATGGGAAGAAGAGAAGGAGCCCAGAAGTCCGGGTCTCCACTGGCAAAAGAGCGGCATGAAGACAGCGGAGGAGCCAGCAGAAGAACTGCAACACCGGGAGAAGAGGCCAGAGAGAGCGGAGAAGAAACAACCGGACGCCGGGAGAAGAGGAACCGGAGGGACCCCCCAAGTCGGAAGAAGACCCCCGAAGCCGGAAGAAGACCCCCCCTGGAGCTGTCTAATAAATTACTTCAAAAACTTGTGTAGTGTGTTTTTATTATTGACACTTTTTCCCTAGGTATATGGGTAGGGGTACCATGTACCCCATACTCATTCAAAAAGGGTGGGGGGCCAGGATCTGAGGGCCCCCTTATTAAAGGGGGCTCCCAGATTCCGATAAGCCCCCCCGCCCGCAGACCCTGACAACCAACGGCCAGGGTTGTAGGGAAGAGGCCCTTGTCCTCATCAACATGGGGACCAGGTGCTTTGTGGTGGGGGGGCCAGCAGGACGCCCCCTCCCCAAAGCACCCACCCCCATGTTGAGGGCATGCGGTCTGGTACTGTTCAGGAGGGGGGGGCGCTCGCTCGTCCCCACCCCCTTTCCTGACTGGACGGGCTGCATGCTCGGATCGGGGTCTGGTATGGATTCTAGGGGTGGACCCCACACTGTTTTTTCGGCGTAGGGGGTTCCCTTTAAAATCCATACCAGACTTAAGGGCCTGGAAGACGTCAGTTGTGACGAAACGGCATAGGGAGAAGCGGCATGCTGACGTCACCACTATCCTCGCTGATCCCGGAAGCTACAGGCAGCAGTTTTGAAGCCGGCCGGCGTTCGAATTTTATGCGCATCTTTTTCTACTACATTGTGAGTGTTATTCCATTTTATTCTTTTAATAAATTGTTAAACCTGTTACGCTATGGGAGCTGTTTTTATTTATGTTTCCATGGGGAACGAGTGCCCATCCAGCATTTACAAGATTTCCGTTAAGGAGTTTTTACATGGGATCCGTTCACTACCTATACCTGAGGCTGGGGTAGATGGCCACACGCCCATATGATCTCCTGACAAGAGATCAAAGGAGTCGGTAAGGGGCAGTTTATTTATAGGTGGGGGAATCTTTCTGTCGCCACATTTTCCCGGGTGATAAGGACGCATGTCATACACCGTTTGATTGTTTGCTACTCTCTCCGTTGCCAAGATTATCTCACCTTAATGAACTTTTTTCTGCTTTATGCATTTTTTGCTATTGGACTTCTTGGGTTTATTGGTTTAGTTTTTCTTTTCCCAAGAGGACTGCTTTACTGTTGTTTCACTGTAAATTCACTTTGTATGGATGTTTTCATTTTTATTTTCATTTTTGTGTTCAATAAGGTGATCACATCATTTTATTGTTTGATTTTATCTCACTAATTCCAGCGCAGCTATCTTTTTGGTCTTTGTTTATTAAGGGCCTGGAATGCCCCGCGACGGGGCTCGCAAGGTGTCAATCTCGCCGATAAAAGCGGCGAGATTCACTTCCTTTTCTAGTCCCGTCGTACCTGAGTCACGTTCAAAATGAATGGACTTGTCCGTGTGTGGGCAAGTCCGTTCATTCGGAAAGTCCGCCGTAACTCCGGCGAAAGTCCGTCGGAAAGACGGGCGGACCTAGCCTGCCGAAAAGTCCGGTCGTGTGTAGGCAAGTCCGTCCGTTCAGGTAGACCGCCGGAAAGTCAGGCGGAAAGACCGTCAGACCAAGTCTGCTGGAAAGTCCGCTTGTGTGTACGAGGCATTAAGCATCTTCTTTTTAGTAAGGTCCAATAACTGGAACTCATACTCTGTGTTTTATACATGCCTCATGTGTCAGGGTTAGCAAAATAATCACTTTCAGCTGCAGCATTGCAGTTTCTAATTTCTCATTAGTAATAATCTTTTTATCTCTATTTCAGTACATGGACAGGAGATGAGGAAAACCTCAGAGGATTGTCTCACTTTGTTTCCAGACTGTAAAGTAGAAGATGAGGACATCACACAGTATAGTCCAAGAGAAAACCCGGCTACCTCAAATGTCCATCCGGCACCACACAGTGTAGATGGACCATCGTATTCCTCTTATCCTGAGGAACCTCACACTGTGAGGGACGGTGCCATCCTTCCAATAGATAAAAGGTTTCCCTGTACTGAGTGCGGGAGGGGATTCCAATTTAAATCTCAACTTAATTTGCATGAAAGATCTCACACTGGGGAGAAGCCGTATTCCTGCCTTGAGTGCGGGAAATGTTTTTCACATACATCTCATCTTTACAGACATCAGAGAACTCACATGGAGGAGAAGCCGTTTTCCTGCCCTGAGTGCAGGAAATGTTTTGTAAATAAATCAGATCTTGTAACACATCAAAGGTCTCACACAGGGGAGAAGCCGTATTCCTGTTCTGAGTGCTGTAAATCTTTTTTACAAAAATCTGCACTTGTCCTACATCAGAGAACTCACACAGGGGAGAAGCCATTTTCCTGTTCTGAGTGTGGAAAATGTTTTTCAGATAAATCCAGTCTTAATCACCATCGGAAATTGCACACAGATAAGAAACGTTATTCCTGTAATGAGTGCGGGAAATATTTTACTCAGAAGTCCCATTTTCATAATCACCAGAGATCACACACAGGCGAGAAGCCGTATTCTTGTTCTGAGTGCTGGAAATCTTTTGTACAAAAATCTGAACTTGTCAGACATCAGAGATCTCACACTGGGGAGAAGCCATTTTCCTGTCCTGAGTGTTCAAAATGTTTTTCAGATAAGTCCAATCTTTCTCATCATCGGAGATTGCACACACCTGAGAAACTTTATTCCTGTAATGAGTGCAGGAAATGCTTTACACAGAAGTCCAGTTTTCATAATCATCAGAGATCACACACAGGTGAGAAGCCGTATTCCTGTTCTGAGTGTGGGAAATGTTTTGCACTAAAATCAGTACTTGTTTCTCATCAGAGGTCTCACACAGAGGAAAAGCCGTTCTCCTGTCCTGAGTGCGGGAAATGTTTTTCACAGAAGTCCAATCTTTACAGACATCAGAGATCTCACAAGGGGGAAAAGCCCTATTCTTGTCAAGAGTGCGGAAAACGTTTTCCAGAAATGTGCCATCTTCGTAATCATCAGAGATTGCACACAGGTGAAAATCTGTATTCCTGTTCTGAGTGTGGGAAAAATTTTACACGAAAAGCAGAACTTGTCATACATCAGAGGTCTCACACGAAGGAAAAGCCGTATTCCTGTCCTGAATGCGGTAAATGTTTTTCACAGAAGCCCCATCTTTACAGACATCAGAGATCTCACAAGGGGGAAAAGCCATATTCCTGTCCTGAGTGCAGGAAATGTTTTGCAGAAAAGTGCCATCTTCGTAATCATCAGAGATTGCACACAGGTGAGAAGCCGTATTCCTGTTCTGAGTGCGGGAAATGTTTTTTACAAAAATCAGCACTTGTCTCACATCAGAGATCTCACACAGGGGAAAAGCCTTATCCCTGTCCTGAGTGTGGGAAATGTTTTTCACAGAAGTCCAATCTTTCCAAACATCAGAGATCTCACACGAGGAAGAAGCCACTTTCCTGTTAAATAATGGCTAGAATTCATCACGGCCATATTACCGTATTGTTAATACATTGTAAATACCGACCCAGAATTCTACACATGAAGCTGGGTATAACACCGTTGGCGGTAGTCACCCCCACAGCAAGCTGGCCATCCTGGAAAAAGAAAGAGACTGAACAGTTGCCTAAGGCAGGAGACTACTTGGCTTTCAGTTAAGGTTGAGACACAAGTGCTATTGCTTGGATTTAGAGGAGGAGTATCTCCCTCACCTATTCACAGTCAGGCTGAACATTTGCACTTATTCCAACTTTGAGCCCTTTGGACTTGGGTATATTAGTGTTTAGATAGCATTAGATAGAATGTATCTCTCTTTGCTTCATTCCAGGGACCTGTAAGATTGAGTAAGATCATTATTTGTGTGGAATGACTTTATTGACATGCCTCTTTAGTGGGAGTGCAGGGCTTGTTTCACAGGTCTTATGGTACTAGTTAGGTAGGAATGCTGATATTGACATGGAAGGTCATCCTTGCAGGAATGATGCTTCATCCAATAACACTGTGTTTTGTTGAGCACTTAATTCTTTATTCAATAGGGTAACTTCACCGGGAATACTTACAATCAAGATTCACTGCACTAACCATGTTTATGTATTTAAAAAAGAATAGGGTTTATAAAGCAGCGTACTCAGGTTCCTAAGAAACCCTGTGTGAAAATGGATGAGGATGACTCTGGATGGGGATGAGAGCTACATAGTGAAGAGGCTGTCCACAATGTGACTCTCATCCCCACCCAGAATCATCCTAATCCATTTTCACAATCCAACTCCATCATGCCAGCTTGTCAGCCTCAGTTGTCCTATCCAAGGGGATTGAATAAAGTGAGTCCAAATCTACAGCATAGAAGGCACAGCAGCACACACTATGTGTGACTTACCCCCCATGCTGCTCTCTCGTATTCTCCATGCACCTCAGAGGGTTGGGTCCACTTTCACCACTGACAAACTGACCACACCTCCTGCCCAAGTCCCGGCCAATCAGATTGCAAACTAACCTAGCAGCAGCAGCCACCAGGCTCCGCCTCAGCAGGGAAGTAAGCAGAGCGAGGGCTGGCCTCGATCATGGGGGGGCTGTTGATGTGAAAGGAGGCGGAGACTCAGGCTTGTATGCTTCTTTGTCCTTTTTTATTTCGGGGGCCGCACGGGCCAGCGGCTGCCTGCAGATAACAGTTTAATTTCATGTGCAGCTCTAGGGGGAGCCGGCCTGGCCAGCCGGGCCCCTTGGGATGCTCGGGCCCCTTACAAGAGTATTGCCTGTACCCCCCTGATGGTGGCCCGTGTGTGGAGGTGCCAAGCCTGGACAGTGAGGACTGGGAGAATGTACAGGAATATCCCTTCCTCCAATAGATCTCATTCAATGACGGGCTGACACAGTTCAAAATTCTGCATAGAGTCTATCCGACGCCACAACGTTTTTTTAAAAAAAAAGCTTTAAATTTACCCTGGGGGTCCCTGCTCGGTGCTGGAGATGTGTTAGTGACCCGGCAGATTCCCTGTTATATCTAATTTCTGATCTGAGGTGACAAAATTTAGATATTCTTTAACTACAATTTCCATTCCATTGACAATGGACATTTGTCTGTTAGGCCTGGTAAACTCGCTGGCTTGTAAACGGCCCACCAGAACTTTCCTTGGTTTAATGCTTTTTTTATGCTAGGAAGGCTATAGTAATGAGGTTGAAGTCTGACCATGCCCCTACCCTAGATTTCTCAAAGGCCCTGATCAACTCTGTTAATCCACTTTATAAAACCACCTATAAGTCTTGTGACTGTCCCCGTAAATTCAATAAGGTTTGGGACCTTTGGGTTAACTCAGATACCACCACAGGTTCCTACGTGACCCCCTCGGCTTCCTAAAATGTGCTGCTCTTTTTCTATGTGGTGTTCAGACAGTTTTGTCTCCCTCCTGTGGGTAGGACCCTATTATACTCTTTAAGTTCCTACCACCTAAGGGACATAATTAGAACTGTAGACCCTGTAGATGGTACTGAGCACTAGTTGCTCTGTTTTTGTTGTTAAGTTGTATTGCAACTGTAATTGTAGAATTGTATTTTGCTGAGCTGGGGTATGCCCTGAAGCTCTGTTTTGCAACTTTACCTTTTATATTGTAATAAAAAGAGTTTACAAAAAAAAAAAAAAAAAAAGAATAGGTTTTATAGACATGAAAAAATGTATGTGAATTGCCTATGTGTATATGTTCAATTGCATGCACAAGCTCTATTATCAGTGAAAGCTTTACCATGTGGAATGTAACATGTAATTACTGTTAAGCTATTGATTTCTCCCTTGTTGTGCCTTGTAAGTGGGATACTCCTTCTGCTCAAGTTCTACAGCAATAAACTTCAATTAGACATCCCCTAGACTGTTTTCTGAGCTGGTGTGAGTGAACTGTTTGCTGTCTGCCTGGCTGCCTCTGCACTGAATAAGAAATCGACTGGCCCCTTCGGGGGTAAGTGCTACATAACACCTAAATAAATAGATCTCCCAGCAATATTATTACCGGGCTGCAGCTAGGGGGAGCTCTAATGTTTACAGTGTGATTGCAGGAGAGTGATTCCTTCTAGTTCACACTAACTCCTTTCATTGCTAGAGCTGTTTTTGCCATTTTTTCCACAGACTTTAAAATGCACATTTTGGGCCTGAAGATTTGTTATACCCCCAAACATATATTTTCTGACAGCAGAGGCCCTGGAGAATAAAATAGCGGTAATTTTTAAGGTGTTCCTTGTACACAAATTTCACCTTAACATCTGCGTTTGCTTTCTTCTTTTTTACCATTTTCTCATCCACATGGGGTCAAGGTGCTTTGCCAGGGGGCACCCGCCTATGTTGAAGACATGTTGCCTAGTATGGTTCAGGAAGAAGGGTCCACATGCTCGTCCCCTCCTTTCCTGGGTCCACCCTGGTGCCTTTTCAGGGTAGATCCCCTCTGCAAAACACCTCGTGCCCATGTTGATGAGTACAAGGGCTTCTTTTCCACAAAGGTGGTGGGTGTTTGCAGTGTTCTGAGAGCAGAGGCCTTATTTAATTATAAGGAGGCCCCAGATACTGCCCGCCTATATAAATAAGTATGGAGTACATAGTACCCAAAGGTGCCACTAGCTTAATGACAGCTCCTTGTGCTATTACCAGATAAACAAGGGAAGAGATGGGATAATGGTGACATCACCATCACTCCAAAACTGCCAGAATCCTCCTCCTTCCTTTCATCTTGTGTGGTGTGTGGCATCACAAGAATGGTGTCTGCATAAAGTGGTGCCTTGAGAGGAAATTTAAGAAACGCTGCACCACCAAATTGAGGACATGTGCCAGGCAAGGCATGTGTCAACTTTCCCTGTCTACGTGCGGACAGGAGGTTTGTACCATTTTCACACACCACCATTCCTGGCTCCAGCTGGCGTGGCATGAACCACCTCTAGGCCTGTGCCTGCAGAGCTGAAAGAATCTCTGCTCCAAGCACTGAATGGCACCTTTTAGCCTGACTCATTGAATAGCACCTTGAACGCTTAGGGGTACTGGTGGTTCATAGGACAATTCAGCAGAGGAGGGCATGGAGGAGGAGGGGGTGGAGCTGACAAATCTCTGGAAAGGTGTTACATAAACTCCTCTTTAAGATGTCCTCAAAAGATTTAATCTTCTGCTCCCTCTGTGGGGACAGGATGAGTTCAGAGACTTTCCCCTTGAAACGGTGGTCAAGGGGGTTGCCAACCAATAGTGATCCTTCTTGATAAAACGTGTTCTCAGGTCCTTTCACAGGCTTTGAAGAATGAGGGAGCCCATGCGTCACAATTTTGCGGAGGAACAAGAAGCAGACTCCTCTGAGTCACTGCGGATTACAGTGGACAATACAGCAGAAGAGGGCATGAAGGAGAAGGAGGGGGTGGAGCTGACAAATCTTTCATCATTACCACTAGCTGTATGGAGACATGGTGCAGCACTGAGCCCTATCCTGCAAGCAGAGTTACCAAGTGTGCTGTAAACTAGCTATATTGTCCCTGACCGTGCCTGCTGGACCACGTATCAGCAGTAATGTGAACCTTGCAGCTGACTGCCTTGCCCATCGATGCCACAACATTGCTTTCCACATGATGATACAGAGCTAGCGACCAGGAACCTGCCATTGTGGTACAGCACATTCTGCAAATTCACGGAAGGAGGCAGAATTCATCAGATGGAAAGGCAGGAGTTGTAAAGCCAGCAGCTTTGACAAGCTTGAATTTACATAATGTGCATGTGGGTGGAAGTGACTGTATGTTTTTTTTTTTTTTTTTTTTTGCTGCAGCAGATGGTCCAAAGAAATGTGCCTGCTATAGTCTACAGCTGGTGATGTGCTACTGTTAGACATGCTGCAAGGACCTGTGAAACTTTTTGCTACACCATCATCCCTGTCAGTGGAGGCTGCTGAGAGGTCATGAGGGGGTAGACCTGAAAGGTGAGGAGGAGCAGAATTGTGTCCCTTTTGTGTGGCTTTCTGGTGTTCTTGCCAATGAGCTGAGTGGTGGGGGGGTTAAATGCCTCGTCAAGTATGTGGTACCCAAATGGCTGGTGTTTTTGTCACGCTTGATCTGCTTGAGGCAAAGTTTGTAAACTGCAACAGTGCGATCGGCTGCACATGTGCTAAAAAAAATGCCCAGACAGCTGAGCTGTGGAAAATGGTCTGGGAGATAACCGCTCCACAATCTGGTGAAATAGGGTGGCTTCATTGGGGTTGTGCCTCACCCTCACTTTTCTCTGCTCTATTCGGCACCCAAGTCGCATCAGTAACCTCATCATCATCCCCTCCATCCCCTCCATCCTCATCATCACTGGAGCCAACTTGGCAATATGCTGTGGCTTGGAGGAACATGTTTGCCAATTTGTTGTTTACCAGTGTTCTCCCCTCTCTGTAGGCTCATGTTCTTACCTTCCTCAAACTCAGAACCAAGATCTGAATCAAGTAATGGCTGTGCATCATCAAGGAGCAAGTGGCTGACGCTGTGTTTGAATAACTCAGCTGACTCTGATGCTGGGGCTATGGCAGAAGTAGCCGTGGACAAGGAGGCAGAATAAGCAACTCTGGCAGCTGCAGTGGACTGCACACTAGTCTCTGCTTGGGTGATGGAGGATGAAGATTAGCAAGCCAGTCTACCACCTCCTCTGCATGCTGTGTCTGGATAGCATGGGCAACATCACTAAACAGAGGAAATTGTGCCCTGCCTGCGGACGGAGCACGTCCACCCTTGTCTGTGGATACAGACGCTGCTGGCCCCCTCACAGTGCCATGGGAATGTCTGCCTCTCCTTGTTGGCCTCCCAGACATGATGGGGGGGCTTATTAACAAAATGTAATAAAGATGGGGAAATGTGTACATGGATGCACTTTAATCAATGGAAAGTGATATTTGGTGCACTTTAACTTGAGTACTCGCTACAAAGAGACACTCCTAACGCACTACAATATACTGCGGTAAACATGCAATAATGCACTGAAATATACTGCGTTAAATGTATACTAATGCACTGCAACATACTGTGGTAAACACGCAATAGCGCACTGAAATATACTGCGTTAAATGTATACTAATGCACTGCAACATACTGCGGTAAACATGCAATAGCGCACTAAAATATACTGCGTTAAATGGATACTAATGCACTGCAACATACTGCGGTAAACATGCAATAGCACACTGAAATATACTGCGTTAAACGTGCACTAATGCACTGCAATATACTGCTGTAAACGTGCACCAACGCACTGAAATATACTGCGTTAAACGTGCACTGATGCACAGCAATATAAAACACACTGAAATTTACTGGGTTAAACATGCACTGCAATATACTGTGGTAAACGCACAATAATGCACTGAAGTATACTGCATTAAATGTGCACTAACGCACTGCAATATACTATGGTAAACGTGCACTAACGCACTGAAAAATACCACATTAAACGTGCACTAACGTACTGTAATTTACTGCAGTACACGTGCACCATCGCACTGAAATATACTGCATTAAACATGCAATAATGCACAGAAATATACTGCAAGAAACCTGCCCTGACAAAATAAAAGGACACTAAAGTAAAAATCAACGTTCGCACTACACTCACACTGCACTATCACTAGATTCACACTAAACTAATACTTTAAACTCACAATAGCCCAATAACTCGCTAGTAGCACTAAACAGAGCCCTGTTCTCTCTCCACTCCAATATCACACTGCAAATTGCCGCTATGGGAGGAATATTTTTATAGTGTGGGTTGGGACTAAGAGCAATGAGCCATGATTGAATATAGTCATCATGACAGTGTCCAATCATGGCTCTAACAGTGCTATTTTCCCTGATTAGCTGAAGCAATGAAAGCTTTGCCCAATCAGGACTTCCAGTGTACTGTGTTGCGGCACAGTGCATTGTGGTCATTCAGCGGGCGCCGAACAAATGGTTGAACGTCCCGACAATTCAGGGGTTCGACAGAGGGGTGAACAGCCAATGTTGGGGTTCGAAATCATGCTTGGATCGAACTGTTCAACCATTACTACTACTAACTGTCAATTGCTCAAGAGCAGCCTTTCTCAACCAGTGTTCCATGGAATCCTAGGGGTTCCTCCAGAGATTGCTAGGGGTTCCTTAAGCAATGAGTAATTTCTGCCTCATAGACAAGAAACCACTGCCAATAATGATCTTTTTAGCTATCTGTAAGGGGGGCATTCTTCACAGTGACCACCAATATAAGAGACAATCATCAAAGTGACCACCAATGTGAGGGATGTTCATCCCCGTGACCGCCAATGTAAGGAACGTTCATTCCAGTGATCACCAATGTAGAGACATTCATCCCAGTGACCACCAATGTAGAGAGACATTCATCCTAGTGATCACCAACGTTAGGGACATTCAACCCAGTGACCATCACCCTTATGTACTGTGAGCTGTGGCTATATGAATTTTTAGCAGGGTTCCCTGAGACTTGGAAATTTAAGTCAAGAGTTCCTCCATGTTGAAAAGGTTGAGAAAGGCTGTATTAACCTGAAATCGACATAAATCCTCTAAAGGCAACATTTAAGAAGAACAAATCATGGAGGACTCCCACAGGACTCTACAAAAATAGCTCAATATAAACAGCATAAAATCATCAGTAACAATTCGTCCAACATTCACATGTAATGTCGACTGCAGAGTCTTCAAGAAGTCTAATCAGTTTGTTCAAGAAGTCTAATCAGTTTGTTCTCCTGGTACGCAGTGTACAGCTAATCACTGTGTATAAGGATATACTGTATATATACACACAGCACAAGGCCGTGTTCACACTACGAGACGTTTCTTGGGGCTGCAGTTCCTCTGAACTCCACACGGTGGTGATCTCCCTTATACTCCGGGCAGGAAGACTCTATGGTAAACAGACAGGAAGTGATGTCAGGTATAAATATGAAGTTCCAGGTGAGAGGTGAGTTGGGAGGAAGTAGAGAGGAGACGTTGCTGGAGGTGGTAGCAGAGGAGGTAATAAGATCTTATTTTCTATTTACACCCAATAACCCCCCGTCATGTCCGTCTTCTTCCTCCATAGTCACTGTGACGTCATTTATCCACATTATTATTCATCTTTTTTGTATAAAGTTACTGGACACTACAAGGGCAGACACCATCCAGAGAGGCTGAGCTTTCAGTATTGGAATTACTGTTTATTATCCTCCTTTAGACTATAGCCCTTTTGACGGGTTAGGAGTGCAGAGAGAAAATAAAACAGAGGCGTCTCCCAAGGGCCATGGCGCACGGCCATTAATTGGGGAATTCCGGGTACAGGAAGGCTGGCAGTTGCAGAAATAGTCCAGAAGGCACAGCAATGAAGAGTGACCTTCAGGATGGAAATATGGGACTGCAAATGGGAGATAGTCTACAGGGCAAACAGAAGCCACAGCAACGAAGGGTGTTCCTTAAGGCGGCACTATGGGGCAGCAAAGGAAAGAAAGTCCACAGGACAAACAGAGGGCACGGTGGGGTTTAAGTCCTTGGCACACAGGGCAGAGTAGAGTTGGCACAGCAGAGGTTAAAGTCCTTGGCACATGGGTAGAGCAATGTTTGGCACAGTAGGGTTTAAAGTCCATGGCACACGAGTAGCATGGTGTTTGGTACAGTAGGGTTTAAAGTCCATGGCACACGAGTAGCATGGTGTTTGGTACAGTAGGGTTTAAAGTCCATGGCACACGGGTAGCACAGTGTTTGGTACAGCAGGGTTTAAAGTCCTTGGCATACTGGCAGAGCAGGGTTGGTACAGCAGGGGTTAAAGGACACACCAACCAGCAGGTGAGAGCATTGGGGTAGAGAGAGAGAGAGTTCAGAGACTTTAACAGAGGCAGGCCAAGCAGGAGTCTTCTACAGGGTATAGGAATAGGGGGGAGCTGTGGGGTCTGGCCGCAGCATGGACCTCCCAGAGCAGCAGTCAGATGGAGAGCAAGCCGGGAAAGATTTTTGCCTGTGCCCCGCTCCGGCATTTATGTTCTCCTGTCTCCAGGTAACCCGAGGCTTGGTGTCAGGTTACCTGTGCAACAAACTCCACCCCCTCTGCTCTGGGTCCCACCGAGGGAGCACAGCTTTTGTCTTCAGTGGACATGGGTACAGCCGCCCCGCTGTTCCTGTGCTCCGTGTCTGCTGAAGACAAGAGAAGGGGAGCGTACTGCGACAGGCTTGTATCCTGCATGTGGTAAACCCCCATGCAGGCATAGTGGGGGAGCAGAGTGCCTGGCGCTGAACGGGAGAACAGAGGGAAGTCCTCTGCAGGGGGCACCTCCCTGGCAGAGGACTGCATGCAGAGTGCTGGGCACAGGATGGCAGCAGGGACAATAAGGCGATGCAGGGGCGTTGCTAGGTCTGCAAAAGATCTGGGGATAGAGCCCATAGCAGCGGTCACCAACCTTTTTGCAGGCCGGGGGGGGCCCGGTGGTAAGCAATTTTTCGTGGGCAAAGGCTGAGGTTGGCGTTTCATTCATCATGGCATCATGGTAGATATGGTGTCAGGGTGATCGAAGTGCATTGTTTCTATTGTTACATTCTAATATATAATGAAGTGGCTCAACTCACCATAATGCAGAATCAGTGGGAGCCCTGAGCGTGTCACTTGCCACATCTCCTGCCACCAGATGCAGCTTTTTAACTTGCCACCATCACCTGCCACCAGATGTGGATTGTCACTTGCCACATCACCTGCCACCATTTGCAGATTGCCACGTCACCTGCCACTATTTGCAGATTTTCACTTGCCACATCACCTGTCACCATTTGCAGATTGTCACTTGCCACATCACTTGCCAACATTTGCAGATTGTCACTTGCCATGTCACTTGCCACCATTTGCAGATGGTCACTTGCCACCATTTGCAGATGGTCACTTGCCACCATTTGCAGATGGTCACTTGCCACCATTTGCAGATGGTCACTTGCCACCATTTGCAGATGGTCACTTGCCATGTTACTTGCCACCATTTGCAGGATGTCAATTGCCACGTCACCTGCCACCTGATCCAGATTGTCACTTGCCACGTCAACTGCCCCTATTTGCAGATTGTCACTTGCCACTTCACCTGCCACTAGATGTGGGTTGCCACTTGCCAACAGATGTGGATTGACACTTGCCATGCCAGCCAGTGCCACCAAATGTGCATTGTCGCTGCATTGTTGGCAGGCTGGCAGCACTGGTCCATTTAGTGAGGGCAGAAGAGCGCTGATGTGTGGCGGGCAGTGAGAGATGATGTCATCTCTCTGTTCCCCGCCGCACATCGCTACCACATTGAAGTAGCCCGGCTGTGAGGGCGGAAGAGTGGTGACGTGGAGCGGGCAGAGAGAGATAATGTCATCTCTGCTCGTCCGCCCGCTCGTCTCTCTCCTTCACCTCTAATGCAGCCCGCCACAACCGCAACCCACTGGTTAGGCAGGGACCCTGCGGCAAGAGACTCAGGGCTATGGTCTCCAGATTCAGGCTACAGCCTCAATAGCCACCCCCTGGTGACGCCTATGAGGCGAAGTCTGTGCTGGGGAAAGCAGAGGCGTAATCGAGGGGAGCAGGTTTCCTGTGACAACCCCCCCCCTTTATTTTATAAGTGCCAACAGGGGAACCTCAACAGGTTGCCCTAGAGGCACTTTTGGATCACTTTGCTTTACTAGGGATCTTGTTGACGGGATATCCCATCAGCATTCTGGTGCTGGCTCCCCCCCTTGGTTCTGAATTGTGAAGTTGAAATGTTGTATGGCCAGGCTTCGCCTTAGCAGGCTGCCATTATACCCAGTGACCCAATTCAGCCAGGTGAAGTGGTTGTGGTCAGTGAGGATGGTAAACTCCCGGCCATACAAATAGGGTTGTAGATTTTTCAATGCCCATACTATAGCCAGGCACTCATTTTCAATGGTGGCATAGGCTACCGCCCTGTCCAGTAGCTTCCTGCTTAAGAAAGCCACAGGGTGCTCCCCCCTCCTCGTTTACCTGGCTGAGGACAGCCCCTTCCCATACGTAAAGGAATCCGTCTTGCTTGTAGTTTGGAGCTGCCAGGACTGGATTCGCGGGAGAGGGCCTCTTTCAGCTGGTCAAAGGCGATCTGTAGGCTGGGTTCCAAGTTACAATCTGGGGCATGGCCTTTTTGGTGAGCTCTGTCAGTGACTTTGTAATCGTGTTGTAATGGGAACAAATTTACGATAATATTTAGCAGTGCCGAGAAAAGCCATAACCTGTTTCTTAATATTTTAGCAGGTTCTGGGCTCAGTTTACCCCCTCCCACCCGGTGCCCTAAATATTGTGCCTCTGCCATTCCCATCTGGCTTGTGTCTGGCCAGATGGTGAGGTTTTCCCCTGCAATTCAGTCCAGGGCAATGCCCACATGCCGGAGGTGGTCATGTTGAGGAATTCGAATAGCCAGAAGAGAGTAATGAAGTCGAAGCGCTCCTTACCCTCTGCGGTTTAGGGGATTTGCTAATAGCCCTTGCTTAAAGCAGAACTCCGGGTAAAAACTTTTTTTTCCAGGTTCTTGTTGTTGATCTCCTACCTTCATCAACTATGTCATCCATGTTCTTCTGAGCTCTGTAGTTCCTCTGCAATAGCCTGCTGAACTTGCTGTAAAAACGTTATTGCCTGGTGATTTCCTGTTTGTAAGACCGCTGGCTGCTATTTCTCCAGTAACCTCAGCCAGCAGTCTGACACGCCCAGTTGTAGTTCTCTGAAAGCGAGCAGGGCCTTGTATTACTGCCTGGCTCGCTGTAGTGGTTGGAGGCCGTCTCTCAGCCCTTGGTCTGTGCCTCCCATAGAGGTGGTGTGCTCCTCCACCCTGCCAGCACCACCCCATGTCTGTCACCGCCCGCCCGTCAGCCATTCCTCTCCAGTGCGGGGAGAGTTACAGATCATCCGGAGACAGAGCGGATCTCTGGCTGACAGGTGTTGTATGTGAAAACACGGCCCATCGTACAGCCCTGCCTCCCTGCACCGGCAATAGAACGGTGCACTCTGTGCTGTCTATCACAATTCCTGTGCAGGGAGGTGGGACGTACGATGAGCCGTGTTCTCATATACAGACCTGTCAGCCCAAGATCCGCTCTGTCTCCGGATGATCTGTAACTATCCACGGGCTGCACTGGTGACTAGGGGTGCAACGGATCAAAAATCTCACGGATCGGATCGATCCTCGGATCAGAGTCACGGATCGGATCATTTTCGGATCAGCAAAAAAAAACAAAAAACACACAAATCTTGTTACATCCACCGGAGTTTTAGATTTAAAAGCTATTTTCAACACAAAACCGAGCTTATATGCATAAATACAGTATTTGTGCATTTAAGCTCAGTTTTGTGTTGAAAATGGCTTTTAAATCTAAAACTCCGGTGGGTGTAACAAGATGTCCGCTTGCCCCCTTCTCACTCTATCATTATTGTACTGTGCAGGAGTGTGGGGTGTAGCAAGATGGCGGCGACGAAACGTCACTTCCTGTCGAGACAGTGGCCGCTTCCGGGTGTACCAAGATGGCCGCCGCTCCGGAGCTAGGCCGAAGCCGCGGCCTTTCCTATGGACTGGTGAGACCGCACCAATGGGCAGTGATACGCTGCACTGGTGGGCACTGATGAGCTCCACTGATAAAACCGCACTGATAAGCTGCACTGATGGGCATTGATAAGCTGCACTGGTGAGATCGCACTGATGAGACCACACTGATGGGCACTGATAAGCTGAACTGATGATTCCGCACTGATAAACTGCACTGAGGTGGCACTGATGAGGCTGCACTGATGGTCATTGATAAGCTGAACTGGTGAAACCGCACTGACGGGCACTGATAAGCTGCACTAGTGGGCACTGATGAGACCACACTGATGGGCACTGATAAGCTGCACTGATAAGCTGCACTGAGGTGGCACTGATGAGGCTGCACTGATAAACTGGACTAATGGGCACTAAGGCTGCACTGCTGGGCACTGAAAAGCTGCATTGAAAAGGCAGCACTGATATGCTGCACTAATGAGGCTACATGTATGGGCATTGATGAGGCTGCACTGATAAGCAAGGTGGACACCATGCACTGCTTTACTGATACCATCCACTGCCAAATATCTGTAGGAGAGATTTCCACCATCCCTGCAAAGTTTACAGTCATTTTTTACTTTTTCTTTCTTATTTTCAGTGTGATGTGTATTATATGTGACATTACTTATCACAGAGACCGGTATTGTGATATTGAAGCTTACTGAGCTTTCCATACATTAGAGGGTTCCACCATTATTGTGCTCATATACACCATACATGCACTGATTACTACTAGATCTAAAAGCTGCATGAGGAGGAATATTTCTACTACTGAATTACAGCAGAGTACAGTGTGTATAATATATTTATGGGATGTGTATACAGTTTAGTACTGATTACATAAAGCATGTAAGGGAAATATGTTTATCTGTTGTTGTGGCTGGAGGGGGTGAGCACATAGTATAGCAGGGGATCAGGCACTTTTACACTAACTGTGTGATCATTGAGGCACCAGTAGTCCACATAAAATCGAATGCTGCCATCCTTCTTGGGGACAAGAATAACAAGAGAGGTCCATGGGCTTTGGAAGGGATGAATAATCCCCAAGTCCAGCATTTTGTTCAGTTCCTGTCTTATGGTGTTCTTAACGGCTTGTTGGATGGACCAAGTCCACAGGTTTGCTAGAGGGACTGAACAAGGTCTGACATGAACTGAGTCCCTTGATCTGACAGGATTTCGGTGGGCAAGCCCACTCGAGTGAAAACAGTTACCATGGCTTTCCGCTAACCTCTTTTCTGTCCGTAGCTTCCCTTGATTCCCCGCCATGAGAATGACGTGGGCAAGGTGCAAAAGTTGGGTCCGGAATTGCTGGGGCACTATGAGCAGTTTGGCAACAGTCTGGAGTCCCCCTTTGGTAACTGTGTCTACAATTTGGTACAGCAACCCATCTCCCGGCACTATCTTTTCATCTGCTCCAGGACTGGTCAGCCCTACCCTGCCCAGAAGCTTGCCAGGGTGGGGTCGGTGGCTATAACCCCTTTAAACTCGCCCTGATCCCAGGTTGATCCAGTAGTGGGAAAAGCCAGGAAAGTGTCCCTCCACATGCTGTGGGGTCCTGTCTCCCCTTGGTGGCTTCCTGGTGGGCTTGACTTCACATGACAGATCCAACAAAGTGACACTGGAGGTCGCCAACACCATTTCCCGAGAAGTACCTCCACAGGCAGACCTCCCATCTTTTGCACATTGCAGTGTTTAGGACCCACTCCATAGTCTAAGTTAACAGTAGCCAGAGGGATGAAGCGCTTAGTGCCCCCAGCTAATTATATCACTATGCCCGGGCTAGAGAGTGCTGGGGCACACAACACGGAGGTCCACAGTAGTGAGGAACACACCTGAATCCCAAAGTCTGACAGCCTTCTGTCCATCCACAGTAACCTCTTGCATGTGCTTTCCTTCGATGATTTAGGTAGGAGCCATGACAGGTTGCAGACCAAAGACCCCTAGGGGGTGTCTTTGTCAGCAGGAGGGGGGCTCCAGTTTGGAGGGTGTAGAGGCAGGTCCTTGGGAGCCTGGTACAGATCCATATAGTGTACTTGCTTGGGAGGGTTGGACCCAAAAGTCTTTTTCATAGCAGGGTAGCTGGCCTGATAGTGACCAGGCTGCCCACAGCCAAAACAGCATCTTGGGGCCTGCTGCAGAGGTGCTGGGTTGTGTGGAAGCATGGGCCGAGGGGGGGGGCGGTGCTGCCTGGGGGCTTATCCGGCAGTGGGGAGGCTAAGGCCGTGGCTTCATCTAAGGTGGCAGGATACCATTCAAGCACCCATTATCAGAGCTGGGGGGAGGGGGGAATTGGAGGAATAACTGCCCTTTCAGGATCACCTGTATGATCTCCTCAGGGTAGGTCGCTTTCTCCCCTTCCAGCCATCGGCGACACACCCAAGGACAGCCTGTGTGCAAACATTTTTAAGGAGGACTCTGGGAGGCAGGGGTAGTCCGGAACTGGGCCCAATAAGACTCCGGTGATACTGCATAAAAGCCCAGTACTGCCCTTTTTTTTTTTTTATATATCCTCATTGCTCAGCTTCTTTAGGGGATCCATCATTCGATAGGCCTCAGTGGCCCCTCCATCCAGCAGCACTACCACATGGTGGGTCCAGTCTGGGGTGTGACTTCCTGCAGTCCGCACTGATATTCAAAGTCCTGAAAGAACCCCTCCACATCTCCTGTATGCTCTTGGTAGGACTTAAAGTCCTTCCCTGAGACTATTGGGCCCTCCTTTATGACAGAGGCTGGCACAAGTGCGGCTGCTCGATTGTTTTTTTTTGTTTTTTTTTTTATTTTGTTTTTTTTTTTGCGACCTCCCACTTCTTTTGTCTCTGTGGCATCCTCCCCCAGGATGGCCATCTCTTCCTCATACTATATGACCCAAGGGCTCTTTCTGCCTCTACTGGGAAGTTCTGGTCCATCTTCCCTAGAAAATGCTTGACCCATGTCTGTGCCAACTCTTCTCGTTAGCTGACTTCCTCCAGCGTCTGCACCTGCTGATCCTTATTAAGTCTTCTTTAATGAGACCCAATGCTCTGGCCTTTTCTTGAAGGCTGCTCGCCACCCAATAGTGGTATTCTGGGGCATCATTGTCCATGGTGTGCAGACTCAGCCATCTTGAGCGCTCTCATCCCACCACTGCCAACCAGTTTATGATGGACTAGAAGCGAAGAGAAAGAGCACACAGAGGTGTCTCACAAAGGACCCGATGCACAGACATTTATTGGGGATTTTGGGTACAGGAAGGGTGGCCGTAGCAGAAATAGTCCACAGGGCAAACAGAGGGCACAGCAACAAAGAGTGATCCTCAGTGTAACATAAACGTGAATGTGGATGTAATATAAATATAAAAGTAGGGCAATTGTGCCAGTAGCTGAGATGTGATCTGTAGAAGTAGTATAATTGTAGATATAGTTTAATTCCACGTTATTAAAGATACAATATTCAGTAATCAGTCATAGACCTATGTTGCTCTATTTGCATTTGAAAAGGAACAGAGCATGCTTCTAGGATAGAGTTGACACTTAGCTCTCGATAAAATTGTCCCTTCCATGTAGACCTAGATTGTCACTTTCCGAAAGCCTCAAAGAATCTACTAGCTGTTTTGGCTACAAGAATCCAACGGGGGCATTCACAAGGCCCCGAACATTCTGCCAACTTTGATTCATATCAACACATCTGAGGAATCTATTTTATCTCTCATAAAAGCTAAAATATTAGTTGCAGAGAGATGAAAATAATTCCTTCTCATGGTACACATGTTGGGGTACCTGTACATGTAAATCTGTATTTGTAAGGCATTAAGAATCCCAGAGAAACACACAAAACTGTTATATGGCACCTGATTGTGACAGCTGAACAGTGATTGGTACTGTTGTGATCGGACTGATGCACCGGTGTCGGAAATCCTATCCCCGACACAGCGATCAGAGCCGTTCTGGGCCAATTCAACTCTGGTAATTTCAGTACACAGAACCGTCTTGTGGACTAGGACGGGAATGCCCCCCCAGGGTTGATTGGCCAGGGGCTACAGTCCAGCCCACATCCATATTTCAATAAATTAAGAAGCATGGGATATGGACGGGGTGATTTCCAGGAAGCCGGTTCAAACTGGAACGTTACCGACGTTTCGGCATGCTTCTGCCAAAGGATTAACGTCGGTAAAGTTTATTTCTGTTTTTATCCCTTTTTATTTTATAGTGAACAGCCAATTGTGTGTCTTTTTGTATTTTTTTTGTTTTACTTTTTTTTTTCTTGTATATATATTTTTATGCACTGCCCACTTTCAGGATATTTACATTATAAAATGAATAAGTGACTTCTGTGTACTAAGCTGTGTGTGTGTGGTGGTGACCCAGCAGACCAGTCTGCGGACAAACTGTTGGGTGGTGGCAAGATATTGTTTGTTGTGTGTTAGGTGTGTGGCCAGTGGGAAGAGTGATTAACACCAGGGTTCTAGCTTGTAGGATAGCTGAAGGAATCTTAGAAATGTGTGCTAATTGCAAGACTGCTCCCCATAGAGTCCACCAGATTGTATGTAAGATTCATAGCTGCCTGTGTTTGGTCAGTAGGGCTGGGAGATTTTCTTTAAAAAAAAAAAATCTTTGATTTTCTTAAAAAAAACTCGATTCACGATTCGAATCAAGTTTTGTTGTTTTTTTTTTTGGACACCGCGCCGGTCTTGAGGCGCTGCGGGCATGAGTTTTTAGGCGAGGCCGCGGCTTCGGCCTAGTCCGCAGCGTCCGGCCTCGCGGACTAGGCTGAAGCCGCGGCCTCACCTAAATGCTCCTGCCTGCAGCTCCTCAGGACCGGCGCGGTGTCAGCGCCGGTCCTGGGGAGCTGCAGGTAGGAGTTTTTAGGCGAGGCCGCGGCGTCCGGCCGAAGCCGCGGACTAGGCCGAAGCCGCGGCCTCGCCTAAAAACTCATGCCCGCAGCGCCTCAGGACCGGCGCGGTGAAAAAAAAAATCTAAAAAAAGTCGATTTGCTTAAATTTTGAATCGATTTGACCTCTCAACTCGATTCAAGATTTAAATCGATTTTTTTCCCCAGCCCTATTGGTCAGCCAGCTGGATTGGAGTGGAGTCTCCCTCTAGTGGTGACCAGAGGTAGTGCAGGCTGTGAAAGTGTATCACGGCCCTTAGCTAGCCACTGCGGGCGTACAGTGGAACCTTGGATTACCAGTATAATCCGTTCCAGAAGATTGCTTGTAATCCAAAGCACTCGCATATCAAAGCGAGTTTCCCCATAGAAGTCAATGGAAACTAAGATAATTTGTTCCCCACTGACTTCTATTGCATGCAATACCGCATGTGGCCAGAAGTGGGGGGTGCCAGAGAGCCTCGGAAATACTCAGGGACAGCTCGGCTGAACTCGGAAAGGCTCGGGAACGGAGTATTTCCGAGTGATTTTGAGTATTTCTGAATGGCTCCGAAACGTTCCGAGTGTCACCCCACCTCTGGCCAAATGCGGTACTGCACACACCATTAGCTTGAATTCTGCTTGTTTTGCAAGACAACACTCGCAAACCGAGTCAGGATTTTTTTAAACAAAGTTGCTCGTCTTTCAAAACGCTTGTTAACTGCGTTACTCGTTAACCAAGGTTCCACTGTACATTACCATGACACTCACAGCGCCAATATGGGACAGCAAAGGGGAGACAGTCGACAGGGCAAACAGAAGGCAAAGCAAGAAAGAGAGATCCTCAGGACAGCAATATGGGACTGCTAAGGGGAGATAGTCCACAGGGCAGACAGAGGACACAGCAATGAAGAGCGATCCTCAGGACGGCATTATGGGACAGCAAAGGGGAGATAGTCCATAGGGCACAGCGGGGTTTAAATCATTGGTGTGCAGAGCAGAGTTGGCACAACAGGGGCTTAAGTCCTTGGCACGCTGGTAGAGCAGTGTCTGGTACAGCAGGAATTAAAGTCCTTGGTACATGGTAGAGCAGTGTTGGTACAGCAGGGGTTAAAAGACTCACTGGGCAGCAGGGGAGAGCATAGGGGCAAAGCAAAAGAGCTCGGAGCCTGTAACAGAGGCAGGCCAGGCAGGAGTCCTCCACGTCCTGGAATGGGGGGCTGTAGGGTCTGGCCGCAGCATGGACCTCGCACAGCAGCAGTCGGGAGGAGCAAGCCAGGAGAGACTTTTGCCTGTGCCCCGCTCTGGGATTATTTGCCAGAGTGAAGCACGCTCCTGTCTCCAGGAAACCCGAGGTTTGGCGTCGGGTTACCCAGGCAATAAACTCTGCCCCCTCTGCTACAAGTCTCGCCCAGGGAGTGTGGCCTTGGTCATCAGTGGGCTCAGAGCGTGGGAACAACAGGGTCGCATTATACCTATTGAGACAGGAGAAGGGGAGCATGCAGTGACAGGCTTGTATTCTCTATGTGGTGAATCCAAATGTAGGCACAGTGGGGAAGCAGACTGCCTGGTGCTTGGGCAGGAGAGCAAGGGGAAGTCCTCTGCAGGAGGCAGCTCCCTGGCGCTCGGCATGGAGACTAGGTGGTCTGCATGCAGGGAGCTGAGCACAGAATGGCAGTAGGGGCAATATGGCAGGGTCTGTGCTGGGGAAAGCAGAGGACTATTCGGGGGGAACAGGGTTCCTGTGACAGTTCTATTATACCAGATATGCACATTCTTTGATATTCATGCCCACCACTGAGGAGAAGCCCCTATAGATGACAACAAACAGCACTAAGAACATGAGAGTTGGTCAACCCTTTTTTTTTTTTTTTTTTTTTTTTGGGGTGTTTTGGGACCTTATACATTGAACATTGTAGTGTGACTTCAAGAGCTTTGATAACTCTGCAAGCAACAGCTTTTAAGAATACAAACACTAGAGGGAAGCCGCTCCCTACACATGTGCCAATTCCTACTGGGGGCAACCCGCCTATTAAGCCCTTGCATCTCCATCCTAATATTGTACAACTGATACCGTCCAGGTAACTCGCTGTCTACAGAGAAACCTGCAATGATCATATGACCAAACCAAGGAGGATGGAGGAGGACTGGAGTCACATGACTGAGAAGATACTAAACCTCACCCTGGAGATCATCTACCTGCTGACCGGAGAGGTGAGGAGGATTCTGGGTGGTCACATGACATCACTCTTATCTCTATTAATAAAATACAGACCTGACCGGAGAGGTGAGGAGGATTCTGGGATTCTAACATGATATTCCTATTGGTTTTCCAATACAGAGCTTTCCTCTTCTGAAGTCAGGTGATCATATCACCATCACAGTGCCTCCATGTAACTCCCTAAAACCTGAGAGACACAACATGCAGAAGATTCTAGAAGTCACCAAGAAGATGATGGAGCTGCTGATAGGAGAGGTGAGCGGTGCTGGGAATTCTGGGACATTATCCAGTAACAGACAAGGGATGTGTCTGGATGGTGACTGTATCATTGTGTGTGTCAGGTTCCTATAAGGTGTCAGGATGTCACTGTCTATTTCTCCATGGAGGAGTGGGAGTATTTAGAAGGACACAAGGATCTCTACAAGGACGTCATGATGGACAATCACTGATAGTATTATTACGATCTGTACATTATCTGTATTATTACAATTTATTTTTATAATATATTCAGATTAAAAACCTGAGAGATTCCAAAATTTGAGGTTAAAACAACAGAAGAAGAGATGTATGTTTGTTACAATGAATGTTTTATTATATCTTTCAGAGCAGAAACCTTGGGGATAATAATATAGTTGTTAAAGAAGAGTATAAGGAGGAGGATGAGGAATATGGAGTGATGGAGGAGTTTTCAGAAGGACACAAGGATTACTACAAGGACATTATGAAGGATTCCCTGAATAACAGGAACCCACAAGAGAGGTTTCCCCGTCCTCTGTATTCCCGTGATTCCACACAGGAAGATCGCACCATCCCTCACCATGACAAGGTTGGTGTGACTGAGCATCTAGAACATGGACGTGGATTTTTTTTTTTATGTGATAGCATAATTTTACAGGTTATAGTTTACAGTTGTTATTTTCTAGCATTCTCTTGGTTTAGGGTGAAGATCTCATAGATATAAAAGTTGACATTAAAGCAGAAGAAGAAGAGAGGTATGTGAGGAATGATCAGCAATCTATGGAGGAGGATGGAATAACGGGGACATTTATAGAGGAGGACACTCCTACAGAGATCACCACAGGTGGGTCAGTAACACTAAATACATTCCTCCACCCATACTGCTCACTGATTGGTCCAGAGTCCAGAGTAGGTCAAGGACTCAGTGATATCAGCCTGTAATACCCTGGTCACTTTCCTGAGTGTTCCCAGTCCTGTATTCCTGTATTTCCCTCAAATAATTTTCCATCTCTGTGCTGCAGACACAATTTATGTATCTAGACTGGATTTATGGAGATTCTGGGTTTCAGCTAGCAGGGCAATGTTGATTTTCTTCATGTTCATTGCTCGGTTGGGATGAGCCCGATGTTCAAGTCGAACGGGTGTTCGCCAAATAGCGAACAATTTGGGGTGTTCGCGGCAAATTCGAAAGCTGCGGAACACCCTTTAAAAGTCTATGGGAGCATTGATTTTAATAATGCTTAAAGTGAAACAAACAATAAAAGTGAAGTATTCCTTTAAATTTCGTACCTGGACGGTGTCTATAGTATGCCTGTAAAGTGGCACATTTTTCTCATTTTTAGAACAGTCCCTTCACAAAATGACATTTCTAAAGGAAAAAAAGTAATTTAAAAGTACTCACGGCTATAATGAATTGTCGGGTCCCGGCAATACAGATAAAAGTCCTTGAAAAAAACAGCATTGGATCCCCCCAGTCCATTACCAGTCCCTTTTGGGTCTGGTATGAATATTAAGGGGAACCTCGAAACAAAATTAAAAAAAAAAATTGCGTGGGGGTCCCCCCAAATTCCATACCAGGCTCTTCAGGTCTGGTATGGATATTAAGGGTAATTGCGCCAATTTTTTTTTAAAATGTCCCACAAAGTCCATTCATCTTCTATGGCTCCGCCGACGGACCGAAAAATAAAAAAGATCCGCCTCCATGGGAGGCACCCACCTTATGACGCTAATGGCCCCACCCCCTCTGACGCCATGGGGAAGCCATTGGTAAGTCACCGTGCGTCAGAGGGGGCAGTGTCACCCGGGTACGTCACCGCGTGGCCCCGCCCTCACTTATAAAAGAACTGTCATCTGCGCTGAAGCATCATAAGTGAGGGTGGGGCCACACAGTGACGTACCCGGGTAACCCCACCCCCTCTGACGCACGGGGACTTCCCAATGGTTTCCCCGTGACGTCAGAGGGGGCGGGGCCATTAGCATCATAAGGTGGGTGCCTCCCATGGAGGCAGATCTTTTTTATTTTATTTTTTGATCCGTCGGCGAAGCCATAGAAGAAGAAGATGAATGGACTTTGTGGGACATTTTTATTTTTTAATAAAGAACTTGTCAAAAGGTGTATCTTGTTTTTTTTTTAACATTTTGACACTTTTTTTGTGAAATGGTACGGGTGCAATGTACCCGTTACCATTTCAAACGGGGGGTTGGGATCTGGGGGTCCCCTTATTAAAGGGGGCTTCCAGATTCCGATAAGACCCCCGCCCGCAGACCCCCACAACCACCGGGCCAGGATTGTGGGGATGACTCCAATGCACCCTCCCCATGTTGAGGGCATGTGGCCTGGTACGGTTCAGGAGGGGGGGCGCTCTCTCGTCCCCCCTCTTTTCCTGCGGCCTGCCAGGTTGCGTGCTCGGATAAGGGTCTGGTATGGATTTTTGGGGGGACCCCCACGCCATTTTTTTAATTTTTTTTTTTTTTAATTTTGGCACGGGGTTCCCCTTAAAATCCAAACCAAACCTGAAATGTCAGGTATGGATTTTGAGGGGGACCCCTACACCATTTAAAAAAACAAAATTGGCGCAGGGTTCCCCTTAATATCCAACCAGACATGAAGGGCCTGGTATGGAATTTGGGGGGACCCCCACACAATTTTTTTTTTTTAATTTTGTTTCGGGGTTCCCCTTAATATTTATACCAGACCCAAAGGGCCTGGTAATGGACTGGGGGGATCCCATGCCGATTTTTTCAAGGACTTATTGACGTATCTGTATTGCCGGGACCTGACAATTCAATTTAGCTATTACTTTTAAATTACTTTTTTCCTTTAGAAATGTCATTTTGTGCAGGGACTGTTCTAAACACGGGAAAAATGCGCCACTTTACAGGTATACTATAGACACCCCCCAGGTACGAAATTTAAAGGAATATTTCACTTTTATTGTTTCACTTTAAGCATTATTAAAATCACTGCTCCCTAAAAAAAAGTCTGTTTTTAAAACTTTTTTTTGCATTGATACATGTCCCCTGGGGCAGGGCCCGGGTCCCCAAACACTTTTTATGACAATAACTTGCATACCCTGTTTCCCCGAAAATAAGACCTAGCGTGATTGTCGGTGATGGCTGCAATATAAGCCCTACCCCCCAACTAAGCCCTTAAAATTAGCACTTTTGATTTTTCACGTTCGTGTCCCATAGACTTTAACGGTGTTCGCATGTTCTGCTGCGAACCGAACCGGGGGGTGTTCGGCTCCATCCCTATTGCTCGGCCGAGGCACCTGGGACATGTGTAGAGGGATATGTCTGTATAGTCTCAGACCTAAGTCACTGATTGCAGTCTCAGGATATGGGAGGCATCAGTGTGGGACCTCTGCAACTTTTCTTAGTTAAGTAAACCTTTAGACTACTTATGATTACTGAAAACTAATATTACAAGTCTTGACCATTACACTATATGATTTATATTGCACATTATGTAGTCTTAAGCCCTGCACTTGATATTCTAAAGCAGTGTTCTCCAAAGTGCGACCCTTTGATTGCTTTTGTTTGCCCCATGGGGCACTATTTCATCCACTGACACCAACGAAGGGGCACAATTCCTCCCAATGACACCAATGACAGGGTACAATTTTTACCAATGACACTAATGATGGGGCACAATTTCTCCCAATGGCATTAATGATAGGGCACATTTGCTCTCAATGGCACCAAAGATGGGGCATTGTTTACATCCACTGATGCTGGGACACTTTCTATTCCCGATAGCCACACTGCAGGACAGTAAACTGGCCATTTGTTTAAAATGTTTGGAGACCACTGCTTTATGGTAGGTAGTTCTCACCACTGGAGAGGCCACTAGAAATAAACAGGTCTCCCTTACCTATGCAGGGGCTGCCAGCCCAGGTACCAGGGTAGTGTCCTCCAGAAAATAGATTGAAAATAGATGGCTGCTCCACTGAGTACAGCAGAGCCAAAACTAAATCTATCCAGCCTAAGGCAGGTCGATACATGTACATTGCTTACTTCTGATACAATATAGTCTTAACTATAGTGTTTTGTACAATAAGTTATATGTCCCATACCTTACATACTCTCGACCCCTACACTATATATTCTATATTATACAGTACTTCTGACCCCTGCAATATATATTGTAAATTGCATACTTCTGACCCCTGCACTATATACTCTATATTGTACATTACAGGATTTAGATACTGTATTTCTATTTGTTGTATTCTATACAATAAGTTGTGCATTACATAGTTCTGACGTCTGCTCTCTACACACTGCTATATATAAACATAATATATATTCTTTTTTGTTACACCCATTTCCTACCAGCTGGACATTTTATATCTGATAATTTGATTGGAGCACAGACTTTTACATGTTGATAATAATGTGATAACCTCCTTCAACTTTGGAACCTTAAACAGAAAGTGATAATGAGGGAGGAGTCAATAACCCAATGATGGTGGTCTTCAGGATCAGTCCAGTCTTCATCTTGGTTGTTCTCTCCCCCATCCTCACTCTCTGACCTCTGGTGGGGCTCAGCCCTGGTGTTATTCATGACCAAATGATGAACTAAATAAGGAAGTGCAGTACTTCTTGTGTTGGGAAGATGGCACTGAATGATAGAGGGGGTGGGGACAATGAGGACAATGAGTGATGAGGGGGTCCTATAATCCCCTCATCACTGTCACTCCTATAAAAGACAGTTCTTGTTTCCTCACTCTCTGACTAAGGTCCATGAATAAAGAAATGAACTGTTAGGAGATCAGAGGACCCATTTATTAGTTGCCTTGAGGGTGGAATTGTAAGATTCTCAGAGACAAAGCTGCCTGATGTGGGCGGAGTCCTGGTTTAGGGGAACCAATCTGCTCATGTCTAGTAATAATCTTTTTATCTCTATTTTAGTACATGGACGGGAGATGAGGAAAACCTCAGAGGATTGTCTCACTTTGTCTCCAGACTGCAAAGTAGAAGATGAGGACATCACACAGGATGGTTCAGGAGAAAACCCGACTACCTCAAATGTCCATCCGGCACCACACAGTGTAGATGGACCATCGTATTCCTCTTATCCTGAGGAACCTCAGACTGTGAGGGACGGTGCCGTCCTTCCAACAGATAAGAGGTTTTCCTGTACTGAGTGCGGGAAGTGTTTCAAATTTCAGTGCTATCTTAATGTGCATAAAAGAACCCACACAGGTGAGAAGCCCCATTCTTGCCCTGACTGCGGCAAATGTTTTTCACTTAAGTCCAATCTTCATAAACATCAGAGTTCTCACGCAGGGGAAAAGCCATATCCCTGTCCTGAGTGTAAGAAATCTTTTGTACATAAATCACAACTTCTCGTACATCAGAGGTTTCACACGGGGGAGAAGCCATATTCCTGTCCTGACTGCGGTAAATGTTTTTCACAGAAGAACAATCTTAGAACACATCAGAAATTTCACACGGGGGAAATGCCGTTTTCCTGTCCTGAGTGTGGCAAATGCTTTGTACGAAAATCTGCATTTGTCCTACATCAGAGATCTCACACGGGGGAAAAGCCATATTCCTGTCCTGAGTGCGGGAAACGTTTTTCAGACAGGTCTGTACTTAACAAACATCATAGATTACACACAGGTGAGAAGTTGTATTCCTGTTCTGTTTGCGGAAAATATTTTAAACAAAAATCAGATCTTGTCTCGCATCAGAGATCTCACACGGGTGAGAAGCCATATTCCTGTCCCGAGTGCCGGAAATGTTTTGCACGTAAAACCAATCTTTACACACATCAGAGATTGCACACGGGGGAAAAACCATATTCCTGTCTTGAGTGCAGGAAATGCTTTTCAGACAAGTCTGATTTTAACAAACATCAGAGAGTGCACACAGGGGAGAAACCGTATTTCTGTTCTGATTGCGATAAAAGATTTAAACATAAATCAGAACTTGTCACACATCAGTGGTCTCACACAGGGGAGAAGCCGTTTGCCTGTTCTGAGGGCGTGAAAGATCTTCAACAACAATCAGAACTTGTCTCGCACCAAAGGTCTATGACGGGTGAGAAGTCGTATTCCTGTCCTGAGTGCGGGAAATGTTTTTCACGGAAAACCAATCTTTACACACATCATAGATTGCACACGGGGGAAAAACCGTATTCCTGTCTTAAGTGCAGGAAATGCTTTTCGGACAAGTCTGATTTTAACAAACATCAGAGAGTGCACACAGGTGAGAAGCCGTATTTCTGTTGTGAGTGTGGGGAAGGTTTTAAGCAAAAATCAGAACTTGTCATACATCAGAGATCTCACACGGGGGATAAAAGCAGTGTTGCTGTCCTGAGTGCGGGAAATGTTTTTCAAATTAGTCCAATCTTTACAGACATTGGAGATCTCCCACCGGGGGAGAAGCCATTTTCCTGTCCTGAGTGAGGGAATTGTTCCTCACTGAAGTCCTGTCTTCCTGTACATCAGGGATCCCACACAACCCTCGAGGTGTATTAGTGCCTTGAGTGCGGGAAATGTCTTCTATATGAATGTTGCTGGACATCACAGCCCTCATGTGGGGAAGAAGCACACCCTGATATACACCTCAGATATACTCCATGGCTGATCTTCTTCATGTAAGAAACAGTTCATAAGGAGAAGAGTTGTTGGCTATTGTTAGCAGTAGAAAAATAAAAAAAAATTGAGTCATTACCTTTTGCTGGCTGAGTATATTTTGTAGTGTAAGCTTCACAAACACTTTTTTTTTTTTTTTTTTAATAGTTACAAAGATGTGACCAGCATTCACCCGTGACCATGTTCGTTGTTTGTTATTTCATACATGCATTTCCTATGACCATTGGCTCCATCTGTAGCCATAATGCCGTATTAATCTTTTTCGTGATGGAGGTATTTCAGGAAAAATACTCTGTTATGGCCACTAGACGGAGCTGACTATTATTAGAAATCACTATGTTGATTAACTTATGAATCAAATTGATGGCAGCATTTATCATACTCAACTAACACATATTTTCTATTTATCGGGTTGATTGTCAGGCATGCCTTCTTTGTTTTTATTTTACCTCTATTCACACAGAAGAAATGTACATGCACTTTTATCGCATAAATTGCAATGTAATTTTTGTGGAACAAGACAAAAGAAAAAAAAGAGAGCACATATCTCATTGTGGAGTGCCGTGAAAAGAATTTAATAATGAAAAACAATAAAATATTACACCCACAAACAATGAGAGAGGGGCTGCAGTGGGTGAAGGGTTATGTTTGAAGAAACTAGCTGTTTAATATAATTATGAACAATGCTTCAGGCTTGCAGGGTGCCCAGTGGTGGTCCGTCCATAGAGTGCGCACGGACGTCACCCCCCCTATCCATGTGTCCGGCCCCCTGATCTACATACAAGGATGCTGGACCATGGATTCCAATGGGGGGGGGGTGTTTGTTTTTTTTTGAAGTACGTGATCCAACCCCCCACTCCCTTTTAGGTCCCTTTCACACTTTTGCGACTTGTCCTGTGACTTGAGACTGCAAAATCGCATGACAAGTCAGTCCCCATGTTTTTCAATGAGTGCCATTCATATCTGTGCGACTTCACTGCACTACTTTGGTACGACTTTGATGCGATTTGAGTTCCATAGACCTCAAGATTACACAGGCATTGCTTAAAGTCGCATACAAATTGCGCAACTTTCAGGTCACACAAGTGTGAAAGGGACCTAATGTGTACTCGACACTCCAGATTTTATTTACTTTCAACATTTTTTTTATTGTGATGAAAATAAATTGTACAAGGAAAGGTGTACATTAATCAAAAGATTACAATATTGTGGGTGAAATTGAAAAATGAAACCAATACTGTTGTGCAGTTTAACAACAAAAAATGTTGGTAGTAGGTGCAGTGTTGTCTGCAGAGTGCAGTAAAGACTGGGTGATGGGGCAGTAGAATAAGTAGGGGAGGTGGGTCAGTAGAGAGGTAGGCAGATAGGTGAGACATCCTCGGAGAAGGATGATGAAGTAGAAATAAGCAAAAATCCTAACACAATAAACATTACTTGTTAATTGTGGATAGTTAATATATGAGAATACAGGCTACTGAGATGTGGAGGTATCCGGTACTCTCTTATTGTTGTGGCTGTGTGGGAGGAGAGGATGAACTCCCTGGCAGAGGGTGGAATAAAACTGTAGAAATAGTTGTGTTATTAAGTAAAAGGAAGGTTCCATGAGGGGTGAGAGATCCAAGGGAATACAAATGCACATCATACTTTTCACATATTTATTTGTAAAACCATTTATCATTTTCCTTCCACTTCACAATTATGTGCCGCTTTGTGTTGGTCTATTACATAAGATACATTTACATTTTTTTGGTTGTGATATGACAAAATGTGGAACATGTCAAGGGGTATGAATACCTTTTCAAGGCTCTGTAGATCCATATATATTTGGCCACAGGCACAATTTAATTTTTTTCACGCATTTACCAAAACATAATCAAGCTATAGTTATATAATGGATATGGGCTGAAAGTGCACACTCTCAGGTTTAATTTGACGGTATGTACAGTATCTCACAAAAGTGAGTACACCCCTCACATTTTTGTAAATATTTTATTCTATGTTTTCATGTGACAACACTGAAGAAATTACACTTTGCTACAATGTAAAGTAGTGAGTGTACAGCTTGTATAACCGTGTGAATTTGCTGTCCCCTCAAAATAACTCAACACACAGCCATTAATGTCTAAACTGGTGGCAACAAAAGTGAGTACACCCCTAAGTAAAAATGTCCAAATTGGGCCCAATTGGCCATTTTCCCTCCATGGTGTCATGTGACTCATTAGTGTTACAAAGTCTCGGGTGTGCATGGGGAGCAGGTGTGTTAAATTTGGTGTTATCACTCTCACTTTCTAGCTGGTCACTGGAAATTCAACATGGCACCTCATGGCAAAGAACTCTCTCAGGATCTGAAAAAAAGAATTGTTGCTCTACATAAAGATGGCCTAGGCTATAAGAAGATTGCCAAGACCCTGAAACTGAGCTTCAGCATGGTGGCCAAGACCATACAGCGGTTTAACAAGACAGGTTCCACTCAGAACAGGCCCCGCCATGGCTGACCAAAGAAGTTGAGTGCACGTGCTCAGCGTCAGGTTGTCTTTGGGAAATAGACGTATGGGTGCTGCCAGCGATGCTGCAGAGGTTGAAGGGGTGGGGGGTCAGCCTGTCAGTGCTCAGACCATACACTGCACACTGCTTCAAATTGGTCTGTATGGATGTCGCCCCAGAAGAAAGCCTCTTCTAAAGATGATGCACAAGAAAGCAGTTTGCTGAAGACAAGCAGACTAAGGACATGGATTAGTGGAACCATGTCCTGTGGTCTGATGAGACCAAGAAAAATGCATTTTCAGATGGTGTCAAGCGTGTGTGGCGGCAACCAGGTGTACAAAGACAAGTGTGTCTTGCCTACAGTCAAGCATGGTGGTGGGAGTGTTATGGCCTGGGGCTGCATGAGTGCAGCCGACACTGGGGAGCTACAGTTCATTGAGGGAACCATGAATGCCAACATGTACTGTGACATACTGAAGCAGAGCATGAGCCCCTCCCTTTGGAGACTGGGCCGCAGGGCAGTATTCCAACATGATAACGACCCAAAACACACCTTCAAGATGACCACTGCCTTGCTAAAGAAGTTGAGGGTAAAGGTGATGGACTGGCCAAGCATGTCTCCAGACCTAAATCCTATTGAGCAAACAGAAGGTGGAGGAGCGCAAGGTCTCTAACATCCACCAGCTCCGTGATGTCATCACGGAGGAGTGGAAGAGAACACCAGTGGCAACCTGTGAAGCTCTGGTGAACTCCATGCCCGAGAGGGTTAAGGCAGTGCTGGAAAATAATGGTGGCCACACAAAATATTGACAATTTGGGCCCAATTTAGAAATTTTCACTTAGGGGTGTACTTTTGTTGGCAGTGGTTTAGACATTATTGGCTGTGTGTTGAGTTATTTTGAAGGGACAGCAAATTGACACTGTTATATAAGCTGTACACTCACTACTTTACATTGTGGCAAAGTGTCATTTCTTCAGTGTTGTCACATGAAAAGATATAATAAAATATTTACAAAAATGTGAGGGGTGTACTCACTTTTGTGAGATACTGTACATCCAAATCGGAGGAAGGGTTTAGGGATTACAGCTCTTAAGAATAGCCACCCCCCCCCCCTTTTTCAAGGGACTAAAAGTAATTGGACAATTGAATCAAAAGCTGTTTCATGGCCAGGTGTGGGCTATTCCTTAATTATTTCTTCATCAATTAAGCAGGTAAAAGGTCTGAAGTTGATTCTAAGTGTGGTATTTTCATTTGGAATCTATTGCTTTGAACCTACATCATGCGTTAAAAGGAGCTGTCCATGCAAGTGAAACAGGCCATTGTAAGACTTCAAAAATGAAACAAATCCATCACAGAGGTAGCAGCGACATTAGGAGTTACCAAATCAACAGTTTGGTACATTCTGAGAAAAGAAAAACACACTGATGAGCTCAGCAACATAAAAAGGCCTGGACGTCCATTGAAGACAACAGTGGTGGATGATTGCAGGATCCTCTCTATGGTAAAGAAAAACCCATTCACAACATCCAGACAAGTGAAGGACACTCTCCAGGAGGTGGGTGTATCATTGTCAAAGTCTACAATCAAGAGAAGACTTCACAAGAGAAAATACAGAGGGTTCACCACAAGAGGCAAACCATTCATAAGCCTGAAGAATAGAAAAGCCATATTAGACTTTGCCAAAAAACATCTAAAAAAGCCAGACAAGTTCTGGAAAAGCATTCTTTGGACGGATGAAACTAAAATTAATCTGTACCAGAATGACGGGAAGAAAAAAGTGTTGAGAAAGCTTGGAACAGCTCATGATCCAAAGCACGCAACGTCATCTGTAAAACATGGTGGAGGCAGTGTGATGGCATAGGCATGCATGGCTTCCAGTGGCACTGGGTCATTGGTGTTTATTGATGATGTGACAGAAGCAGCCAGATGAATTTTGCAGTGTTTAGAGATGTACTGTCCACCCAGATTCAGCCAAATGCAGCAAAGTTGATTGGACAGAGCTTCACAGTACAGATGGACAATGATCCGAAACACGCTGCAAAAGCAACCCAGGAGCTTTTGAAGGAAAAGAAGTGGAATATTCTGCAATGGCTGAGTCAATCACCTGATCTCAACCCAATTGAGCATGCATTTCACTTTCTGAAGGCAAAACTAGAGGCAGGAAAATCATCAGAAAGGAGGAAACCCAGTCTTTGATAATGACCGTAGGTTCCAGACTTCAGGCCGTCATTGCCAGTAAAGGATTCTGAACAAAATATTAAAAATTAACATTTTTATGATTATATTCATTTGTCCAACTACATTTGAGCCCTTAAAAAATGGGGGGACTGTGTATCAAAATGGCTGCAGTTCCTAAAATGTGTACTTGATATTTATGTTCAACCCCTTGAATTAAAGCTGAAAGTCTGCACTTCAAATTCATTTGGATTGTTTTGTTTTCATTTTATTCTGGTAACATACAGAGCCAAAAGTATGAAAATTGTGCCTGTGCCCAAATATATATGGACCTAACTGTAGGAGATGGCCAGAGACTGCAGACATACTACAGGAGATGGTCAGAGACTGCAGAGACATATTACTATATATAAGACTGTAGGAGATCATGAATTGCATTCACATATCAGTGCTACCATATTTGTTCACCCTACAGTCCACCAACAAACTGTACCATCATCACATGAAAGGGTTGACCAAGTCTTTGGTAGCCTTAAACCAGCCAATATCCTCCAAAGGAAACAAAAGGAGAACATCAAACAAATCATGGAGAACTCTACACAAATAGCTCTATATAAACAGCAGAAGATCATCAGTAACAATCTGTCCAACATTCACATGTAATGCCAGCTGCAGAATCTACAAGAAGTCTAATCAGTGTGTTCTCCTTGTGTGCATTGTGCAGCTAATCAGTGTTCTTGGTGGGAGTGGAGATAACCCATTTATAAGGATATACAGTATATACACACACAGCACAAGACCATGTTCACACTACGAGATGTTTTTTTTTCGGGCTGCAGTTGCAAATTAGCTCCACAAGATGGTGATATCATTTGTAGTCAGGAAGACAGCAAGTCTCTATGGAAGAGAGTAACTGATGTCAGGTACAGACAGGAAGTTCTGGGTGAGAGGTGAGTCGGGAGGAAGTAAAGAGAAGACATTGCTGGAAGTGGCAGCAGAGGAGGTAATTATTATTATTATACAGGATTTATATAGCGCCAACTGTTTGAGCAGCGCTTTACAACATGAATGCAGACAGTACAGTTATATTACAATTTGGTAAAAGAGGACTCAGAGGGCCCTGCTCGTTAGAGCTTACAATCTAAGAGGGAGGGTCAATTGGTACAAAAGGTAATATTATTATAGTATTATTATACCAAATTTATATAGCGCCAACAGTTTGCGCAGCACTTTACAATGTAGAGAGAGTATTGTTGCCACCTCATCCCTTTAAACCTGAATACATATTAATCATACAGGTTCTGTGGCTGATTAAGGTGGTAATTAAACTCACTCGGTGCCTTATCTGCATTTAATTAACTTAATTAGCCTCAGAACCTGTGTCATTCAAAGGAATCATCACCAAGGAATGAGGTGGCAACTCTAAGGGCCCTTTCACACTGGGGCGGGGGCGTTGTCGGCGGTAAAGCGCCACTATTGTAAGCGGCACTTTACCGTCGGTATGCGGCCGCTAGCGGGGCGGTTTTACCCCCCTGCTAGCAGCTGAGAAAGGGTTAAAACCACCGCAAAGCGCCTCTGCAGAGGCGCTTTGCCGGCGGTATAGCCGCGCCCTCCCATTGATTTCAATGTGCAGGAGCGGTATACACTCCGCTCCTTCACCGCTCTGAAGATGCTGCTGGCAGGACTTTTTTTACCGTCCTGCCAGCGCATCGCTCCAGTGTGAAAGCCCTCGGGGCTTTCATACTCGAATTAAAGCAGCGGCACTTTCGGGTCGGTTTGCAGGCGCTATTATTAGCGCCATAGTGCCTGCAAACCGCCCCAGTGTGAAAGGACCCTAGGAGGGAGACACTACACCAACAGTACAATTCAAAACAAGAGGGTTAGAGGAGCCCTGCTCCTGCAAGCTTACAATCCAAGAGGGAGGGGCTAGTGAAGCAAAAGGTAGGGCCTGTGAGGGATGAACTGATGAGGGGAATGGAAGATTTAGTTGTTAGGTGGAGGCAAGATAGGCCTCCCTGAAGAGATGAGTTTTTAGGGATCGCCTAAAAATGGATAGGGTAGGAGAAAGTCGGACAGATTGGGGTAGTGAGTTCCAGAGGATGGAAGAGGCTCTGGAGAAGTCCTGGAGACGAGCATGGGAGGAGGAGACAAGGGGAGCTAGAGAGCGCAGAGGGCGGTTTGGGTGATATTTGGAGATAAGATTGGTGATGTAGCTTGGGGCAGAATTGTGAATGGCTTTGTATGTTATTGTAAGTATACAAAAGATACGCTGCACTAAGGTGAAAATATCAATCTGGAGATTATTAATGCATATGAGGTATACTGAAAATACCGCATAAGCGGCTTATCCAGCCACAGCAAGGCACAAAGGATATATATAAAAAACAAGTGATTTTAAAGTGCAATGTGTAAATAATATACTAGATGTATACCATTAGAATGAGAGTAGCGATTACTGAACTACTACCTGTATATATAATGGGTGAAAAAATCATTTATATAGTCTGAAATTTACAGTGTAAAAAATATATAAATATATCACAGTGATAAGTGCAAAATACAACAAAGTGGCAAGTGCCACACAATGAGTGTGAATATCAAATCCAAGATGTGGTACGTGATTATTAAAGTCCAATATATGAAAGAAATGCACGTAAAGTCCATAAAAACAGTTCATAAAAAATCCAACGTGCGTGCATTAATCTTAGTGCTCAGAATTCCATTCCAAGAGACTGTAGGGGGTGAACTGATGGAGAAAGTGAAACAGTGTATTAGGTAGAAGCAGGATTGGCTTCTCTAAAGAGAATGGTTTACAGGGATCGACTAAAGGTGGATAGATTAGGGGACAGTCAGACAGATTGGGGTAGGGAGTTCCAAAGAATGGGAGAAGCTCTGGATAAATCCTAGAGGCGAGCATGGGAGGAGGTGACAAGGGAGCTAGAGATCAGAAGGTCTTGGGAGAAACGAAGAGAGGGGCTTGGTTGGTATTTGGAGACTAGGTTAGTGATGTAGCTGGGTGGCAGAGTTGTGCATGGCTTTGTAAATTGTTAGTATTTTGAATTTTAATCATTGGGTGTGTGGAAGCCAGTGGAGAAATTGGCAGAGAGGGGTAGCAGGCACTGAATGGTTAGTAAGGTGGATGAGTCTTGCAGCAGCATTCATGATGGACTGAAGGGGGGATAGTCTATGTAAAAGTAAGCCAATGAGGAGGGAGTTGCAGTCGAGGCGAGAGATGACCAGGGAGTGAATTAGAAGCTCGGTGGTGTCATTGGTTAAAAAGGGGTGTATTCTAGAGATGTTGCGGAGGCTAAGGTGGCATGATTTGCACAGGGATTGGATGTGGGCCTAAAAGGACAATTCAGAGTCTAGAGATACCCCTAGCACCCTGGCATGTAGGGATGGACAGTTGTGCCACTGATCTTGACAGAGAAGTCAGGGGTAGGGGCGCGTAGGGGAGGAAATATTATGAGCCCGGTTTATGATTGATTGAGTTTGAGGAAGTGGTGTGACATCCAGGCTGATATGTCTGTTAGCAAATCAGTGATGTGTGAGGAGACTGATGGGGTGAGCTGAGGGGTAGAGAGATAGATTTGGGTATCATCGGCATATAAATGGTAGCGGAAGCCATAGGAGGCTATCAGCTGACTCAGGGAGGAGGTATAGATCGAGAATAGTAGAAGTCCAAGGACAGAACCTTGGGGGACCCTAACATTAAGAGGAATTGGAGAGGCGAAAGTGGAGTTGTAAGTGACACTGAAGGTGCGATGAGATAGGCAAGATTCGAACCAACGGAGAGCGCAGAAATGGAGACCAAGCAAATTGAGTTTTTTGAGGAGGGGGTGGTCAACTGTATCAAAGGCAGCAAAGAGGTCCAAGAGTAAGATTACAGAATAATGACCGTTGGTTTTAGCTGTTAGTAAGTCGTTGTGGGTTTTAGGAAAGCAGTTTCTGTGGAGTGCTGTGGGCGAAATCCAGACTGAAGGGGATCAAGAAGGTTATTCTCAATGAGATAGTCGCTCAATCGGTTGTAGACTAAACATTCAAGGAGTTTGGAGGCAAAAGGAAGTAAGGTTGTTAAGATTGGTGGGATCCAGTGAGGCATTTTTTGGTATGGGAGTGACTAGCTCGAGTTTTAGAGGGTTGGGGAAGATGCTTATTTTCTATGTACACCCAGTAACCCCCCGTCATCTCCGTCCTCTTCCTCCATAGTCACTGTGATGTCTTTTATCCACATTATTAGCAGATACCATCCAGAGAGGCTGAGCCTTCAGTCCTGGAATTGCTGTTTATTATGATCCTTATACTATAGTCCTATTATACAAGATTAGGACGTTCTTTGATATTATTGCCCACCATTGAGGGGAAGCCCCTATAGATGCCAACAAACAGCACTAAAGTTGTGAGTTGGTCAACTTTTTTGGGGGTGTTTTGGGACCTTATACATTGTACATTGTAGTGTGGTTTCAAACTTAGCGTGTATTATAGCTTTGGTGCAAGCAACAGCTTTTAAAAATACAAACACTGGAGGGAAGCCGCTCCCTACACATGTGCCAATTCCTACTGGGGGCAGCCCGACTATTAACCCCTTACATCCCCATCCTAATATTGTACAACCAATACAGTCCAGATAATTCTCTGTCTACGGAAAACCTGTATAGATCACATGACCACACCAATGAAGATGGAGGAGGACTGGGCTCACATAACTGAAAGGATACTAAACCTCACCCTGGAGATCATCTACCTGCTGACTGGAGAGGTGAGGAGGATTCTGGGAGATCACATGACATCACTTTTATCCCAATAATAAAACACAGACCTGACCAGATAGGTAAGGAGGATTCTGGGATTCTAACCTGATATTCCTATTGTTTTTCCAATGCAGAGTTTTCCTCCTATGAAGTCAGGTGATCATATGACCATCACAGTGCCTCCATGTGACTCCCTAAAACCTGAGAGACACAACATGCAGAAGATCCTAGAAGTCACCAAGAAGATGATGGAGCTGCTGACAGGAGAGGTGAGCGGTGCTGGGAATTCTGGGACATTATCCAGTAACAGATAAGGGATGTGTCTGGATGGTGACTGTATCATTGTGTGTGTCAGGTTCCTATAAGGTGTCAGGATGTCACTGTCTATTTCTCCATGGAGGAGTGGGAGTATTTAGAAGGACACAAGGATCTCTACAAGGGCGTCATGATGGCTAATCTAATCTAATCTGATAGTATAATTAGGATTTCTATATTCTCTATATTTCTCTCTATATTCAGAGAGAAAACCTGAGAGATTCCCAAGTTGGGGCTAAAACAGAAGAAGACATGTATGTTTATTACAATTCATTTCTTGTTCGTTTTTTCAGAGCGGAAGCTTCGGGGAGGATAATATTGTTGTTAAAGAAGAGTATAAAGAGGAGGATGAGGAGTATGGAGTGATGGAGGAGTTTTCAGAAGGGCACAAGGATATGATGGAGCCACCTAATCCCAGAAACTCTCCAGAGAGATGTCCCCGTCCTCTGTATTCCCGGGATTCCACACAGGAAAATCACACCATCCCTCACCATCATCAGGTAGATGAGGAACAATCACTGATACTAACATTAGGATCTGTACATTATCTGCATTGTTACAAATTATGTCATTTTTGATATACCTGTATATTCAGAGTGAAAACTTGAATATAAAAACCTGATTTTAAATGAGAAGTTAAAGAAGAGATAGAGGAGGATGATGAGGATGGGGTAATGGAGGAGTCATAGTTTTTAAAGGTACACAAAGATCTGTACCAGGACAACATGGTGGAGTCACCCAGCAATAGGAACCCACCAAAGAGATGCCCCCATGCTCCACACAGGAAGATCGCACCATCCCTCACCATCATCAGGTTGGTGGAATGGAGCTTCTAGAACGTGGACTCGAAGGGACAATGTGTGGATTTTGTTTATGTGATATCATAAGATTAACACTTTTTAACAGATGATCTTTTTTAAAATGTTTTGGTTTAGGGTGAAGATCTGATGGATATAAAAGTTGTGATTAAAACAGAAGAAGAAGAGACCTATGCGAGGAATGATCAGCAGTCTATGGAAGAGGATGGAATAACGGGGACATTTATAAAGGAGGACACTCCTACAGAGATCAGCACAGGTGGGTCATTAACACTAAATACATTCCTCCACCCATACTGCTCACTGATTGGTCCAGAGTAGGGTGGGGACTGGGTGTTATCAGCCTGTAATACCCTGGTCACTTTCCTGAGCTGTGTTCCCTGTCCTGTATTTCTCTTGTATAATTATTATTATTATAGAGGATTTCTATAGCGCCAACAGTATACTCATCGCTTTTCAGTATAAAAGTGAAACTGTACAGTTACAATACTATAAAATACAAGCGGGTCCAGAGGACACTGCTCATAAGAGCCTACAATCTAATAGGGTGGGGCAAGTGGTACAGAAAGTTGTAACTGTGGGGGATGAGCTGATCGAAGTGGTAAAATATTAGTTGGAGGTATGGTAGGCTTCCATGAAGAGATGAGTTTTCAGAGATTGCCTAAAGGCAGCCAGAGTAGGCGATAACCGGACAGCTTGAGGTAGAGAGTTCCAGAGGATGGGAGAGGCTCTGGGGAAGTCCTGGAGATGAGCATGGGAGGAGAAAGACAAGGGAGCTTGAGAGCATGAGGTCTTCAGAGGAGCAGAGAGGACGGTTTGGGTGATATTTGGAGACAAGTTTGGTGATGTAGCTCGGGGGAAAGAGTTGTGGATGGCTTTGTAAGTTGTTGTTAGTATTTTGAATTTAATTCTCTGGGCAATCAGAAACCAGTGCAGGGATTGGCAGAGAGGGGTAGCAGACACTGAGCGGTTGGTAAGGTAGCTCAGTCTGGCAGCAGCATTCATGATGAACTGAAGAGGATGGAGAGGTAGGCCTATAAGGGGGTAGTTGGACAATCTTCCTTCTCTGTGCTGCAGATACAATATATATATCTAGACTGGATTTATGTAGATTCTGGGGTTCAGCTAGCAGGGAAATGTTGATCTTCTTCACATTCATTGCTGGACCTAGGCACATGTGGCATGTGTCTTGGGTCTTCTTCCCCATGCCCGGGTCTAGTAAGATCTCTGACAGAACAATTCTCCCAGGGTTACTTGCTCTGTTGTCTGCTGGCTGTGCCGGGTGGAGGGATATGTCTGTATAGGCTCAGATCTATGTCACTGAGTGCAGTCTCAGGAGATGGGAGACAGTGGTGTGGGACCTTTGCAACTTGTATTAGTTAAGTAAATATGTAGACTACTGATCATGACTGACAATCACTGACCATTACACTATATGATTTATTTTGCACATTATGTAGTCTTATGCCCTGCACTTTATACTCTGTGGTATGTAGAGCTCGCCTCCGGAGAGGCCGCTGGAAATAAACGGACCTCCCTTACCTGTGCAGGGGCTGTAAGCCCAGGTACAAGGGTAGTGTCCTCCAGCAAATGTCTTTAAGTTCAGGTTCTATAAGGCCATCAGCCAAGCACATTCTCAAGAGCAACAGCTCTTGAGTAACACAGGCCGACTCCCAGACCAGAGGCCCCAGTACTGAGAGGTCTCTGAACAGCCCTCCCAAACATTTATCTTCTCACCAGCCACCTTCTTGGATCCCCCTCCCAGGGATTGGGCTGTGGTGAGATAAATATTCATAACCCAGTGGCTAACCATCCTACTCCTATTTCTGGAAGATTCTTCCATATGCAGGGAGAAGCAATCAACTACCAGACTTGGGGAGATCTGACCAGACATAGAAAATAGATTGCTGCTCTACTGAGTACAGCAGAGCTACAACTAAATTTATCCAGCCTAGGGCAGAATGCTACATGTACATTGCACCTCACCACACATTGTACACCTGCACTATATACTCTACATTGCACATTCCATACTTCTGACCCCTACACTATATACTCTGTGTTGTATGTTACATACTCCTGATGCTGGATAGTCCTAATTGTTGTATCCTATGTAATATGTTGTACATTACATAGTCCTGACTTCTGCTCTCTTTCCTCTACTGACTGCTATATATCAACATAATATGTATTCTCTTTTATTACACCCGTTTTCTACCAGCTTGAAATTTTATATCTGAGGATTTCATTGGAGCACAGACTTTTACATGGTGATAATAATATGATAACATTCTCAAACTGTGGAACCTTAAAGTGGTAATGAATTTTCAGCTTTAAAAAAAATAAAAAACAAACATGTCATACTTACTTACCTGCACTGTGCAGTGGATTTGCACAGACCATCCCCCGATCCTCCTCTTCTTGGGTCCCCCGCCGGTGTTCCTGGCTCCTCCCCCTTGGCCAATGTCCCCAATATCAAGTTGCTTGCTCTGGGGGCACTGGTGCATGCTTGCTCCTGAGCCCTGCTTTATGCATCCATAGTACACAAAGAACTGTGGCTTGACCCTACCCCACCAATCTCTCCTCATTGGTTCACTGGCTGTGTTTGACAGCATCGGGAGCCAATGGCTGTTTCTGCCAATGAGAAGAGGAAGTCCCAGGACAGCCAAGGCTCTCGTGCACATCGCTGAATCAAGAGAGGGCTCAGGTGAGTATTGGGGGGTTGTGGGGGAGCTGCAACCAGAAGGTTTCTTACCTTCATGCATAGAATGCAGCTTCTGCCTTTACAACCACTTTAAACAGAAAGTGATAATGAGGGAGGAGTCAATAACCCAATGATGGTGGTCTTCAGGATCAGTCCAGTCTTCATCTTGGTGGTTCTCCCCATCCTCACTCTCTGACCTCTGGTGGGGCTCAGCCCCGCTGTTATTCATGACTAAATTATGGACTAAATAAGGAAGTGCAGGACTTGTGTTGGGAAGATGGCAATGAGTGATAGAGGGGGTGGGGACACTCGTCCTATAATCCCCTCATCACTGTCACTACTATAAAAGACAGTTCTCGCTGTTTCCTCACTCTCTGACTAAGGTCTATGAACACAGAAATAAACTGGTAGTTGATTCAGAGGACCCATTTACTAGTTACCTTGAGGGTGGAATTGTAAGATCCTCAGAGACAAAGCTGCCTAATGTGGACTGAGACCCTCTTAAATTTTTCACTCTTTGTTATATTGCCGTCATTTGCTAAAATCATTTAAGTTCATTTTTTTTCCTCATTAATGTACACACAGCACCCCATATTGACAGAAAAACACAGAATTGTTGACATTTTTGCAGATTTATCAAAAAGAAGAAAAACTGAAATATCACATGGTCCTAAGTATTCAGACCCTTTGCTCAGTATTTAGTAGAAGCTCCTTTTGATCCAATACAGCCATGAATCTTTTTGGGAAAGATGCAACAAGTTTTTCACACCTGGATTTGGGGATCCTCTGCCATTCCTCCTTGCAGATCCTCTCCAGTTCTGTCAGGTTGGATGGTAAACGTTGGTGGGCAGTCATTTTTAGGTCTCTCCAGAGATGCTCAATTAGGTTTAAGTCAGGGCTCTGGCTGGGCCATTCAAAAACAGTCACAGAGTTGTTGTGAAGCCACTCCTTCGTTATATTAGCTGTGTTCTTAGGGTCATTGTCTTGTTGGAAGGTAAACCTTCGGCCCAGTCTGAGGTCCTGAGCACTCTGGAGAAGGTTTTCGTCCAGGATATCCCTGTACTTGGCCACATTCATCTTTCCCTCGATTGCAACCAGTCGTCCTGTCCCTGCAGCTGAAAAACACCCCCACAGCATGATGCTGCCACCACCATGCTTCACTGTTGGGACTGTATTGGACAGGTGATGAGCAGTGCCTGGTTTTCTCCACACATACCGCTTAGAATTAAGGCCAAAAAGTTCTATCTTGGTCTCATCAGACCAGAGAATCTTATTTCTCACCATCTTGGAGTCCTTCAGGTGTTTCTTAGCAAACTCCATGCGGGCTTTCATGTGTCTTGCACTGAGGAGAGGCTTCCGTCCGGCCACTCTACCATAAAGCCCTGACTGGTGGAGGACTGAAGTGATGGTTGGCTCTCTACAACTTTCTCCCATTTTCCGACTGCATCTCTGGAGCTCAGCCACAGTGATCTCTGGGTTCTTCTTTACCTCTCTCACCAAGGCTCTTCTCCCCTGCTCTAGGAAGGGTTCTGGTCATCCCAAATGTCTTCTATTTAAGGATTATGGAGGCCACTGTGCTCTTAGGAATCTTAAGTGTAGCAGAATTTTTTTTGTAACCTTGGCCAGATCTGTGCCTTGCCACAATTCTGTCTCTGAGCTCTTCAGGTAGTTCCTTTGACCTCATGATTCTCATTTGCTCTGACATGCACTGTGAGCTGTAAGATCTTATATAGACAGGTGTGTGGCTTTCCTAATCAAGTCCAATCTGTATAATCAAACACAGCTGGACTCAAATGAAGGTGTAGAACCATCTCAAGGATGATCAGAAGAAATGGACAGCACCTGAGTTAAATATATGAGTGTCACAGCAAAGGGTCTGAATACTTAGGACCATGTGATATTTCAGTTTTTCTTTTTTAATAAATCTGCAAAAATGTCAACAATTCCGTGTTTTTCTGTCAATATGAGGTGCTGTGTGTACATTAATGAGGAAAAAAAATGAACTTAAATGATTTTAGCAAATGGCTGCAATATAGCAAAGAGTGAAAAATTTAAGGGGGTCTGAATACTTTCTGTCCCCACTGTATGTATATATATGTGTGTGTGTATATATATATATAATATATATATATGTATGCATGTATGTATGTATATGTGTGTGTGTGTGTGTGTATATATATATATATATATATATATATATATATATATATATATATATATATATATATATATATATATATATGAAATTTGCATACCCCCAATTGGGACTTTAAATTGGCAACAGCACTAATGGAATGAGTAAAAAATAGTTTTATTAATACAGGAAGAAACTAAAAAAACAATCACACGATGATTGCTAAAACATACATAAACATCAGACACAAAAACACATAAGACAATATCTTGCAATAGAATACAAAAGTACGTATATAGAGTAGTCTCTCTCCAATAACGGAAAACACTTTCCGCTAGCCAACGTCCGGGAAAAACGTTACCCTAAGGTTTATGTATATTTTAGCAATCATCTGTGATGATTTTTTAATTTCTTCTTGTATTAATAAAACATTTTTTTTTTACTCATTCCATTAGTGTTGTTGCCAATTTAAAGTCCCAATTGAGGGTATCCAAATTTTCTGAGTCCTGGTTTAGGGGAACCAATATTCTGATGTGTAGTAATAATCTTTTTATTCCTATTTTAGTAGATGGACGGGAGATGAGGAAAACCTCAGAGGATTGTCTCACTTTGTCTCCAGACTGTAAAGTAGAAGATGAGGACATCACACAGTATAGTCCAGGAGAAAACCCGGCGACCTCAAATGTCCATCCGGCACCACACAGTGTAGATGGACCATCGTATTCCTCTTATCCTGAGGAACCTCAGACTGTGAGGGACGGTGCCGTCCTTCCAACAGATAAGAGGTTTTCCTGTCCCGAGTGCGGGAAGTGTTTCCATTTTAAATCCAATCTTAATATGCATATAAGATCTCACACAGGTGAGAAGCCACATTCCTGTCCTGAATGCGGGAAATGTTTTTCACATAAGTCAAATTTTTATATTCACCAGAGATTGCACAAAGGTGAGAAGCCGTTTCCCTGTTCTGAGTGCGGGAAATGTTTTTTAAACAAGTCTCATCTTTACAGACATCAGAGATCTCACACGGGGGAGAAGCCCTATTCCTGTCCTGAGTGCAGTAAACGTTTTGCAGAGAAGTACAATCTTAACATACATCTGAGGTCTCACACAGGGGAGAAGCCGTATTCCTGTCCTGAGTGCGGGAAATGTTTTTCAGTGAAGTACAGTCTTTACCAACATCAGAGATCTCACACAGGGAAGAGGCACACCCTGATATACACCTCAGATATACTCCATGGCTGATCTTCATCATGTAAGAAATATGTTTTAAGGAGATCAGAGATCACCAAAGACATGGATGAAGTGTTGTACCGTGTTGGCCATTGATAGCAGTAGAAAAATAAAAATGGAGTCATTACCTATTGTTGGCTGAGCAAATATTGTGGTGTTACCTTTCACAAACACTTAAAGTCATATTTTTAAAAAAATGAGTTAAACAAATATGAGCAGCATTCACTCAGCCATGACACAAGTTGGTTGTTTTTATTTCATGCGGTGATTTCCTATGACCATTGGCTCCATCTGTGGCCACAATGTGATATTGCTCTATTTTTCCTGATGGAGGTATTTCCTTTGGATGCAGCTGACTATTATAGGAAATCATACTGTATAGGAAGTCATTACTGTGTTAATTAAACTATGGCCTAAATTTATCACAGCTGGGCAAATGCTTGTCCCACTCGTCCAACAAATGTTCTACTTATCGACCACTTAGTTTACCATTTCAGGCATGGTTTCTTAGTTTTTTTTCTCCATTCACACAGAGAATGTACGTGCACTTTCATCCGATAAATTGTTATGAAGTTGTTTATGAATAGGCCCCTAAATGTCAGGAGGCTATTTAATTGCTTCCCATCTACCCACAGCCTATAAATGGCGGATGGGAAGCAGCGGCAATGTGGGTTAACTTACGCGCATGTCAGCATGCATCAGCGGCTCCTGCGCAGCTTACAGAGCGCACACCCGGGAACCTGGTGATCTATGTGTCCCCCGGACATAGCGGATCACATTACCACTGTGTCCAGGTGATTACATGGTCTTGTACCATGTGATTGCTGTGTCCAATCACAGCAATCACATAGTACGCAATGGAAATCGAATGTGAACATTGATTCTCTCTGCTATCACACAGATCAACTGAGAGAACAGATGCTGCAGCCTGTCACTATCCATGTACACTCACAAACCACAGTACCAGCCTGCCTCAGTGTCCCTGATTACTGTCCCCATTACATTACAAATGAAGAGTAGTCAGCACCTGTCCCCAGTGCTTATAGTAACACTGCCATATTCCATACCAACGTCCTGATCACCTCCATACACCATACCAGCGTCCTAATCACCTCGATACCCCATACCACTGTCCTGATCACCTCCATACAACAGACCAGCCTTCTGATCATCTCCATACCCCATACCAGCGTCCTGATCAGGTCCATACCCCAAACCAGAGTGTCAGGACTGGCTCAGCCCTTCCTTCTCTGAGCTGGCCGCTCAGCTGTTGGCTAATTGCCAGCTCCTATTTCTCCACAGCCACGCACCTGTTGATGATATCCTGCTCGTCAGTCCTGCCTACTTAAGCCGTCCAGCCCAGAGGATCTCTGCCTTCACCTTGGTCAACATCACAGAGACTAGCTCCTGCGTTTCTGTTTAAGACTTGCTTGGCTGACATCCCTTCTGGCTCCAGAGCCTGCTTGCTGTTCCACTACATTGATCCCTGACTTTCTGGCTTGGCTGACTATCCGTTCCGGTTACTGAACTTTGGCTATGTTTTGACTACATTTGTTCTATTTTCTTTTATTATTAAACGAGTGTGATTTAATTGTACTTCTGTCTCGGTCTGATTTCATGGTTTCTGACAGTAGGCGAAGGCCATGAATTCAGAAGATGCAGTTAATCCACTTGTTGGTAATATTTTTTCCAGATTGGATGCACTGGATCACCGCATGGATCAGTTTGCCATGGTGTTACAAACGCTCCTGAGTCGCATGGCTCACCTGGAATCTTCCACTGTGGCCACCCCGGAAAAACCTATGTTGCAGGCCATCCCTGCTGTTGCTTCAGTCTCTGTGCAGGCACCTGCCTCGAGTATTACGTTTGCCATCTTCCAGACTCAGAGAGAGACTCTTTTAAGGAACGCTTGCGGAAGCCTCCTGTACTTTTGTCTCCGAGCTTTGCAGTCCCACCCTTGCCTCCCTCACCTCCCGAGTCGGTCAGTGAAGATGAACCCATGCACTTGTGTTTCACACGTCTCTCTGCGGTTGAGAGAACCCTTAGGAGGAGGGAGAGATTGTGCCTTTATTGTGGCCAGGCAGGTCACTTTTTGAAGTCTTGTCCTACTCGTCCAGGGAACGCCTGAACCTTGAGGTCCTGTCACGGACAGACCTTAGGTGGCATTGTTTCATCTCAAGTTATCCAGAAGGATAAGCCCCTGGTTTCGGTCATCCTTTCTTGGGCTGAGTCATCTGTCGAGATACAGGCTCTAATTTACTCTGGGGCTGCAGGCCTGTTCATTGATGCTGCCTTTGTATCGAAGCACTCGATTCCGCTGCAGCTGTGTGACACTCCACTTGCGATTAAGGCTCTTGACGGGAGACCTCTACAGTCTACCCATGTGACTCATGAGACTGTTCCGTTGTCCATGGCCTTAGGGGCTCTTCACCATGAGATAATACAATTCCAGATTATTTCCTCACCTAAGTTTCCGCTGGTTATTGGTTATCCTTGGTTACAGAGGCACAACCCCTCTTTTGATTGGCTCCGTGCCGAGGTTCTCTCCTGGTCGCCACAATGCAGTAAGACATGCTTCAAGAAGGTAGCCAAGGTCCTGTGCACTTCTTCACTCTCCTCCCTGCCGGAGGAGTGCCGCGATTTTAGCGATGACTTCGACAAAGTTCAAGCCAGTAGTTTGCCTCCACACCGGTCGTATGATTGCGCAATTGACCTTCAACCTGGCGCCATACCCCCTCGTGGCTGGGTTTACCCTTTGTCCGTCTTGGAGGATAAGGCCATGGAGGAGTATGTTGCAGACGCACTTTCTTGAGGTTTAATTCGCAAATCCTCATCTCCTTCTGGTGCTGGTTTCTTCATTGTGAAGAAGAGTGGTGAACGGAGACCCTGTATTGATTATAGGGGTCTCAAAGTTTCACAATTAAGAATGCCTATCCGATTCTGTTGATTACGGAGTTATTTGACCGCCTCAAGGGAGCAACGGTTTTCACGAAGCTTGATTTGAGAGGGGCATACAATCTCGTGCGGAATAAGGAGGGCGACGAGTGGAAAACTGCGTTTAATACCAGAATAGGCCATTATGAGTACCTCGTAATGCCTTTTGGCCTTTGTAATGCCCCTGCAGTTTTCCCAGGAATTTATTAACTATTAATTTAATCAATTTATTGTCCTCCGAGATTTGTTGCAGTTATGTGTGGTGGTTTATCTTGATGATATCTTCATATTTTCCAAGTCCCTGGAGAGCCACCGCACAGATGTCTGTCGGGTGCTTCAGAAACTAAGAGAGAACAATCTCTATTGTAAATTTGAGAAGTGCGAATTCCATTGTGAACAGGATTAAATTCCTGGGCTATGTCATTTCCACTGTTGGTTTTTCGATGGACCCAGAGAAACTTTCTGCAGTCCTACAGTGGTCCTGACCCGTGGGTTTACATCCTCTGCAGCATTTCCTGGGCTTTGCCAACTATTATCGAAAGTTTATTTGTAACTTCTTATCTCTGGTCAAGCCCCTGACTGATATGACCAGAAAGGATGGTAACCCACAGAGTTGGTCTCCAGAGTCTGTTAAGGCCTTTGAGAGTCTCAAGGCTGCCTTTGTTTCTGCTCCTGTGTTAGCACATCCTGATCCTACGTTACCTTTTATCCTTGAGGTTGATGCTTCTGAGACTGGTGTTGGCGCCCTTCTTTCTCAATGTCCTACCTCTGAGAGCGCTATGCATCCTTGTGGCTACTTTTCCAAGAAATTGTCACCTGCGGAGTTCAATTACGAGATTGGTGACAGAGAACTGTTAGCGATCATTTTAGCCCTGAAAGAATGGAGACATCTCCTTGAAGGTACCACTGTGTAGGTTCTCATTCTTACTGACCATAAGAATCTCACATTCTTGTCTGAGGCTACACACCTCTCTCCCTGAAGGGCGCGATGGGCTCTTTTCTTGTCAAGTTTCAATTACATTGTCTCATTCTTACCCGGTACTAACAATGTAAGGGCTGACGCTCTGTCACAACAATTTTCCTCTACTTCCAAGATGGAGTCGGTTCCGGTTCCTGTGATTCCTACTGATCATATACTGGCTAAGGTTTGCACCAGTCTCACTTCTCCTTTGGGTGACAAAATTCTTGCTGCTCAGGTCCATGCTCCTCTTCGTACTGCCGTGCTCCAGACTTACCATTCTCCCAAGGCTGCTGGCCACCCTGGGAAGAATCAACTCTTTTGGGCCATTTCCCAACAATTCTGGTGGCCTTGTCTACCAGCTGATGCTCAGAGTAAGACTCCACGACACCTTTCAGTGGGCCTCCTATAACCCATACCCAATGGAGAGAGGCCACCTGTCTATGGATTTCATTGCGGAGTTACCCAAATCCCAGGGCACCACAGTTATCCTTATGGTGGTTGACCCATTCTCAAAAATATCTCATTGTATTCCACTTAAGAAGTTGCCCACTTCCAAGGAACTGGCTTCCATTTTTGCTCGGGAGATCTTTCACTTACATGGGCTACCTAAGGTGATTGTCTCGGACAGGGGTAGTCAGTTTGTGTCCCGGTTCTGGCGAGCCTTTTGTGCACAGTTGGGAATTCAGCTTGCTTTTACCTCTGCATATCACCCGCAGTCTAATGGGGCCACAGAACGAGCCAATCAGCCCTTGGAGCAATTCCTACGTTGCTATATTTCTGACCATCATAACAACTGGTCAGACCTATTACCGTGGGCAGAGTTTGCTCACAATAGTGCCTTGAATTCTGCTTCCTGATTGTCTCCGTTTATGGCGAACTATGGTTTCCAACCTTCCATGTTGCCTGACTCATTTGTTCCGCAGAGTATTCCTGCATTAGAGGAGCATCTCCGTGGTCTTCGTTCCACTTGGGCACAAGTCCAGGAGGCTTTGCAACATGCTAATGATAGGTACAGACTCCATGCTGATGGCAAACACCTGCCTGTGCCTTCCTACCAGGTTGGGGACAGTGTTTGGCTGTCATCTCGCAACCTCCGACTTCGTGTTTCCTCTCTGAAGCTCACACCTCGGTTTATTGGGCCTTTCCGTATTCTTCACAGGATTAACCCAGTGGCTTACGCATTTAGACCTTCCTTCTGATATGCGTATCTCAAATGTATTTCATGTCTCCATATTAAAACCTTTGGTCTGCAACCGCTCTACTACCTCAGTGCCATGTCCTCACCCTGTACAGGTTGAGATCCATGAGGAGTATGAAGTACAGTCCATTGTTGACTCCAGTAGGTTCTGTGGGTGCATAGAGTACCTGGTGCATTGGAAGGGGTACGCTCTTGGGTCTCATCCTCGGACATACATGCCCCTGTCCTCCTCCGCGATTTCCATAGATGTTTTCCCCTCAAGTCTGGTGGTCCTCCGAGGGGGAGGGATCGTTGAGGGGGTACTGTCGGGGCTGGGCTCAGCCCTTCCTTCTCTGAGCTGGCTGCTCAGCTGTTGGCTAATTGCCAGTCCCATTTTCTCCACAGCCACGCAACTGTTGATGATATCCTGCTCGTCAGTCCTGCCTACTTAAGCCATCCAGCCCAGAGGATCTCTGCCTTCACAGAGACTATCTCCTGCGTTCCTGTTTAAAGACTTGCTTGGCTGGCATCCCTTCTGGCTCCAGATCCTGCTTGCTGTTCCACTACATTGATCCCTAACTTTCTGGCTTGGCTGACTATCCGTTCTGGTTACTGAACTTTGGCTATGTTTTGACTACGTTTTTTCTATTTACTTTTATTATTAAACAAGTGTGATTTAACTGTACTTCTGTCTCGGTCTGATTTAATGGTTTCTGACACAGAGTCCTGATAACCTCCATACCCCATACCAGCATCCTGATAACCCACATACCAGCGTCCTGATCACCTCCATACACCATACCAACATCCTGATCACCTCCATACCAGCGTCCTGATCACCATCATACCAGCATCAAGATCATCACCATACCAGCGTCCTGATCACCTCCATACCCCATATCAGCATCCTGATCACCTCCATACACCATGCCGGTGTGCTGATCACATCCATACCCCATATCACTGATCACCTCCATATCCCATACCAATGTCCTGATCACCTCCATACCCTATACCAGCATCCTGATCACCTCCATACACCATGCTGGTGTCCTGATCATGTCCATACCCCATATTACTTATCACCTCCATATCCCATACCAATGTCCTGATTACCTCCATACACAATACCAGTGTCCTGATCACCTCCATACCCCATACCAGCATCCTGATCACCTCCATACACCATACCAGCATTATGATTATGCCCATACCAGAGTCCTGATCACCTCTATACACCATTCCAGCATCCTGATCACCTCCATACCCCACACCAGCTTCCTTATCACCGCCATATCAGCATCCAGATCATTGCCATACTAGCATTCTGATTACTGTCATACCAGCATCCAGATCATCTCCATACCAACATCCTGATCACCTCCATACCCCATAGCAGCGTCCTGATCACCATAATACCAGCGTCCCGATCACCTCCATACCCCATGCCAGCATCGTGATCACTGTCATACCAGCGTCTGGATCACCGCCATACGCCATACCAGTGTCCTGAGACATATTGATGTATATAAGACTGTTGGAGATCATGAATTCTATTCACATATCAGTGCTGTCATGTTTGTCCTCCCTACAGCCTGCTAACAAACTGTACCATCATCACATTGGATATTCCCAGCAGCAAGATCAATTATAAAAGATCGGTGAAAACATCCATGAGAAGTCCAATGAGAAAGGACTGCAAGGCAAACAATAAAAAAAAAAAAAACTGAACGGTTTGATGAATCTGATGAAGACATTCCTTAATTAGTCTGAGAGTCCCTATACAAGGAAAACACTGCCTACATGCTGATAATGCCTTGGGCTGCACAATAAGTGGGGCCCCATGTGGCCCTTGGGCTGCAGTTTGATCCTGAACCATCTCCTCAACAGCTCGGAAGACCAAGTCAGTGATCGCCCTTCACAAATATGACCAAGTGACTGAGGGCAGCAGCACTTTCACTTTCTAAATTAAAGTTGTAGTAAAGTATTTTTTATACTTGTACCTACAGGTAAGCCTATAATAAGGCTTACCTGTAGGTACAGTGAATATCTTCTAAACTAGCACTGTTTAGGAAATATTCACACTGCATGCAGCCGGTGATGCGCTCTGAAGGGATGGCATACTTGTGCCGTCCCTTCAGAGCTCTGTGCTTTGGCCATGACTCCTGCGGTCATGCGTGGTAGTGATAACACTGTGACTCGGCCAATCAGATTGTCGGAGTACACGAACCCAGAAGAAAGACCGGGTGAAAATGGAAGCTCTGTCAGTGATGACAGCACGCTGCTGGAGGGCTTTGTTCTAAGGTAAGCATTTCATAATGTGCTAGTATCTCATGCATACTAGGAAAATATGGCATTGTCTTATAGGGTTTTAAAAAAAAAAGTCTGCAGTACTAACTGCCAATTGCTCAAGAGCATTTAGGAGGACAGTAAATGGCTAACAAGTCTGTGAAGCTGCAACCCAATTTTTCTCAACCAGGGTTCCATAGAATCCAAGGGTTCCTTCAGAGGTTGCTAGAGGTTCCTTCAGTAATGGGTAATTTCTGCTTCATAGACGAAAAAAAAACAATGACCTTCTTAGCCTTCTGTAAGGGGGCATTCTTCCCATTTACCGCCAACATAAGGGATGTTCATCCTAGTGACCACCAATGTATGGGACATTCATCCCAGTGACTACCAATGTAAGGGGCTTTCATCTAGGTTTGCCACCTCATCCCTTTAAACCCGAACACATATGAATAGCACAGGTTCTGAAGTTAATTTAATGCAGATAAGGCACCAAGTGGGTTTAATTACCACCCTAATCAGCCACAGAACCTGTGTACTTAATATATGTTTGGTTTTAAAGGGATGAGGTGGCAACCCTACATTCATCCCAGTGACCATCACCCTTATGTACTGTGAGCTGTGGCTATAGTAATTATAATCAGGGTCTCCCCAAGAAATGGGAAGTTATTTCAAGAGTTCCTCCAGCTTGAAAAGGCTGACAAAGGCTGTGCTAGCCTGAAACCAGAAGATATCCTCCAAAGGAATTATCAAACAAATCATGGAGGACTCACACAGGACTCTACACAAGTAGCTCAATATAGACAGCAGAAGATCATCAGTAACAATCTGTCCAACATTCACATATATTGCTGGCTGCAGAGTCTTCAAGCAGTCTAATCACTGTGTTCTGGTGTGCAGCTAATCAGTGTGTTCTCCTGGTGTGCAGCTTATCAGTGTGTGGGAGTGGAGATGACCCATCTATAACAGTGGTTCTCAACTCCTGTCCTCAGGACCCACTAATAGGCCAGACTTCAAGTATTACCTTGGGGAGATGCAGACTAGAATACTGCAATCACTGAGCAGCAAATGATATCACCTGTGATGTATTTCAGTTATCTTGCAAACCTGGCCTGTTAGTGGACCCTGAGGATAGGAGTTGCAAACCACTGATCTATAAGGATATGCAGTACATACACACAGCACAAGGCTGTGTTCACACTATGCAATGTTTCTCGGGGCTGCAATTCCTCTGAACTCCACAAGATGGTGATCTCACTTCTACTGAGAATGGAAGTCTCTATGGAATACAGACAGGAAGTGATGTCAGGTATAAATAGTAGTTTCTGGGTGAGAGATGAGTCGGGAGGAAGTAGAGAGGAGACATTGCTGGAAGTGGCAGTAGAGGAGGTAATAAGATCTTATTTTCTATTTACACCCAGTAACCCCCCGTCATGTCCGTCCTCTTCCTCCATAGTCACTGTGATGTCATTTATCCACATTATTAATCATCTTTTTATATATGTAGTCACAGAACACTACAGGGGCAGATACCATCCAGAGAGGCTGAGCCTTCAGTCCTGGAATTACTGTTTATTATCCTCCTTTATACTATAGTCCTATTATACAAGATTTGGTTGTTCTTTGATACTCATGCCCACCATTGAGGGGAAGCCCCCTATAGATGCCAACATACAGCACTAAAAACATGAGAGTTGGTCAACTTTATTTTGACTATTTTTGCAACCTTATACATTGTAGTGTGACTTCAATCTTAGCGTGTATTATAGCTTTGGTAACTCTGCAAGCAACAGCTTTTAAAAATACAAACACTAGAGGGAAGCCGCTCCCTACACATGTGCCAATTCCTACTGGGGGCAGCCCGACTATTAACCCCTTACATTCCCATCCTAATATTGTACAACCAATACAGTCCAGATAATTCTCTGTTTACAGAAAACCTGTATAGATCACATGATCACACCAATAAGGATGGAGGAGGACCGGAGTCACATGACTGAGAGGATACTAAACCTCACCCTGGAGATCATCTACCTGCTGACCGGAGAGGTGAGGAGGATTCTGGGAGGTCACATGACATCACTCTTATCCCTATTAATAAAACACAGACCTGACCAGAGAGGTGAGGAGGATTCTGGGATTCTAACATGATATTCCTATTGGTTTTCCAATACAGAGGTTTCCGATTTCGAAGTCAGGTGATCCTATGACCATCACAGTGCCTCCATGTGACTCCCTAAAACCTGAGAGAAACAACATGGAGAAGATTCTAGAAGTCACCAAGAAGATGATGGAGCTGCTGACAGGAGAGGTGAGCGGTGCTGGGAATTCTGGGACATTATCCAGTAACAGACAAGGGATGTGTCTGGATGGTGACTGTATCATTGTGTGTGTCAGGTTCCTATAAGGTGTCAGGATGTCACTGTCTATTTCTCCATGGAGGAGTGGGAGTATTTAGAAGGACACAAGGATCTCTACAAGGACGTCATGATTAAGGATGAGCTCCAGGGTGTTTGCATGCTGCATGCGCCTAGCCCGCCAGGAAGTGGGCACTGCACAGCGCTAATCACAAGCAGTGAGACATTTCCCGATGCGCGGCTGCAGAGATCGGGAAATGTCTCGCTGCCTGTGATTAGCGCTCCGCAGTGCCGACTTCCTGGCGGGCTCGGCGCATGCAGCATGCGAACACGCCGGAGCTCATCCTTAGTCATGATGGACAATCTCTGATAGTATCATTAGAACATGTACATTATCTATATTATTACAATTGATATATTTTTTTTATATATTCAGAGTGAAAACCTGAGAGATTGCAAAGTTGAGGTTAAAACAGAAGAGGAGAAGTATGTTTATTACAATGAATGTTTTTATTATATTTTTCAGAGTGGAAGCCACAGGTATGATAATATTGTTATTAAAGAAGAGTATAAAGAGGAGGATGAGGAGTATGGAGTGATGGAGGCGTTATCGGAAAGTCAAAAGGATATGATGGAGCCACCTAATACCAGGAACCCTCCAGAGAGATGTCCCCGTCCTCTGTATTCCCGGGATTCCACACATGAAGGTCACACCATCCCTCACAATCATCAGGTAGATGAAGAACAATCACTGATAGTATCATTACGATCTGTACATTATCTGCATTGTTACAATTGATGTCATTTTTATTATATATTCAGAGTGGAAACCTGAGAGATTCTAAAGTTGAGGTTAAAGAGGAGATGAAAGAGGAAGATGATGGGGTGATGGAAGAGTCAGAGTTTCTAAAAGAACACAAAGATCTGTACCAGGACAACATGGTGGAGTCATCCATCTACAGAAACCCACCAGAGAGAAGTCCCCGTCCTCTGTATTCCCGGGATTCCACACAGGAAGATCACACCATCCCTCACCATTACAAGGTTGGTGGAGTGGAGGATCTAAAACATGTACCAGTAGAGACGATGTATGGATTTTGTTTGTGTTATCGCAAGATTAGCTCTTTTTTTTTTACAGATCACGTTTTTGATATATTTTTTGGTTTAGGGTGAAGATGTGATAGATGTAAAAGTTGTGGTTAAAACTGAAGAAGAGCGGTATGTGAGGGATGATCAGCAGTCTATGGAGGAGGATGGAATAACGGGGACATTTATAGAGGAGGACACTCCTACAGAGATCAGCACAGGTGGGTCATTAACATTAAATACATTCCTCCACCCATACTGCTCACTGATTGGTCCAGAGTAAGGCAGGGACTGGGTGATATTAGGAGTGTTGAAAATAATCGTATTATTGATGCATGACGATTCAGCCTTAAACGATTCTGCATCGATGCAGAGAAACGCTGAATCGCAATTGCATCAATGACGTCATCCCAGCATGCCCCTGTCAGAGTCCTCCCATCCCCTCCCTACTCCTCTCCACCTATATGTTGTCACACAGAGGATCTGCCACTGTGACACAGCGCTTGGATCTGAAATGTCCGGGTGGCCACTGTAACAATGTCCTGCCTCCTAGACCAGCTCCTGTGATAGACGGCACACTGATCCAATCCTGGGAAATTGAAACAGTGTGCTGCCTATGACAGGAACCAGAAAAGATATTCTCCTGCCCTGATGCAGAGGGCCTTAGTGAAAAGTGGTAGTATTTCCCAAAATATATGTAAATATAAAGTGATCATGCATGCCCCGCTGCCTAGGCTGACTAGGGGAAGTCCAAGAAGCTATGTATGAAGAAGGAAGGCGATTGCCTGATGCATTAATCAAGATAAAGTTTATTCCAAACAAATTGGTATGTACAAAGGAAAATACTACGTGTTCATGAATAAATAAATGACCGTATTCTCATTTGATAAAATAGTATGAATTGATGCCCATACAAGGGATAAATGAATAAATTGCTAACGCGTTTCAAGGGATTTCCTCTTGATCAGAGCCTTAAGTGGCCAAAACTGGTCTGTAGGTTGTAATACGTCTATATAGAGAGAAACGACTGGATGAGAGGTATATTGCACGATAGATGGTACATTCTTATAGGCAGATTCTCCTTTATTGTATTAATGTTTCCTTCCACATTGCAGTGCTCTCAGCACCGTAATCCAGTACAGGACACCATAAAGCACCAGATGGCATCACGTCAGGGAGACGGCAGGGATAGCCAAGTAACGATTCTGGCATCCAACCACGGACCACAGGCTGTAACATCCAAACCAGCAATTGGGTCTTGAAGACCAACAGTAATTACGACATCATCCGTGTGTGTGTGTGTGTATATAATATTATATATATAGATAGATAGATATATACAGAGATAGATAGAGATATATATCTCCTATCTATCTATCGTAAGTAGAAGTAGTTTGTAAGTCGGATGTTAGTAACTAGGGGACCCCCTGTGTGTGTGTATGTATATATATCTATCTATATATCCCCTTCACGGTGCTGAGAGCGCTGCCATGTGGAAGGAAACATTACTACAATAAAGGAGAATCCGCCTATAAGAATGTACCATCTATCGTGCAATATACCTCCCATTCAGTCGTTTCTCACTATATAGACATATTACAACCTACAGACCAGTTTTGACTGTTTAAGGCTCTGATGAAGAGGAAACCCCTCGAAACACGTTAGCCATTTATTCATTTATCCCTTGTATGGGCATCAATTCATACTATTTTATCAAATGAGAACACAGTGATTATCATTTATTTATTCATGAATAGGGATGAGCTTCGAGTTTAAGTCGAACTCATGTTCGACTCGAACATTGGCTGTTCGCCGAACAGCGAACAATTTGGGGTGTTCGCGCCAAATTCGAAAACCGCGGAACACCCTTTAAAAGTCTATGGGAGAAATCAAAAGTGCTAATTTTAAAGGCTTATATGCATGGTATTGTCATAAAAAGTGTTTGGGGACCTGGGTCCTGCCCCAGGGGACATGGATCAATGCAAAAAAAAGTTTTAAAAACAGACGTTTTTTCGGGAGCAGTGATTTTAATAATGCTTAAAGTGAAACAATAAAAGTGTAATATTCCTTTAAATTTCGTACCTGGGGGGTGTCTATAGTATGCCTGTAAAGGGGCGCATGTTTCCTGTGTTTAGAACAGTCTGACAGCAAAATGAAAAAAAAGTAATTTAAAACTACTACTACTACTACACATAAAAGTTCATTGATAAAAACGGCATGGGAATTCCCCACAGGGGAACCCCGACCCAAAATTTTTAAAAAAAATTACGTGGGGGGCCCCCCTAAATTCCATACCAGACCCTTCAGGTCTGGTATGGATTTTAAGGGGAACCCCGCGCCAAAAAAAAAAAAAAAAAATGGCGTCCCCCAAAAATTCATACCAGACCCTTATCTGAGCACGCAACCTGGCAGGCCGCAGGAAAAGAGGGGGGGACGAGAGAGCGCCCCCCCCCCCCCCTGAACCGTACCAGGCCACATGCCCTCAACATTGGGAGGGTGCTTTGGGGTAGCCCCCAAAACACCTTGTCCCCATGTTGATGGGGACAAGGGCCTCATCCCCACAACCCTTGCCCGGTGGTTGTGGGGGTCTGCAGGCGGGGGGCTTATCGGAATCTGGAAGCCCCCTTTAACAAGGGGACCCCCAGATCCCCCCCCCCTGTGTGAAATGGTAAGGGGGTCCTACCATTTCACAAAAAAACTGTTAAAAATGACAAGAGACAGTTTTTGACAATTTCTTTATTTAAATGCTTCTTCTTTCTTCTATCTTCTATCTTCCTTCGGTTTCTTCCTCCATCTTCTTTTTCTTCTGGTTCTTCCTCCGGTGTTCTCGTCCGGCATCTTCCTCCGCGGCGTCTTCTTCCCTTCTTCTCCTCGGGCCGCTCCGCAATCCATGATGGCATGGAGGGAGGCTCCCGCTGTGTGACGCTTCTCTTCTACGGTTCTTAAATAACGGGGGGCGGAGCCACCCGGTGACCCCGCCCCCCTCTGACGCACGGGGACTTGACGGTGACCTCCCTGTGGCATTCTCCGTGACGTCAGAAGCGGGCGGGGTTACGTAACGGGTGACCCCGCCCCCTTTGACGTCACGGGGAATGCCACAGGAAAGTCCCCGTCAAGTCCCCGTGCGTCACACCCGGTGACCCCGCCCCCGTTATTTTGGATGCTGGACGAGAACACCGGAGGAAGAACCAGAAGAATATGGAGGAAGAAACCAAAGGAAGATAGAGGATAGAAGATAGAAGAAGCATTTAAATAAAGGTATTGTCAAAAACTGTCTCTTGTCATTTTTAACATTTTTGAGTTTTTTTGTGAAATGGTAGGGGTACTTTTGTACCCCCTTACCATTTCACACAGGGGGGAGGGCCGGGATCTGGGGGTCCTCTTGTTAAAGGGGGCTTCCAGATTCCGATAAGCCCCCCGCCCGCAGACCCCAACAACCACCGGGCAAGGGTTGTGGGGATGAGGCCCTTGTCTCCATCAACATGGGGACAAGGTGTTTTGGGGGCTACCCCAAAGCACCCTCCCAATGTTGAGGGCATGTGGCCTGGTATGGTTCAGGACGGGGGGGGGCTCTCTCGCCCCCCCTCTTTTCCTGCAGCCTGCCAGGTTGCGTGCTCGGATAAGGGTCTGGTATGGATTTTTAGGGGGACCCCACGCCATTTTTTTTTTTTTTTTTTTAATTTTGGCGCGGGGTTCCCCTTAAAATCCATACCAGACCTGAAGGGCCTGGTATGGAATTTAGGGGGACCCCCCACGTCTTTTTTTAAATTTTTTATTTAATTTTGGTTCGGGGTTCCCCTGTGGGGAAATCCCATGCCGTTTTTATCAATGAACTTTTAAGTGTATTGTCGGACCGGCAATTCATTAATAGCCGCGAGTAGTTTTAAATTACTTTTTTTTCCTTTTGAAATGTCATTTTGCTGTCAGACTGTTCTAAACACGGGAAACATGCGCCCCTTTACAGGCATACTATAGACAGCCCCCAGGTACGAAATTTAAAGGAATATTACACTTTTATTGTTTCACTTTAAGCATTATTAAAATCACTGCTCCGGAAAAAACGGCTGTTTTTAAAACTTTTTTTTTGCATTGATCCATGTCCCCTGAGGCAGGACCCAGGTCCCCAACACTTTTTATGACAATAACTTGCATATAAGCCTTTAAAATTAGCACTTTAGATTATTCATGTTCGTGTCCCATAGACTTTAACGGTGTTCGCGTGTTCGAACAAATTTTTTGCCTGTTCGCAAATTCTGGTGCAAACCGAACAGGGGGTTGTTCGGCTCATCCCTATTCATGAACATGCATTATTTTCCTTTGTACATACCAATTTGTTCGGAATAAACTTTTTTAATCTTCATTAATGCATCAGGCCACGCGCTGGAAATTTTATATCTGATGATTTGATTGGAGCACAGACTTTTACATGGTGATAATAATGTGATAACCTCCCCCAACTTTGTGATTTTAAACAGAAAAAGTGACAATGAGGGAGGAGTCAGTAACCCAATGATGATGGTCTTCAGGATTAGTCCAGTCTTCATCTTGGTTGTTCTCCCCCCATCCTCACTCTCTGACCTCTGGTGGGGCTCAGCCCCTCTGTTATTCATGACTAAATCATGGACTAAATAAGGAAGTGCAGTACTTCTTGTGTTGGGAAGATGGCAATGAGTGATAGAGGGGGTGGGGAAACTCATCCTATAATCCCCTCATCACTGTCACTCCTATAAAAGACAGTTCTCGTTGTTTCCTCACTCTCTGACTAAGGTCCATGAATAAAGAAATGAACTGGTAGGAGATCAGAGGACCCATTTACTAGTTACCTTGAGGGTGGAATTGTAAGATCCTCAGAGACAAAGCTGTCTGATGTGGGCGGAGTCCTGGTTTAGGGGAACCAATCTGCTCATGTCTATTAATAATCTTTTTATTTCTATTTTAGTAGATGGACGGGAGATGAGGAAAACCTCAGAGGATTGTCTCACTTTGTCTCCAGACTGTGAAGTAGAAGATGAGGACATCACACAGTATAGTCCAGGAGAAAACCCGACTACCTCAAATGTCCATCCGGCACCACACAGTGTAGATGGACCATCGTATTCCTCTTATCCTGAGGAACCTCAGACTGTGAGGGACGGTGCCGTCCTTCCAACAGAGAAGAGGTTTTCCTGTACTGAGTGCGAGAAGAGTTTCCCTTCTAAATCCAGACTTAATGAGCATAAAATATCTCACACAGGTGAGAAACCGCATTCCTGCCTTGAGTGCGGGAAATGTTTTTCACAAAAGTCCGGTCTTTACAGACATCAGAAATCTCACACGGGGGAGAAACCGTATTCTTGTCCCGAGTGTGGGAAATGTTTTTCAGACAAGTCTGAATTTAACAAACATCAGAGAGTTCATACGGGTGAGAAGCCGTATTCCTGTCCTGAGTGCGGAAAATGTTTTTCACATAAGTCCAATCTTTATATTCATCAGAGATTGCACAAAGGTGAGAAGCCGTATTCCTGTCCTGAGTGCGGAAAATGTTTTTCACAGAAGTCCAATTTTTATATGCATCAGAGATTGCACAAAGGTGAGAAGCCGTATTCCTGTCCTGAGTGCGGAAAATGTTTTTCACAGAAGTCCAATTTTTTTATTCATCAGAGATTGCACAAAGGTGAGAAGCCGTTTCCCTGTTCTGAGTGCGGGAAATGTTTTTTAAACCAGTCTCATCTTTACAGACATCAGAGATCTCACACGGGGGAGAAGCCGTATTCCTGTCCTGAGTGTAGTAAACGTTTTGCCGAGAAATACAATCTTAACATACATGTGAGGTCTCACACGGGGGAGAAGCCGTATTCCTGTCCTGAGTGCGGGAAATGTTTTTCAGTGAAGTACAGTCTTTACCAACATCAGAGATCTCACAGAGGGGAGAAGCACACCCTGATATACACCTCAGATATACTCCATGGCTGATCTTCATCATGTAAGAAATAGTTCATAAGGAGATCAGAGATCACCAAAGACATGGATGAAGTGTTGTACTGTGTTGGCCATTGATAGCAGTAAAAAAATAAAAATGGAGTCATTACCTGTTGTTGGCTGAATAAATTTTGTGGTGTAAGCTTTCACAAACACTTAAATATGAGTTAAACAAATGTGAGCAGCATTCACTCAGCCATTGCTAATGTTGCGTTTTCTTTATTTCATACAGTGATTTCCTATGATCTTTGGCTCCATCTGTAGCCATAATGCGGTATTGCTCTATTTTTCCTGATGGAGGTATTTCAGGAAAAATACACCATTATGGCCTTTAGAAGATGCTGACCATTATAGGAAAGCACTGTGTTAATTAAACTTTGGCCTGAATTTATCACAGCTGGGCAAATGCTTGTCCCACTCGTCCAACAAATGTTCTACTTTTCGACCCCTTAAGCCTCGTACGAATGTTGGACAACCGAGCGCCTGATTTTTGTCAAAAGGTCGTGTGCCAGGGTCTTGTCTTGGATACTAATGTTACACAATTGTCATGCCACGAACGTAGTGACGTAGTACAAGGAATTTCAGCTCTTGAGCGCTACCCTTTGGGCCCCTTCTGCCAATTTTTGTGTTTGGTGAGCATTGATTCCGAGCATGCGTGGTTCTTTTGTGTGACAGATTTGTGTACTGACCATACGAAAATCAGATGTCAAACCGTTGCCCGCCGAAAATTTACTAGACTGCCATCCAATATTTGTTGGCCGAAAATTGGACAACAATTGTCAAAAGGAGCATACTAACGGTAAGATTTTAGGATAACAGTCTGTCAACAGACAATCCCCTGCCAACAATCGTAACGTGTGTACGAGGCTTTAGTTTACTATTTCAGGCAGGATTTCTTTTACCTCCAGTTACACAGAAGGAATGTACGTGCACTTTTATCGGATGAATTGCTGTGAAGTTTTTTTATGAATGGACCCTCTAAATGTCAGGAGACGTAAATGTCCAATCACAAAATACTCAATGGACACCAAATGTAAACATTGATTCTCTCTGTTCTTGCACAGATCAGCTGTGAGAACGGAGAGAACCGATGCTGCAGCCTGTGAGTGTACCCTGCCCGTCACCCTCCATGTACACTCACAGACTGCAGTGTCAGCCTGCCCCAGTGTCCCTGATTACTGTCCCCAGTACAATACAAATAAACAGTGCAACCTGCCCCCTGTCACCTGTCCCAGTGCTCATAGTAACACTGCCATACCCCATACCAATGTCCCGATCTCCTCCATACACCATGCCAGTATCCTGATCAACGCCATACATCATACAAGTATCCTGATCAACTCCATACACCATATCAGCATCCTGATCAACTCCATACACCATACCAGCATCCTGATCACCTCCATACACCATACCAACGTCCTGATCACCTCCATACCACATACCAACGTCCTGATCACCTCCATACCGCATACCAACGTCCTGATCACCTCCATACCACATACCAACGTCCTGATCACCTCCATACCAGCATCCTGATCACCTCCATACACCATACCAGCATCCTGATCACCTCCATACACCATACCAGCATCCTGATCACCTCCATACACCATACCAGCATCCTGATCACCTCCATACACCATACCAGCGTCCTGATCACCTCCATACACCATACCAACGTCCTGATCACCTCCATACCCCATACCAACGTCCTGATCACCTCCATACCCCATACCAACGTCCTGATCACCTCCATACCAGCATCCTGATCACCTCCATACACCATACCAGCATCCTGATCACCTCCATACCACATACCAACGTCCTGATCACCTCCATACCAGCATCCTGATCACCTCCATACACCATACCAGCATCCTGATCACCTCCATACACCATACCAGCATCATTGTACCCATCAATTGCAGCCAGTGTGCCCCATCAATTGCCGCTACCGTGCCCCATCAATTGCCGCTACTGTGCCCCATCAATTGCTGCCAGTGTGCCCATCAATTGCTGCTACTGTGCCCCATCAAATGCTGCCAGTGTGCATCGCCCGGGAGTCAGGACTTACATGTCTCGCAGTGGGTCACGGTGGCGTCCTCCATGTCCACGCTCCTCGATGTCTCTGGTCCTCTCTATCAGGCGTCCAATCACAGCGCCTGCTGTTTCAGCTAAACAGGTGACAAGTAACCAGATCCGAGCACCTGATTGGCTGAGAGGTGGGTCAGTGTTAGGAAAGCGATGTATTTGCTTTCCTAACGCAACACTGAGTCAACAGCGAACGCACAGCATTGCGTCCGCTGTTTGCCTATTGGAGCCTACGGCTCTAATCAGGACGCCTATTAGAGCCCACAGCTCTAATCAGGCGCTTCCCAAAGAAAACCCAGCCACTGTAATTCAGGTGCCCAGCGCCCGACAAGGGGCCGGACACCTGAATAGGGGGCGGCAGCGGCAACCATCAATAGATTCATACAATGCATGAATCTATCTATGGTGAGAGAGAGGAGACAGGAGAGAGGGGGCGCGCTCCTGTGCCCTTTATGGACGCAGCACCATTGATCAAATGCAGCCACTTGTGCGACATCATATGCAACCACTTGCATACCTCCCAACTTTCTGAAATGGGAACGAGGGACACGTATTATCAAGAGTATGTAGGCATAGGACACACCCCTTGTCACGTCCCCCTTAAAGGAGAATTATACAAAAAAATGATTAGTTAAACCCACAAGTGCTTTTTTTTACCACTACTATTCCTTTATACTGGCTTTTGGTATTTACAGATGCAGTAACGTAGAGTTTGGATAAAAGGTTTAGCACTGAGAAACACTATTTGAAAGATAAAAAGTGCATTTTATATACAATATACAGATCAGACCAAAATGAGGAGGAATGAGGGACAGAGGGACATTGCTCCAAATCAGGGACAGTCCCTCGAAATCAGGGACAGTTGGGAGCTATGCCTTGGCCCCAGGGTCAACAGGAAAAAGCTGAGACTGTGTCCAGTTCACCCGCAGGTCCATGATTTCAGAGAAGTTGTTAAGGATCTGGAGGGCACTGTGTAGGGATTAACCGTGATCGGTAAGAAAGAGAAGCAGGTCATCAGCACTCAGGGCCACCCTCTCCTCCAGCCAGCCAATATGAAGACCTTTGTTCTCCAGGGAAATACGAAGAGCCTCTGCAGTTGGTTCCATGGCAATGGCAATGAGAGCCGGGGAGAGAAGGCAGCCCTGACATGTGCCTCTGTGCAGTGAAAAAGGGTCAGATAATCGGCCACCTAGTTTAATGCAGGCAGTAGGGTGTTTGTACAAGATTTGTATCCATTGAATGAAGATGAGCGGAAATCCCATACGTCTTGAAACCTCCCACAGATTCAACCATTGTATGGTATCAAAAGCTTTTTTGATTTCTAGGGAAGCTATAGCCCTGGTTGGTATGAGGGGTGTGAATATTGATGTAAAGTCTACGGATATTTATGTGTAGCAATAACTCACGGTGGAGCTGCTGGTTTAAAGCGGGCTGTTACCGTCACCTTCGTTGAGTAGGTCCCATTGAGCTTAATACCAGGCAGTGTAGACACCAGACACTTGAGTATCTTTTCCAATGCTTTAATAACGAGTAACTGAAGGAAGTAACAGGAAAGAGGTAGAAGGAGAGTTGCAGGGAAGTTCAAATACCTTTTCTTAGTGTAGTATTAGGAATTGGAATCTTGTAGATGAATGTACTTTCCTCTTAGAGTTGAATCTTTGCCCGCCCGGATAGGTTTCTCTCACTAACCTAGAAGCCGGTACGCAGCACGAACAAAAGTTTCTGCCACAGACTTGAATGAAATAGAAACCCGTACGATCCTCTGCCACAGGGTGTAATGGTTTACGATGAACAGCAAACACAGCACTAGAACCTTTAAGCTGACCCGGCAGTACAATGTGGTAGGTTAACTTTAGGATGTGTCCTCCAACTGAGTCACCAGGCCCCTCTCCAGTCCAGCACTCTGCATGATCCTTCCACGACGGGTCCTCCCCTGGGATCTTCTCAGTTGTCCAGCTTCTTCCCGTAGGACAGACAGCACAGGACCATTTCCTCGCCGCTGTGGTAGGCCCCAGACAGGCTTCTGGGTCCACCCACACGCTGCTGCAACGTGGTCCTCCCGGTCGGATGACCATGCGGTAGTACTCCTAGCACATACCTGTCGGCCAGCAGGGCCAGCAGGTGGGACGAAAGACTCTAAAACATGGTGTCTGTCCCATAAATACCCTCTCCCAGAATGCAGCTCGGAGGACCACCTCCATCGAGTTATCTCCGGGACAGAAGAGCACTCATACGCTTTAACGCGTTGCCTTTCCAACACCGACCCATGGCGACAACGACACCCACAGGCACAGTGTGAAACTCCATGCAACACAGCCAGACTGGAACAGAGGCTAAAACTGACTATGTATGAAACAGATAACCCACTAAATTTACCTATAAGCGGTAGATTGAAAATCTACCAGCACTACATACCCCCCCCCCCCCCCCCCCACTACAATAGACGTTGTCCTCAACGTCTGTCAAAATAACTCCCAAGCCTGAGAGTAGGTATTTGAACTTAGAACTTGGATGAGGAAGAAGAAAAGACAGTATATAAATATTACAGTTTCAACATTTATACAACAACATGTTCACATCCGTAAAAGAAATCACATTAGAACTGTCACAAATTCCACTATCTAGCTAGCTGAAAAGCCTAACAGCTTGATAGGAGATCCAATTGTTCCTGAAAAAAAACAAAGTTAAACACACACTAGATATGTACAGTATCATCACTAAACAGTTTAGGAGCAAAGCCTCATTCCAGAAGAAGAAGAATGACACTCTCTTCCCACATATTTTCCTTTTAATGGAAATAAACTAGAGTAACTTGAAAAGTCCATCCCTATCTTGGCGTGAATTACATCCTTTCAATAAAGAAAATACAGCTAGCAAAGAGTCTTTGGATTTGAAAACGCTGGGATGAATATTACCTCTTGACCACAAAGATCTCTAAACACTGACACTTTCTAACTACACACCCCAAAGTTCCTTTTCATAATCACCAATAAAACCGGAGATCTGGCAATGTCAGTTTCTTTCCACGTTTATCCACGGTAGTGATAAAGTACACAACGTCATCTTTTCCAGGTCTGCAAATGACCACTTTGTCAGCATAGATGTGGCGACCATAGTTCCAATGTAGGAAACATCCATTGAAGCGTTCATCCATGGCAACAGAATGCCCAGCTCTCCGGAAAGGTTTTGGCACAGACAAATAGTCCCAAACAGCTTCACGGTACCACTGTTCCCAGTTGGCCTCAATTTCCTGCATAATTTCCTGAGTAACATAGGGAAATTCCAGACCATATTCTGTGGCAACTCATTTGATGAGCACACTCTGTAAACGGGCAAGTTTAGGCAAAGGTCTATTTTTCCCCAGGAGGCACACAAGAATTCAGTGATTTACTCACCATAGATCCGACGGGTGTCGAAAGCAAACTAGCAACTTTAGACAATGTCTCTTTCTCACCCACAGCCTACGCAGTCAGAAATAAAGTCCTGCAACTTAACCCCTTCTTTTCCTGGAAAAAGTGACAAAGTCCAGAAACTTCTTTTAACATAAACTCCCGCTGAAATACTTCTCAGGGTTGCGGGAGGTTGACGACTAACAATCCCGGACGACGCCCCCACATGTAGCAATCACTTGCGGTGGAGCTGCTGGTTTCAAGCAGGCTGTTACCGTCACCTTCGTTACCTCAATTTCACCGGAACCGGGTCTAGGGTCCCGTTGAGCTTAATACCAGACAGTGTAGACACCAGACACTTGAGTATCTTTTCCAATGCTTTAATAACGAGTAACTGAAGGAAGTAGCAGGAAAGAGGTAGAAGGAGAGTTGCAGGGAAGTTCAAATACCTTTTCTTAGTGTAGTATTAGGAATTGGAATCTTGTAGATGAATGTACTTTCCTCTTAGAGTTGAATCTTTGCCCGCCTGGATAGGTTTCTCTCACTAACCTAGCAGCCGGTACGCAACACGAACAAAAGTCTCTGCCACAGACTTGAATGAAATAGAAACCCGTACGATCCTCTGCCACAGGATGTAATGGTTTACGATGGATAGCAAACACAGCACTAGAACCTTTAAGCTGACCTGGCAGTACTATGCGGTAGGTTAACTTTAGGATGCATCCTCCAACTGAGTCACCAGGCCCCTCTCCAGACCAGCACTCTGCATGATCCTGCCATGACGGGTCCTCCCCTGGGATCTTCTCAGTTGTCCAGCTTCTTCCCATAGGACAGACAGCACAGGACAATTCCCTCGCCGCTGTGGTAGGCCCCAGACAGGCTTCTGGGCCCACCCACACGCTGCTGCAATTTGGTCCTCCCGGTCTGAGGACCACGCGGCAGTACTCCTAACACATACCTGTCGGCCAGGAGGGCCAGCAGGTGGGACGAAAGACTCTAAAACATGGCGTCTGTCCCATAAATACCCTCTCCCAGAATGCAACTCGGAGGACCACCTCCACCGAGTTATCTCCGGGACAGAAGAGCACCCATACGCTTTAACGCGTTTCCTTTCCAACACCGACCCATGGCGACCCATGGCGACAACGACACCCACAGGCACAGTGTGAAACTACATGCAACACAGCCAAACTGGAACAGAGGCTAAATCTGACTATGTATGAAACAGATAACCCAGATTGAAAATCTACCAGCGCTACATATGTTAGTGGACTTATGAGCCATGAAACCTGTTTGGTCGGAGTCTATGACTGAGGGAAGAATATCATTGAGTCTACACGTAAGAATCTTAGTAGGGATTTTGAAAACAAAATTTAATAATGCTATCAGTCTGTAAGAGGCACAGAGGGCTGGGTCTTTAGGGCTTTTATAGATCAAAACAATATGGGCTTCACTCTTGGGGGCGGACATCATCAGCCAGACAACTCATAAAAAGCGCAGCCAACCGCGGATCCAGTTTTTCACTATGTATCCTTCAAAATTCTATAGGGAGGCAGTCTGGGCCAGGGGCCTTCGCACTTGGAGAAGAATAGATGCTCAAAAGAACCTCCTTCGGCATAATGGGTTTTACTAAAAAGTCCCTCTCTGTATCAGAGAGCCAGCCCAACGCTACCGAGTCCAAAAGGGGAAACATAGCAACAGGGTTATATCTTACCTCCCAACAGTCCCGGATTGGGCGGGACTTTCCCTCATTGACACCTTTGTCCCACGGTCCCAGAGTACAGGGGCTTCGTCCCGCATTACTCCATGCAGAGCAGGACCTGCAGCAGCATGCTGTAAGATCTAGCACATCCAGCGATTGGTGGGAAACCCAGGGATTGGTGGGCGAGCTGGCAGGGGTAAGGCTGCAATGAGGGAAAGTGCAGCTGTCAGATTCAGTCTCTGATGTTGGGGATGGGCGGGCAGATATTCGCTTTCAGCCTCCTGACTCCGCCCCACAAACAGAGCGCCACCCTGCCCCTCCCTGACACCGCCTACCACACCAGCACTGCCCTGCTCCTTCACCAGACTCCAGCTGCCAGAGACCAGCACCCTGCCCCTTCTCCTGACTCCACCCACCACAGAGTGGCACCCGGCCCCTCCTCCTGACTTAGGCCACTAGAAAGCGGAACCCTGCCCCTCCTAAATCTGCCCACCATAGAGCATTATTCCAGTGACATGAGAGGTCAGGTGAGATTGGTGCTCTGCGGTGGACTGAGGAAGGTGGATGCCGGGGCCCCCAGGAGGGCCAAGAGTAGTGTGGTAGCCTCTGCGGTGCCGAGCCAGATCCTCACCCTGCAGGCCATATACTCCAGGTGCGGGCAGTGGAGAACGCTGTGAGGGAGCCCATCGTCACCAAGACTGGGGAGATCAATAGAGAGCTGCAGAGGTGAGTGGCTAAAACTGCCAGCATGGCCTTAGTGACAGGGGACTACAACTGCCAGCATTTACTGAGTAACAGGGGGACTACAACTCCCAGCATGGCCTGAGTGACAGGGGGACTACAACTCCCAGCATTTACCAAGTGACATGGAACTACAGCTCCCAGCATTTACTGAGTGACAGGGGGACTACAACTCCCAGCATTTACTAAGTGTCAGAGGGACTACAACTCCCAGCATTTAATGAGTGACAGGGGGACTGCAACTCCCAGCATTTACTGAGTAACAGGGGGACTACAACTTTCAGCATGGCCTGAGTGACAGGGGGACTACAACTGCCAGCATTGCCTGAGTGACAGGGCGACTACAACTCCCAGCATGGCCTGAGTGACAGGGGGACTACAACTCCCAAGGTGGTCAGGGTGACTAGGAACTACAACTGCCAGCATGACCATAATGACAGGGGAACTACAACTCCCAGCATATCCTGAGTTGCAGGGAAATTAGAAGTTCCTGTATGCATAGGGTAACAAGGGACTGTATGTACATAACGCACTCCCGAACCTCTCACTTTGTATATAACAAACTCCTAAATCTCACTGTCTGTACATAACGCATTCCTGAACCTCGCACTCTGTATATAACGCACTTCTAAACCTCGCAGTTTGTACATAGCACATTCCTGAACTTCGCACTCTGTACATAACGCATTCCTGAACTTTGCACTCTGTACATAACGCACTCCTGAATCCTTCCACACTTTGTGTAACATACTTTTCCACAGTGTGTGCAAAACCATCTGTAATGGAAGCTTTTTATTCTTTTTTTAAAATGATTGTACTGGGGTTTGTGTCTGTGAGACTCTTGCTTGTGGCAGAGCAATCAAAGCAGGAAGCCCGAGTTTGGTGTAACCACGCCCCATAAGCCCCTCCCACTCTTAATCATTTGGCCACACCTGTTTTTTGCCGCGGCGTGCATAGGGACACTTCCTCTCTCAAGTGTCCCTAATTCTGAAGTTCAAAAGTTGGAAGGTATGGTTATATTTGGGAGGCAAGGAAGAAGAATAAGTATGGCTATAATAATTCCTGAATTCAGTAAGTATACCATTGGTGGAGGAGATTACCAAACTGGCCGCTGTTTTAGTCTCTGGGACAATGGTGAATGGAGTGTTGTGCTGAGCTAACAGGGACAGGAACCTCCCATTACGATCCCCCTGCTCAAAAAAAGTTTGTTTACTTTTATGTAGCACAGTTCCCTTAGGGCTTGCTGAGTGTTGACTTCATAGGCCTCTCTCTGGTTACCTGCAGCTGGTTGCTAGTAGTTCCCAGTCAGCTGCTGAGGGTTCCCACTTGGTTGATGAGGGTTTCCCACTTGGTTGCTGAGGGTTTCTCACTTTGTTGCCAGGGGTTCCCGCTTGGTTGCTAGGGGTTCCTGCTTGGTTGCTAGGAGTTCCTGCTTGTCCCACCTATACTCCCGTTGCTTGTTGCTCAATAACCAGTCCAGGGTATTTGTGTTTTTGAATTTTATTTTAGAACTTGGATGGGAGAAGGGATGAGTGGGATACTCCAACTGGAACTATTCACAAAGGATAAGGACAACTCTTACTTGGCCTCACTGGATTGGTAGTAGAAGCAGCCACATTGCTTTGACCATACAGCCAAATATATAGAAGTTTTAAGTCTTCTTGCTCTCACTAGCAGCAGACTTGATGCACTAAATTATCTTCAGGACACTATCTAGCATCCCCTTTAATGAAACCCGTCCTCTGAATCTTCTAGCTGAAGGGGACGGCCCTCACTTAACAGGCCCCAAGACACAGATCTGTACTCACAGTAGGCAGAATCAGATCCTTCCTGGTGTCTCCCTTCTAGTCAGCTCTGTAGGACCTCTGGGTTCAGCTTCTCTCTCTCTCTAGGCCCTTGGGTTGACCACCCAGGGCCGCACAGCCTCCTCTGTGAAGGAGAGGGCAGCCACCCCCTCCCTCTTGAACTCTGTTCCCTGGCTCAACTTACTCTGAGCACATGCACTCTGGCTTTTTATACAGTATTCTTATGCCTCGTTTCCACCGAGCGGATCGGTTTGGAAGGCCTAGAATGGTCTGGCCTATTCAGGCGAGCGTTTCCACTGCAAGTCGGACCGACAGGGGCCATACGTGGGCTTAGAAAAAATGCCTGGCATGGCGGCACACGTCCACCAATCAGTGGAATGTATCGTAGCTCCGCCCTAACCGAACCGTTCCATTTTCTATGGCCCCACATCTGAAGCAGGACCCTGAATGGAACGGTTCGGTTGTATGGGCCGCTTTCATAATGGAAACACCCAAAATAGCGTACCGTACCGAACCGAACCGAACCGATCCGCTCAGTGGAAACGAGGCATAACATGCAATGCAGCACTTTCTCTCTGCCAATTGCCAGGGCTGTAACAAAGCCTGTGCACTCACTTGTCAGGTCCCCTCCCACTGTCCATTATGCCTTCCTATTGGACCAGTGGGGGGACAGTCAGAACAAGCTGAGCTGCAACTGAGTACAATGAGCAGACCTAACCAATAGATCCTGCTCCCTGGTAGGCAGGGAGCACTCTAAGTTTTACCTGACCATCTTCCTGGTAAGCAGAAAGACCAAAAACTACACTCTCTCCTTCTAGCACCTACCTAGGAGGGCAGGGCCACTGATAGGGCAGTACAGCCAGCCCTCCTGTAGGAAGCCCGAGCTCTGTCACTTCAGAAGAGGGGCCCGGGAACCTGCAGAGCAGGAGAGCCAGCTGAACTGCCTTCTGACACTTGTAGATCTCCTTGCAGCGCTGCCAGCTTTCTCCCTCCGGCAGCTCTGCAGGGGGATCAGTTCTACATACTGGCAAATGGTAAAGTGTCCCGATCTGGAGCAGAAGACAGCTGCAGTCTCAGTCTGCCTGTGTCTCTGCCGGGTCCTGAAACTCCTCCTCGTCAGTGTTATCTCTGGTCAGCGTGAGCAGGAAGCTTGCTTCACCTCCTCCCTGAGTCCTGACCTCTGATCCCCCTCCCTCCAGATCGTGCTGTCACTGCTCTGTGTTCACTGAACTCCAGGGTTTGGACGGAGCAGTGCTTCTGCTGGAGGGGTTCGGTGTTGCTGCTGGAACAAAGTCACAAAATGTTAGGATTTTGGAGAGAGGTGAATATGAAGCCAGCCTAGAACTGCAGATAGCTGTCACTGCAGTGCTGAGCAAGAAGCCAGTGCACACATCTCTCTCTCTCTATATGAGCCCTTTCACACTGGGGCGGTTTGCAGGCGTTATTGCGCTAAAAATACCGCCTGCAAACCGACCCAAAACAGCTGCTACTGTTTGTTCAGTGTGAAAGCCCGAGGGCTTTCACACTGAAGTGGTGCGCTGGCAGGAGAAGAAAAAAACTCCTGCAAGCCGCATTTTTGGAGCGGTGTATTCACCGCTCCTAAACCGCTCTTGCCCACTGAAATCAATGGGGCAGCGCGGTTATACCGCGGCTATAGCCGTGCTATGCGAGCGTTTTTAACCCTTTTTCGGCCGCCAGCGGGGGTTAAAACCGCACCGCTAGCGGCCGAATACCGCCGCAAAAACTATGGTTTTAGCGCTGTTTTACCGCCGACGCCCCCACCGCCCCAGTGTGAAAGCAGCCTATCTCTCCAGCTGCCAGGCATCTCTGCCCAGCCATTTCTATATCCCATGCCTAAGGTCCCTTTATACTTCACATAGCAGTAACAAACATTCCTGCTCACATTTTCATTTTTTTTTTCTTGTTTTTCGCACATAGGGTAACCCATTCACTTGAATGGGCTGCCATATTATTATTATTATTATTATTATTATTATTATTATACAGTATTTGTATAGCGCCAACAGTTTACGTAGCGTTTTACAACTTGAGGGTAGACAGTACAAATGCAATACACTTTGATACAGTAGGAATCAGAGGGCCCTGTATATGTGACAAACACCTCATAGAGGCTTTAGAAACTTTTAAGGCATGCAGCTTTGCCACATGACAAAATGCATGTCTGCTCATTGCATTTGGGGTGCCATTAACAATTATTGGGCACCACAAGTTCCAAGCGCATGTGCAGTGCATTTCCGAAATGCACTGCAAATTGCCCATTACCTGTGCACTTTGTCACACATTCAGGTAACCTCAAATGTGAATGTGGCCCAATGTCTCGTATACACTGCTAGTTTACTTTTGCTAAACCCCACAGGCTGAACGAAAAAAAAACTGACACCTCAGTTCAGAGCCTCTGTACTAACAATCCAATGTTAGTACAGCGATCTCCCCTGCTATTCTATTGTGTTCTGACAAGGGAACGCCCCACCAGAACACTCCGGTCAGGGAGGATGGTCAGCAGCCCTTTTTTGGTCAAGCCCCTTCGACAGAAGCCAGCTGTCATACAGGGCTGTATACATGCCATGGCTGCAATGCTTTACTTCAGAGCTGCGGCATTTGTACTGCAGGCTGCAGAATTTGACAGGCAGCACCACCTGTCAAACTTCCTATTAAGTTCAATGGGGCTGCTCTGCACCTTGAAGCCAAATACTTAGCTTACAGCTGCAGTGCGGTCTCACAATGTAAAATTGCCCCGCAGCAATTAAAAAAAAAAAACAGGTGTCATGAGGCAGCAGTAGCAAGGATCTAATTTCTGCCATGGCTGCAAAGCATACCATTGCGACCATAACATTTTAGCGATTTGATTTCCCGGGGGGGGCCTGCCAGGTAGGTTGTAGGGGGCCCCGTGATTTCTAACAGCGGCCCTGTAGGAGGGTGCTACATTTATGCAGATCCAGTCTCGTGACCTCTGACATGTAAATGGAGCTCCCTTCTAGCAGCCATAAGTTCATCAAAACTGGCGGGGCAGGGTCTGTAGCATACGCCTAAACTTGAGCCGTAATATGATCTTGAAGGGCTTTGGTGTCAGCAGCATGGTCTTTCAGAACCGCTGTAATGGTTGTGATGAAATATCCCTTAGTACATGCCTTGAAAGCATCCCAAGTGATAACAGGGGTGGTGGAACCCTCATTTCTAAGCCAATAATCCTCCAATAGGGGAGGATTTGCGTTAGATATATCAGGGTGGGAGAGAAAATGGGTATCTAAATGCCCCACTTACAATTCCTCCTCTCCTCTTCCTTTCTCCATTGGGGTTCCCCAAGGTTCTGTTCTTGGACCTCTCCTATTCTCAATCTACATCTCCTCCCTGGGTCGGTTGATTGCCTCCCATGGCTTTCAATACCATTTCTACACCAATGACACCCAAATCTATCTCTCTACCCCTCAGCTCACTCCTTCAGTCTAATTTACTAACGGACATATCAGCCTGGATGTCACATCACTGCCTCAAACTCAATCTGCCCAAAATCAAGTGTAACGCAGGGGTTTACCAAAGTCATCTTACTGGGTGGTGTGCTATTCCTTAAGTAAAGGAATGGCTCCCTCTAGTGGCTGCTACAACTTTGGCATGAACTTTTCTCTATTTAGCAACAATTATGCATTGTGGAATTAGTAGTTTAATGAGGAAATGACTCAGGTGTTAAACTCAGTCTGGGAACTACTGACCCACAATGCCCAGTTCACCTACCCACAAGGCAAGTCACAGAACAGCCTGCTGGGTAAGCAGATAAAAGGGACAGGCGTGGCATGTTTCTGGCCTCTTGGGACGCCATTCAAAACCTTCCTGCAGTGAGGTCTGTGTGTGACCAGGAGACAGCGGCCTGTAAGGCACAGAGCGGAATCATTTGGCCTCTGAGGAGTTCCAGAGCACAGTCAGCTGGATCAGTGTGCGGATGGACCGGAGAGCCCAAGATTTCTAGAGGTTTCCTGCATTACAGTCATCAGCCATCAGAAGGAGCGGTGCGGTGTGACGGCGCCAGCTTGGATCGGACTGAGATATCAGGAAAGGAGCCTTGCAAGCATCTGGGCCTGTTGTGGTGAGCGGGCACTTGCCCAGATCAATATAGTGTACTGTTAAATAAGCGTGTCAGCTATAGACTGTTAGTGAGACTTGTAGTCCCACAGAAGTGATCTCACGTATCCATAGGCTGCCGACAGTGGAACTTCAGGGTTGCCTTCCCTGTGCTGTAAAGTTAATGCTGCATTACCTCCACTGCTAAGGAGAGAGTATTACAAGTGTCTTCTGTTTGCAAGTACAAAATTATCAGCGCATCACTTATCCTACATTCTGCTGTCTACTTGTTTCCCTGTTGGATTTACAAATACTGCAGTCTAATATCCTGAGCTAGCGAAGATCAAGAAGACAAAGGGACTTCTATCATCTTCTACAAAATACCATAGTTCATTTTGCATTGGGAACATTGTATTACAGCCTAAGGGGAGCCCTTGAGCACAGGATCTATGTATTGCGTTGTATTGCTGTATGTTCATAACAGTTATTGCAGATTTGGTATGTATGTTCTGAAGTCAGTGGGAAGGCGCTTAATATAAGTGTTTGAGTATATTGAGCGTCTGTCTTACTGTACGCCTGTCTGCATATACATCCTTATGGTAATCATTGAATGTTGTACTGTAAGAGCGGCAAGGATGTGGAATTCCCTTCCACAGGCGGTGGTCTCAGCGGGGAGCATTGATAGCTTCAAGAAACTATTAGATAATCACCTGAATGACCGCAACATACAGGGATATACAATGTAATACTGACATAGAATCACACACATAGGTTGGACTTGATGGACTTGTGTCTTTTTTCAACCTCACCTACTATGTAACTATGTAACTATGTAACTTTGTTCAGTTTCATGTATACATTGACTGTTATCTATTGTCATTCTCTATATTTAAGTTACCACAGTGTTTATTGTGCTAAGTATTTTCTCAGTAAACTTCTTATATGGTTAATTGACAATTGGTGTGAGACCTCATCTATTACTGCAACCGGTGAAGTGACGAGTTCCAAAGCTACGGTAAATATACTGTATGGAGTACCATTACAGTGTTTCTCTTTACCGTCTTACACTAATATTACCATATAGGTGTGCCAGAGGGGTTGAGACTGTTCTTGGGGTTGATAGGCAGAGTACAGGATTAAACATTCATCAGCAGCTCCTACGGGGGTGAGTGCTTCCCCTGTTTTCTCTGTCGAAATCAACAGCTCAACTATCAACCTGTCCCCGCACGCTAAGGTTCTAGGTGTAATCCTGGACTTTCAACTCTCCTTTCGGCCTCACATCCATTCATTGTCCAAAGCTTGCCGCCTCAACCTCCACAACAACTCCAAAAAATGCCCCTTCCTAACCAATGACACCACAAAGCTCCTAGTTCACTTCTTGATCATCTCTCGCCTCAACTACTGCAACTTCCTTCTCATTGGCTTACCTTTACATAGGCTATCCCCGCTTCAGAATGCTGCTGTCAGACTCGTCCACCTAACCAACTGATCAGTGTCTGTCACCTCTCTCTGCCAATCCCTTCACTGGCTTTCGCTCACCCAACAAAAAACCATCCACAACTCGGCCCCCACCTACATCACTAAACTAGTTTTAAGATACAAACCAAATCGTTCTATCCGTTCCTTCCAAAACATCCTGCTCTCTAGCTCCCCTGTCACCTTCCACCACGCCCGCCTCCAGGACTTCTCCAGAGCCTCTCCCATCCTCTGGAACTGCCTAACCCAATCTGTCCGACTATCTCCTACTCTGTCCACCCCATATGATCCCTGAAAAAACTCATCTTTTTTTAGAGAGGCCTATCCGCCCCCCACCTAACAACTGTACATTTATTTTCTCCATCAGCTCATCCCCCACAGTTCCTACCTTTTTTATGTCTTGACTAGGGTTGCCACCTTTTCTTCAAGCCAAACCCCCACACTGTCAGAGAAATAGCAGAAGCCGGACTTGCCAGTATCGGCACTTTCCCGTGCACATGTGCGGTGGAATGGCGTTCCAGCGCATGCCGGTGCGCGATAAAGCGGAACGGCGCATACGGGTGTGCGATACAGCGTGACGCGCGGGCGTATTCAAGCGCACATAACGTGGACACTCCTTGCTGGCCTATAAAAGGCTGCTCAGTCTCTTGCCTAATTGCTGGTTTGTTTCTCAGCTTCCTGTGTTCCTGCCTCAAGTTCTGCTATCCTGTGACTACCTGTTGTGACCCGGATTGACCCTGACCTGCTCTGATCTTCTCCAGTACTTTGACCCAGGCTTGCCTAAGGACATCCCTACTCTGCCTGCCTCCTGTGTTTGACCTCGGCTTGTTTAAAGGACGCTCTCTCTCCCGCCTCACCTGCCTGACCTTCTGTGTATGACCCCGGCTAGTACTAAGAACCTTCTTCTGCCTGATTACCCGTGTTTGACCCCCGGCTTTCTCTAAAGGACTCATCCCCAGACTTTACTTCCAGATACGTTGGGTTAGAGCCCCAGCCGGGTTTCTTCTCCAGATTGGTACCAAGCCTACCACTGCACGGTGTACCAGCTCTACCTGTGATCATCACGCAAGTCCCATCTAACCTGCTGGTGACTCATGCCACTTTGTGCCCTATACCCTCTGTACCACTTCCAGGGGTAGAGTGTGCTTAGCTGCAAGGGGAGCCGCTCTCGGTATCTTGGCCTTGGTGAGGACCCCTGACAGTACAAACCAGCCATGCCAGAGGCCGACAGAGTGGGTTCCCCCCTCCAGGCTCTGTGCCAGCAAGTTACAACTCTCACGCAGGCAGTCCAGAGGTTACAAGAGGGCTATTTTCAAATTGAAGGCCGTCTCCAGCACCAGACAGTGTCTCCTGCTTCTGCAGATTCATTTCCAGCATCTTCCAGTGGGACGTCCTCTTCACAGGATCGGGCCAATACAGCCCCTGCAGTAGTGATGACACTTCCTGAACCAAGGGTCCCCACACCATAACGGTTCTCGGGGTACCGAAAGAAGTTCAGGGCATTTAAAAACACCTGTTTTTTATATCTGGCCCTCCAGCCTAGGACTATTTCTACTGAAACAGTAAAAGTGGGGTTCATTGTCTCTTTGCTGTCTAAAGAGCCCCAAGCATGGGCCCATAATCTCCTGGAGCAAAAAAGCCCCATACTAAACTCTGTGAAAACTTTCTTCGAGTCTATGGCGCAACTTTAGGACGATTCCCAGTGCACAGCCACCGCCAAAACCATCCTGCACACTCTGTCTCAAGGGAAAAGACCAGTGGAAGACATCACTGTCGAGTTCCGAAAATGGTCTGGGGATACAGGATGGAATTAGGCCATTCTCAAATATCAGTACGGCCAGGCCCTTTCAATTACACTTAAAGACGAGCTGGCACGGGTTGAAACTCCTACCTCCCTGGAAAACTTGATTCAATTGGCCATAAGACTAGACAGGCGCTTACGGGAGCGGCGCTCTGAACGTTTCCAGTCCTCACGGCCTACCTGGATGCTTCCCAGGATCCCTCCAGTTCACTCACCTTCCCCAGTTCCCTCTTCTTCTCTCACCTCTGAAAGTGAACCTATGCAACTGGGTCTGGTCTGGTCCCCACTCACTCCTGACGAAAGACAACGCCAGCGACAAGCCAACCTGTGCCTTTACTGCGGAGGAGCAGACCACTTCTTGTGCAACTGTCCCGTGAGACCCAGTAAGTCACGTCCACAGTATGTCATGAACTTTCAAGTCGCTGGTTCAGCTCAATCTCACCTTGTCCTCCCTGTCTCCCTACAGGTGGCGGAAGAGGATATCCGGCTATTGGCCATCATTGACTCTGGGGCATGCAGTTGCTTCTTGGATGCATCCCTGGCCCAAAGACTGCATATCTCTCTTCAAAACAAGAAGAAAAGCCTCCAGATACACTTGGCTGGCGGGTCCCTACCCTGCTTGGGCCCCGTTACCGGAGAAACTAGACACATTCCCACCATCACAGACTCCGGCCATCAGGAGTTTCTTTGCTTTGACATCATATGCTCACCCATGTTCCCCATCATCTTTGGACTCCCGTAGTTAGAAGCCCATGACACTCAGATTAACTGGAGTAAGAAAGAAGTTTACTTCTCTTCTGTCTACTGCTCTCAACATTGCTTTGTTCCAGTTTCCAATGACGCAGCCTCCTGCCTGGCTATACAGCCTGTATCTGACAACCTCCAGCATGTTCCCCTAGTTTACCACAAATTCATGGGCATCTTTGATAAAAAGAAAGTCGATAGATTGCCACCTCATCGACCTTATGACTGCCCTACTGAACTTTTACCAGGCTCCGAGATTCCTTTTGGCCGTATATTCCAATTTTCTGAAACCGAGTTGGAAGCCCTTCAGTCTTACGTTGATGAAAATCTCGAAAAGGGCTTCATCCGCCTATCCTCTTCCCTGGCTGGAGTGGGTATTTTCTTTGTTGAAAAGAAAGATGGCACCTTGAGACCTTGTGTGAACTATAGAGAACTCAACAAAATTACCATTAAAAACCGCTACCCGCTCCCTCTCATCCCAGAACTGTTTCAACGATTCCGAATTGCCCAAATCTTTACCAAACTAGACCTACGAGGCTCCTACAACCTCGTTCGGATTAGTGTAGGGGACGAGTGGAAGACAGCCTTCAGGTACAGGTTTGGACACTTTGAGTACTTGGTGATGCTGTTTGGGCTATGCAACCCGCTGCCATGTTACAACATCTGGCAAATTACATTTTCCAAAAGTACCTGGACAACTTCGTAATCGTTTACCTTGATGACTTCCTTATCTTTTCCATCACAGTAGAGCTGCACCGAATCCATGTGAAAAAAGTACTCACAATTCTCAGAGAACACAGACTTTATGTCAAAGGGGAAAAAAGTGAGTTTGAAAAGACAGTTATCCAAGTCCTAGGGCTTATCATTTTCATAGAAGGGGTTGCAATGGACCCACAAAAAGAAAAGTAATCCAGGAGTGACCAGCCAACTTGGATAAAAAAGGGGTTCAGCGGTTTGTGGGCTTTGCCAATTTTTACCGCAGATTTATAAAGGCATTCTCGTCAATCATCTCTCCCATTACTCAGTTGACACGCCGGCAAAATCAGTTCCAGTGGCCCCAAGAAGCCTTCGACAAATTAAAGAATCTATTCATTTCCGCTCCAATGCTGCAGCATCCAGACCCAGCCTTACCTTATGTGTTGGAAGTGGATGCCTCAGAAACAGCTACAGGAGCAATTTTGTCCCAAAGACAAGGTCATAAAGCCCTTCTTCACCCTGTGGCTTTCGCTTCTCGGAAGCTAAGCCCACCTGAGAGGAACTATGATGTAGGTGACCGAGAGCTGCTGGCCATCAAATTTGCTCTGGAAGAGTGGAGATATCTGTTGGAGGGTGCATACCATCCTATCATGATCTTCACGGATCATAAGAACCTGGAGTTACCTCAGGACAGCAAAACGCCTAAGACCCCGACAAGCCCGATGGGCATTATTTTTCTCCAGATTCAACTTTCACATCTCTTACTGACCTGGCTCCAAGATGGAAAAGCAGACACACTCTCCCGGATGTTCCCAGAGGCCCCCAGACAGCGGAATCTAGTACCATCCTGTCTCCGCAAAAAAACAAAATTCTCATCCAGCCTGACCTTAAGACTGCCATCAAACAGGCCTCCAGCCAGTGTACAGAACCAGAGGTATCTTCCTTGAAGAAACAGGCTGGTCTGCTATGGGCTCAGAATAAAATATTTATCCCACAACAAGTAAGACTCCAAGTCTTAAAAACTTTTCATGATCACAAGCTTGCAGGACATTTTGGAGTACAAAAAAAACCTCTGAATTAATACATCATTCTTTTTGGTGGCCGGGTTGGATACAAGACTGTAAAAATTATGTCAAATCATGTATTACCTGCCAATGCAGCAAAGGGTCCAACACTAAATCCTGGGGCCTGCTAAATCCTTTACTCATCCCGTAACAACCCTGGAGGGAAGTCTCTATGGACTTTATTGTGGACTTGCCTCCCTCTGAAGGGTTCACTACCATTCTGGTAATAGTCGATCATCTTTCAAAAATGACACATTCCTTGGCCATGGTTGGCATATTATTATTATTATTGCCTCGGATACGGCAAACATATTCATTGAAGAATTGGTGAGGCTCCACAGGGTACCTAACAATATCGTGTCAGATAGGGGAGTTCAATTTACCTCCAAACTCTGGAAGGACCTCTGCAAGTCTTTGGAAATCAAAATCTGCCTTTCCTCAGCATATCACCCCCAACGTAACGGCCAAACAGAGAGAACAAATCAGACTTTAGAACAATACCTTCGCTGCTTCTGTTCTTGGTCCCAAGACAACTGGATTTCTCTTCTTCCTTGTGCAGAATTTGCCTACAATAATTCCATACACACAGCCACCAATCAAACTCCTTTTTGGGCCAATTATGGGTTTCACCCCTCCTTCCTTCCTGATTCTTTCCCGGAAGTTTCAGTCCCTGCAGTGCAAGACTGAATAAGTTTCATTCAAACAAATTTTCGGCAGATCCAGGAAGCTATGCAGAAGGCTCAGGACAGCTACAAAAGGTACTATGACAGGGGGAGAAGGAGTAACCCGACCTTCAAAGTAGGAGACAAGGTTTGGCTATCCGCCATTAATCCTAGACTACCATGTATATCATGGCAGTTGGGTCCAATATTCATCGCCCCCTTCAAGGTTAAGACAGTGGTGCATCCTGTGGCCTTTGAATTAGCACTACCTAGCTCCTACAAAGTGCATCCTGTTTTCCACGCATCATTGCTAAAACCAGTGGTCCCCAGTCCTTTTTCTGGAAGATAAGAATTACCACCTCCTCCAGTTGAAATTGAGGACGAAAATGAGTTTGAGGTGGAGGCTATAATGGACTGTAGGAAAAGGGGTGGACAAATCCAGTATCTTATAAAATGGAAGGGGTACCCCTAGGGTTGCCACCTTTTCTTCAAGCCAAACCCGAACACTTTTGCAGCACAGGGCAATTTTTTAATTTTTTTGCAGTAAACACTATAGGATTATAAAAGACCTGGGACACATTTGGGTGCCCCAAGGGGAGTAGTAATGTAGCACACAGAGCGCACCAGTGGGTGTGGCCAAATTGTTCTTCCTGACATCATCACTCCACCCTTCAGTGATGCCAAACCTGTCCCCAAACCGCCACCCGTAGTGGCAACAGATTTGTGTATGACTATCTTGGTTACTTGGGGAGCCACAGCCTGGTCTGAATAATGTGTCCGGGTTTCAGGTGGACTGAAACCCGGACACATGATTCAAAACCCGAACTGTCCGGGTGAATCAGGTGGCAACCCTAGGTACCCCCCAGAAGATAACTCTTGGGAACCTTCAAATAACTTACACGCCCCACGTTTGGTACAAGCCTTCCACAAAAGATACCCAGGAGTACTGGCTGAGTTTGGCATCCAGAGGCTGCCCCTTCGGGGGGCACTATCAGAGAAATGGCAGAAGCCAGACATGCCAGTATCTGCACTTTTCCGTGCACATGTGCAGTGGAATGCGCTCCAGCGTATGCAGGTGCGTGATACAGCGGAGCGGCGCATACGAGTGCGCGATATAGCATGACGGCTCCGGCACATGCGCACTGAAGCGCGTATAACGTGGAACCGCCTTGCTGGCCTATAAAAGGCTGCTCAGTCTCTTGTCTAATTGCTGGTTTGTCTCTCAGCTTCCTGTGTTCCTGCCTCAAATTCTGCTATCCTGTGATTACCTGTTGTGACCTGGATTGACCCTGACCTGCTCTGATCTTTTTTAGTACTTTGACCCCAGGACTCCTCTACTCTACCTCGGCTTGTTTAAAGGACTCTCTTTCTCCCGCCTCACCTGCCTGACCTTCTGTGTATGACGCCGGCTAGTACTAAGGACTTGCTTCTGCCTGATTACCCGTGTTTGACCACCGGCTTTCTCCAAAGGACTCATCCCCAGTCTCTACTTCCGGATCCGTTGGGTTATAGCCCCAGCCGGGCTTCTTTTCTAGACTGGTGCCAAGCCTACCACTGCACGGTGTACCAGCTCTACCTGCTGGTGACTCGTGCCACTTTGTGCCCTATACCCTCTGTACCACTTCCAGGGGTAGAGTGCGCACAGCTGCAAAGGGAGCTGCTCTTGGCATCTCGGCCTTGGTGAGTACCCCTGACAGCAGCGCACAGTGTTTTTTTTCCTTTTTAATATACACTATAGGATTGTAACAAACCAGGGACACCTTTGGGGAACTACAAAGAGAATAGTAATGCGGCGCACATAGTGCCCCCTCACCCTCCTGTCAAGTTCTGTCCTGAGCCACATTCCTGTCTGATTATTGTGTCCGGGTTTCAGGTGGACTGAAACCTGGACACATGATTCAAAACCTGGACTGTCCGGGTAAATTCCGGACAGGTGGCAACCCTAGTCTTGACCCTCCCTCTTAGATTTTAAGCTCTAACGATCAGTGCTCTTTGTTTCCTTCTGTATTAAATTGTATTGCAATTGTATTATTGTCTGCCCTAATGTTGTAAAGCGCTGCGTAAACTGTCGGTGCTGTATAAATCCTGTATAATACTAATAATATACAGTACATACGCACACAGCACAAGGCTGTGTTCACACTGGAAGTCTAAGATGTGTCTTGGGGCTGCAGTTCCTCTATGCTCCACAAGATGGTGATCTAACTTCTACCTATCTAGTCTTCATATCTAGAGGGAAATAGGAAGTGATGTCAGGTACAGACAGGAAGTTCCAGGTGAGAGGTGAGTCAGGAGGAAGTAGAGAGAAGACATTGATGGAACTGGCAGAAGAGGAGGTAATAAGATCTTATTTTCTATTTACACCCAGTAACCCCCCCGTCATGTCCATCCTCTTCCTCCATAGTCACTGTGATGTCTTTTATCTCCAGCAGATGATGATACACAAATATATAGTGTGGAAACCTAGATTAACCCCTTCAGGGTCAGAACATTTCCCCCTTACGGGGCCGGAACATCCTCTTCGTTTTGGAGATGTGTCACCTTTTCTACCAATGATCTTGGTACATCAGTCTTTACCAGAGGTCTTCAAACTATGGCCCTCCAGTTGTTCAGGAACTTCAATTCCCATCATACACACCTCCCAACCGTCCCGGATTCCCCGGGAAAGTCCCACAATTGCCAGTTCTGTCCTTGGTCCCGGGCACCTTCATTCCGGCACAATACAGTGTCTTGGAATGAAACTGATCAGTCGTTTGCGATTTTGCATCAACTGCCGAATGTCTAGGATGTTATGCGTCTGGGCTAGCCCAGTGGTGTAGTGGGGGGGGGGGGGGCAGCTGGTGCTCTCTCCCCTGTGTGCAACCTCTTGTGCTGCTCTGACTGCCATTGGTTGCTGTCCCAAGAAGAGTGACCCAAGTGCTTCCTCCAGACCCTACACCTACAACTCCGATAAGGCAGACTCTGCAGCACCCTCCCCCCACCCAGGGACTCCAGTGTAGGGTTGCCACTTTTTCTTCAAGCCAAACCCGAACACTTATGGACCTGGGACACCTAGCGCTGTGCGGTGCCAACTTCCTGGCGGGCTCTGGACGTGCGGGTTGCGAACACGCATGAGCTCATCCTTAGTAGTCAGTAGTGTGACTCTGATGGGGACACCTGCTGTGGGGGGGGGGCTCTGATGGGGACACCTGTTGTGGGGGGGGCTCTGATGGGGACACCTGTTGTGGGGGGGGGGCTCTGATGGGGACACCTGTTGTGCTGTTGTGGGGGGGGGGCTCTGATGGGGACACCTGCTGTGGGGGGAGCTCTGATGGGGACACCTGCTGTGGGGGGAGCTCTGATGGGGACACCTGCTGTGGGGGGAGCTCTGATGGGGACACCTGCTGTGGGGGGAGCTCTGATGGGGACACCTGTTGTGGGGGGGCTTTGATGGGGACACCTGCGGGGGGGGGGGCTTTGATGGGGACACCTGCGGGGGGGGGCTCTGATGGGGACACCTCCTGGTGGGGGGGGGGGCTCTGATGGGGACACCTCCTGGTGGGGGGGGCTCTGATGGGGACACCTCCTGGTGGGGGGGGCTCTGATGGGGACACCTCCTGGTGGGGGGGGGCTCTGATGGGGACACCTCCTGGTGGGGGGGGGGCTCTGATGGGGACACCTCCTGGTGGGGGGGGGCTCTGATGGGGACACCTCCTGGTGGGGGGGGGCTCTGATGGGGACACCTCCTGGTGGGGGGGGGCTCTGATGGGGACACCTCCTGGTGGGGGGGGGCTCTGATGGGGACACCTCCTGGTGGGGGGGGGCTCTGATGGGGACACCTCCTGGTGGGGGGGGGCTCTGATGGGGACACCTCCTGGTGGGGGGGGGCTCTGATGGGGACACCTCCTGGTGGGGGGGGGCTCTGATGGGGACACCTCCTGGTGGGGGGGGGCTCTGATGGGGACACCTCCTGGTGGGGGGGGGCTCTGATGGGGACACCTCCTGGTGGGGGGGGGCTCTGATGGGGACACCTCCTGGTGGGGGGGGGCTCTGATGGGGACACCTCCTGGTGGGGGGGGGCTCTGATGGGGACACCTCCTGGTGGGGGGGGCTCTGATGGGGACACCTCCTGGTGGGGGGGGGCTCTGATGGGGACACCTCCTGGTGGGGGGGGGCTCTGATGGGGACACCTCCTGGTGGGGGGGGGCTCTGATGGGGACACCTCCTGGTGGGGGGGGGCTCTGATGGGGACACCTCCTGGTGGGGGGGGCTCTGATGGGGACACCTCCTGGTGGGGGGGGCTCTGATGGGGACACCTCCTGGTGGGGGGGGGCTCTGATGGGGACACCTCCTGGTGGGGGGGGGCTCTGATGGGGACACCTCCTGGTGGGGGGGGGCTCTGATGGGGACACCTCCTGGTGGGGGGGGGCTCTGATGGGGACACCTCCTGGTGGGGGGGGGCTCTGATGGGGACACCTCCTGGTGGGGGGGGGCTCTGATGGGGACACCTCCTGGTGGGGGGGGGCTCTGATGGGGACACCTCCTGGTGGGGGGGGGCTCTGATGGGGACACCTCCTGGTGGGGGGGGGCTCTGATGGGGACACCTGCTGGTGGGGGGGGGCTCTGATGGGGACACCTGCTGGTGGGGGGGGGCTCTGATGGGGACACCTGCTGGTGGGGGGGGGCTGTGATGGGGACACCTGCTGGTGGGGGGGGGCTGTGATGGGGACACCTGCTGGTGGGGGGGGGCTGTGATGGGGACACCTGCTGGTGGGGGGGGGCTGTGATGGGGACACCTGCTGGTGGGGGGGGGGGCTGTGATGGGGACACCTGCTGGTGGGGGGGGGGGCTGTGATGGGGACACCTGCTGGTGGGGGGGGGCTGTGATGGGGACACCTGCTGGTGGGGGGGGGCTGTGATGGGGACACCTGCTGGTGGGGGGGGCTGTGATGGGGACACCTGCTGGTGGGGGGGGCTGTGATGGGGACACCTGCTGGTGGTGGGGGGGGCTGTGATGGGGACACCTGCTGGTGGGGGGGGCTGTGATGGGGACACCTGCTGGTGGGGGGGGCTGTGATGGGGACACCTGCTGGTGGGGGGGGCTGTGATGGGGACACCTGCTGGTGGGGGGGGCTGTGATGGGGACACCTGCTGGTGGGGGGGGGGGGGGCTGTGATGGGGACACCTGCTGGTGGGGGGGGGGGGGGGCTGTGATGGGGACACCTGCTGGTGGGGGGGGGGGGCTGTGATGGGGACACCTGCTGGTGGGGGGGGGGGGGGCTGTGATGGGGACACCTGCTGGTGGGGGGGGGGCTGTGATGGGGACACCTGCTGGTGGGGGGGGGCTGTGATGGGGACACCTGCTGGGGGGGGGGCTGTGATGGGGACACCTGCTGGGGGGGGCTGTGATGGGGACATCTGCGGTGGGGGGGCTCTGATGGGGACACTTGCTGTGGGGGACGCTCTGATGGGGACACTTGCTGTGGGGGACGCTCTGATGGGGACTACCTGTGTATTGTCTTGTTGAGTACCTGTGTGTTGAGTATTAGTGTCAGGAAGCTAGTTGTTAGGTAATTTGGACAGGGTATAATCCCCAATGCTCATTAAGCTTAATAGGTACGATGCCCTGCGGGTGTGGAGAGGCGACTCGTTGTACATCTTGCGACATGTATGCATTCCTTGATGGGGACACCTGCTGGGGGGGCTTTGATGGGGACACCTGCTGTGGGGGGGGGGCTCTGATGGGGACACCTGCTGTGGGGGGGGCTCTGATGGGGACACCTGCTGTGGGGGGGGGCTCTGATGGAGACACCTGCTGTGGGTGGAGGCTCTGATGGGGACACCTGCTGTGGGTGGGGGCTCTGATGGGGACACCTGCTGTGGGTGGGGGCTCTGATGGGAACACCTGCTGTGGGTGGGGGCTCTGATGGGAACACCTGCTGTGGGTGGGGGCTCTGATGGGGACACCTGCTGTGGGTGGGGGCTCTGATGGGACACCTTCTGTGGGTGGGGGCTCTGATGGGGGCACCTGCTGTGGGTGGGGGCTCTGATGGGGACACCTGCTGTGGGTGGGGGCTCTGATGGGGGCACCTGCTGTGGGTGGGGGCTCTGATGGGGGCACCTGCTGTGGGTGGGGGCTCTGATGGGGGCACCTGCTGTGGGTGGGGGCTCTGATGGGGGCACCTGCTGTGGGTGGGGGCTCTGATGGGGGCACCTGCTGTGGGTGGGGGCTCTGATGGGGGCACCTGCTGTGGGTGGGGGCTCTGATGGGGGCACCTGCTGTGGGTGGGGGCTCTGATGGGGGCACCTGCTGTGGGTGGGGGCTCTGATGGGGGCACCTGCTGTGGGTGGGGGCTCTGATGGGGGCACTTGCTGTGGGTGGGGGCTCTGATGGGGACTACTTGTGTATTGTCTTGTTGAGTACCTGTGTGTTGAGTATTAGTGTCAGGAAGCTAGTTGTTAGGTAATTTGGACAAGGTATAATCCCCAATCCTCATTAAGTTTAATAGGTACGATGCCCTGTGGGTGTGGAGAGGCGACTTGTTGTACATCTTGCAACATGTATGCATTCCTTGATCATCCGATGGAGGGTGAATACTGCTGTGCAAAATGTAAGCACATTGTTTCCCTGGAAGCCCAGGTTCTGAATCTGGGGAAGCAACTGTCAGCACCTTCATACTAAAGGAGAACCAGGAACATACACGGCAGGGGCCAGCACAGAGGCGGGTGGAGACAAAGAGGTGCAGGCACTAGTTAAGAGTATATGGGTGACAGGAAGGGTAGAGGGGGAAGTGCCAGGGGGGCTGATCCAGGGCTGGAGCATCCCAATAAGTACGCTCCATTGAGTGACATTGGTGAAACCAGTCAGGGACCAGCACTGCTGGAGCTGAGGGACTCTCCTAGCTGCCGGGGTAAGAACTCCTCCAGTGAGAGTGGGGGGGGGAGCGAAGGGAAAGGAGGGCAATCTGTAACAAAGACCTGAAACGCCGAACTGTATGTTGTCTACCGGGCGCTTGGGTTCGGCACATCTCTGATCTGGTGGACAGATTACTGGGAGGGGCTGGAGAAGACCCAGCTGTCATGGTGCACGTTGGCACCAATGACAAATTCAGAGGCAGATGGAGTGTCTTAAAGAACCTTTTCTTTAATCGTACATCAAGGGACACAGAGCCATAGTAATTTCTATATGGCTTATAGTCCACCTTCAGGTGCTGGACACTGGCACACCCTAAACAGGAAGTTGCCTCCCTATATAACCCCTCCCCTACCTGGAGCATCTCAGTTTTTTTGCCAGTGTCTAGGTGTTGGTCACGAGTGAAGATGTGCTGTGCTGAGCTCCACTGGAGCAATCCTTGCCGGGGCTAGCTATTCAAAGTGTCTTTTAGGCCAAATTGAATGGTACCCGGGCCTCGTATCCGAAGAAAGGAGATTTTACTTGTAAACGCTTCTCTTTTTAGAGAGCTGGACTCCGGGATCCAGTACTTTTGGTATTAAGGCCATAAAGTTTTACTGGCGGGGTGCTATTACAGGTCCAGGATTGTGGGTTCCCCGAGGGTCCCCGGTTCCTGAAGGTTTGTAAACGGAACCCACCGTGAAGGGTGAAGATTGGGTCTGTTGGTTTTACCACAGAAAACCCTGCAGTGGGAAAGGTAAGTGGAGTTTTCTAAGGAATTTTTAAATTTTCTAATGAAATGTCTCCTTTTAAAGTAAATGTTGTCATGCCTAAGTGTCACCACTGGGGGCTGTATGGAGCACATACCTTCTCATGCTTTGCTCGGAGATCACGCTGTGTCACAGAAGCAGCAGACTTTTTTTTTCCTCCGGCTAGCAGGCAGACCTCCAATAAGTTTGGGGGGTTTTGCTTCCTCCAGACACCCCCACCTGGGCTGAACTCTTCCCCTCTTCATGAGGCTGAGTATATGGGAAAATTAAAAACGATTGGCAATGCCGTTTTCTTTTACTGCCCCTACACGGCGGCGGCTTCCAGGTCTCCTCCACGCCATCCCTCCCTCACTCAGCCGATCCCATCGGATCGGAGGCCCGTGCTTGCGCGGGAAAACGCTCTCTTTTTTTGAAAGAGAAGGAAGGGGGCGTAATGTGACAGTTGGGGCGGGGCTTAGCGCGGCGTTGGCGTCCTCCAATGTGGGAGTGGGTTTAAAAAAAACTCGATTTGTGCTGGCTGCAAAAGATTGATGTGCAATTTCTTGCTGAATGGTCCGCTCCACATTTATGTACCCTTAACTGAGTGTTTGGGTTCACTAAAGCCTCCTCAAGCTGTGCATGCCTTTTCCTGTCCATTCATTGTTGGAAAAGCTTTTTTGTATCTGAAAGGATCACCCAGATAAGCATTATTTTCCCTCCTAAAAAATTTTCACACTTTATCCTATGGTGGAGGAAATTCACTAAGTAGGGTATACCAGCAATTAACGCTGCTATATCCTCTGTGCATAAGAGTTTGACTTGTCCGGCAGACAATGCTCAAATGCTTAGGGATCCAACGAATAAAAATTGGAATTCCTATTAAAAAAAAAAAAAAAAACACTTTTTTTTTTCTATGGCAGATTGAGTGTCTCAGCCTGTGCTGACAGTAATTGCTTAATCGTTGAGAAACCAGTTTAAACAGGTGTTCAAGGTTATCCTGCTCAGCGGGCCCAGGATCTGGCAGCTTTATGTTTGCAATAGTTGCTATGAGAGATTCTATCCTTCAGGCCTTGCGCCCTTCGCTAAGCACCATGCAGAAGCTCCTGGCTAGTTCTCCTTTTTGCGGTGAAAAAGCTGTTTGGGGATGTTTTGGATAATACATCCAAAGAAATTCTAGTGGAAAAAGTACCACTTTTGCCATTTAAGAAAAGGAGTAAATATATTTTCGTTTTAAAGCTCCTTCTCCTGTGCCAGGGGCATCAGCCTCCAGGCAGTTACCACGGCTTCCGCCGTCAGGTTCAAAAGGTAATCCTCAGGGTTAACTCCAGGGACAAAAGAGGTCTTGGGGGAGGAAACCTATAAGATACTGCAGCCTCCTTATAAGGAGGCGCCCCCACTCACTCAATAGGGGGAATTCTTCTGCAGTTCTCAAGGAATTGGCAGGAAGAATGTCAAGACGAATGGGGGACTTCCTCAATAGCTCCAAGGTACAAACTGGAGTTCCAAGAGTTCCTGTCTCCTTGTTTTCTCAGATCAAACGTTCCTACGGATCCAGAGAAAAAGAAGTCTTTCTCTCAAGCATTGGACCATCTTTTGGCAAATAGTGATCATGGTGGCCCCCATGTAAGAGCAGAGGTTGGTTTTGGTTAAATCCAAATGGACATTCTGGATCTCAAAAATCTAAATTCAATTCCTGAATATAACCACTCTTTTTTCGCATGGAGTCAATCCAATCAGTTATCTCCATCCTACAAGGAGGAGAACTTCTGGCATCAATCGTCATCAAAGATGCATACCTCCATATGCCTATTTCCTCGCTCACTAGTAATATCTACTTTTTAAGGTGGAAAATCTTCATTTTCAGTGTGTAGCTCTGCTTTCCGGTCTAGCTACTGCACCTTGAGCGTTTACAAAGGTTCTGGCCCCTCTTCTAGTCAGATTAAGGGCCCAAGGTATAACGATTATGGTTTACCTAGACGATCTGTTCTTGATAGTCCAGTCGGTAGCCCGCTTAGACCAAAGTAAGGTAACCACATTCAACTACCTGGAATATCTATGTTGGATTCTCAACCTAGGAGAAATCTTCTTTAAAACCATGAAGAAGGCTTGGATCTGATCATAGGTACACCCAAAAAAGGGTATTCTTGCCCCAGGCAAAGATCAGCGCCATAAAGGAACTGATTTAGGTGGTCGAAGCAACTTATTCAACTTTGCATAAGGTTGTTGGGAAAGATGGTAGCTTCATTTGAGGCCGTTCCTTATGCTCAGTTTCAGAGACTGCTGCAAAACAGTATCCTATCGGCTTGGAACAAAGGGTTCAAGCTCTAGATTCCTAATGTGTCTGACTCCAAAGCCTACGGCCACATCACCCTGAAAGTGCCCGATCTCGTATGATCTTGGAGGCTAAGCAGGGTCGGGCCTGGTTAGTACCCAGATGGACCACCTGAAAATACCAGGTGCTGTAGGTTGGGTATGCCGGAGCCAAAAATCTGCAAAGGGGAAAATCCTTCCTTTTAGTTACCTGGGAAGTGGTAATAACATATGCCAAACTTTCTTTTTGGGTTGGGGAGCCGTCCTGGAAAAGGCAACTGTCCCTGAGAAGTGGCCCAGATCAGAAATGGCCTTGCCCATTATCATTCTAGAAATTTAGGCAGAGCACTTGGTTCTGAGGGCCTGAACGTTCAGTTTACGGTATTGTCCTGCCAGGATTAAATCCGACATTGCCACAGCAATGGCCTATATCAATCACCAAGGGGCACAAGAAGTTGTGCGGCCGAGAGAAAGGTGAATCATATCCTATCTTGGGCAGAAAACAATGTACTTTGCCTATCAGCGGTCTTCATTCTAAGAATAGAAAATTGGCAGGCGGACTACTTCCCGGGAGAATGGTTCCTTCACCCCGATATCTTCCTGTCAATATGTCAAAGATGGGGGATCCCAGACATAGATCTGTTTACGTCCAGGTTCAACAAAGAAATTGACAACTTTGTGTCAAAAACAAAGGATCCGCTAGCATGCCGAACAGATGCCTTGCTATTTCCGTAGAATCGGTTCTCACTGATTTATGCATTCCCTCCTATTCTGCCTACGTCCACGACTTCTTCACAGGATCAAGCAGAAAGGGAAGTCTGTGATTCTTGTGGCCCCCAGCGGTGCCCAGGAAATCATGGTATGCAGAGAACATAAAGATGAAATTAGGGGACCCTTGGACCCTACCGCCACGGTCAGACCTTCTTTCACAAGGTCCGGTATTCCTACTTTACAAACGCTAAATTTAACAGTTTGGCTATTGAGACCCACACGGGGGCTGTCAGGTTCAGTGGTTTCTATCTTGGTTAATGCAAGAGAGCTGGCCTCCATAATTATATATTATGGAGTCTGGGAAGCATATGTCTCCTGGTGTGAAACCAGGAGCTGCACCCCAGGAAATAGGTTAAAGGTAGAATCCTTGACTTTCTGCAGATGGGGTGAGAAATAAAGCTGGAGTGCTTTCTAAGGACGGGTCTCGGCCTTATCGGTATTATTTCAAGGACCACTTGCTTCGCATTCTTTGGTTCGTAACTTTATTCAGGGGGTAACACGGCTAGGTTAGGTCACCCCTGAACCCTTGGGACTTGAATTTAGTTTTGTCGGCATTACAAAACAGCCTTTTTTTTGGGGCTGATACGACATATTCCCTTGGTTCTTTTTGACAAGGAAACTATTTTTTTTTTTGGTAACCATATCTGCTGCAAGAAGGGTATCAGAATTGGCTGCTTTTTTTTGTAAAGAGCCATATTATTATTGTTCACAAGGATAAGGTAGCATTGCGTCATCATCCTAACTTTTTACCAAAGGTAGTATCAGGTTTTTATCTAAACCAGGATATTGTTCTATCTTCATTTTTTCCAGAACCCTGTTCTATGGAAGAAAAATCACTACGTTCTCTTGATGTGGTGAAAACAGTCTACTTAAAGATGACTGCTCAGATTCGGAAAACGGATGTTTTGATCGTATTGCCTGAAGGTCCTAAAAGAGAACAGGCAGCATGGAAATCTACTATTCTAAATGTGTTCGACAAGTAATCGTTCTAGCTTATTGTTTTAAAGAGGTAGTTTCTACCCTCTCAAATCAAAACGCACTCCTCTAGAGCTGTTAGTGCTTCGTGGGCAGTGGCTCACCAAGCCTCCATGGCTCAAATCTGCAAGGCTGCAACTTGGTCTTCAATCCATACATTTACCAGATTCTATCAGGTGGATGTAAAAAGACATGGGGTTGTCACCTTTGGGTGCAGTGTACTGCAGGCAGCAGTATAAATGCTCTGTTCTCATGGTGCCCTACTTTTGTTGTCTCCCTCCCCTCATTTGGCATTGCTCTGGGACATCCCACATAGTAATTACTATGGCTCTGTGTCCCGTGATGTACGATTAAAGAAAATAGGATTTTTATAACAGCTTACCTGTAAAATCCTTTTCTTTTGAAGTACATCATGGGACACAGAGGTCCCGCCCCTCTTTCTAGTATACATGTGTATTGCTTTGATACAAAACCGAGATGCTCCCGGTAGGGGAGGGGTTATATAGGGAGGTAACTTCCTGTTTAGGGTGTGCCAGTGTCCAGCACCTGAAGGTGGACTATAACCCACATAGTAATTACTATGGCTCTGTATCCCGTCATGTACTTCAAAAGAAAAGGATTTTACAGGTAAGCTGTTATAAAAATCCTATTTTTAGGGACTTGGGAGCTAAATTGAGGAAAAGGACCTCCAAGGTAGTATTCTCAGGAATACTACCGGTACATCGAGCCAATACTCTGCAATGCCCCGCAATACTCTGCAATGCCCCGCAATACTCTGCAATGCCCCGCAATACTCTGCAATGCCCCGCAATACTCTGAAATGCCCCGCAATACTCTGCAATACCCCGCCATACTCTGCAATACTCTGCAATACCCCGCCATACTCTGCAATACTCGGTGATACCCAGCCATACTCTGCAATACTCGGTGATACCCAGCCATACTTTGCCATACTTGGTGATACCCAGCCATACTTTGCCATACTTTGCCATGCTCAGCCATACCCAGCCATACCCAGCCATGCTCTGCCATGCTCAGCTATACTCGGCTGTACTTGGCCTCTGTATGTGGCCAGGCTGTGGAAGTCTCACACATGTGGTATCGCTGTACTCAGGAGGAGAAGGAGAATCTATTTTGGGGTGTAATTTTTGGTGTGTACATGTTATGTGTTAGAAATAGTGTATAAATGGACAATTTTCTGTTAAAAAAAATGTCATACGACGTCCTTGACTTTGTGCGGGGATATCTGAATGATGGGTGCAGCTACAGGTATCATTCAGATATCAGCTTTTTCAGCCGGCGATTCCCTACACCATAAGAATGACCATAGCGGCTGTTCCACTGCTTGATCGTTCTTACGGGAGGCGAGAGGGGACGCCCCCCCCCCCCCCCTCTCGCCGCCCTCAGGTGCTTCTACCGACTCACCGCTAAGATCGAAGCCAGGATCTTTTTTTTTTTTTTTTTTTTTTTTATTTCAGGCTTCCCAGCCTAGAGGTGAGATGTGGGGTCTTATTGATCCCATATCTCACTGTAAAGAGGACCTGTCATGCCATATTCCTATTACGGGGATGTTTACATTCTTTGTAATAGAAATAAAAGTGATCAAAAAATTTATTTTTTGGAAAAAAGCCTCAAACTAAAATAAATAAAGTAAAATGAACAATAAAAAAAAAAAAAAATGTTTTCCCCGTGTGCTCGCATGCAGAAGTGAATGCATACGTAAATTGCGCCCACATAGGAAAATGGTGTTCAAACCACACATGTGAGGTATTGCTGCGATCGGTAGAGCGAGAGCAATAATTTTTGGCCCTAGACCTTCTCTGTAACTCACAACATGTAACCAGTAAAAAAATTTAAAGCGTCTCCTATGGGAATTTTTAAGTAGCGAAGTTTGGCCCCATTCCACGAGCGTGTGCAATATTGAAGGGTGACATGTTAGGTATCTATTTACTCTGCATAACTTCATCTTTCACATTATGCAAAAATATTGGGCTAACTTTACTATTTTGTTTTTTTTTAAAGCACAAAACTGTTTTGTTTTTTTTAAAAAAAAGCGTTCGAAAAATTGCTGCGCAAATACCGTGCGAGATAAAAAGTTGCAACAACCGCCATTGTATTCTCTAGGGTCTTTGCTAAAAAAATATATATAATGTTTTGGGGTTCTATGTAATTTTCTAGCAAATAAATTATGATTTTTACATGTAGGAGAGAAATGTCAGAATTGGCCTGGGTGCTCCTAGAATGCCTGATGGTGCTCCCTGGATGTTGGTCCTCTGTATGTGGCCACGCTGTGTAAAAATCTCACACATGTGGTATTGCCGTACTCGGGAGTAATAGCAGAATGTGTTTTGGGGTGTAATTTGTGGTATGCATATGCTGTGTATGAGAAATAACCTGCTAATATGACAATTTTGTAAAGAAAAAAAAAATCTTGATTTTGCAAAGAATTGTGGGAAAAAATGACAACTTCAAAAAACTCATCATGCATCTTTCTAAATACCTTGGAATGTCTTCTTTCCAAAAAGGGGTCATTTGGGGGGTATTTGTACTTTTCTGGCATGTTATGGTCTCGAGAAATGAGATAGGCCGTCAGTAATTCAGGTGTGATCAATTTTCAGAGATTGGCACCATAGCTTGTGGACTCTATAACTTTCACAAAGACCAAATAATATCCACCGATTTGGGTTATTTTTACCAAAGATATGTAGCGGTATACATTTTGGCCAAAATATATGAAGAAAAAATTACCAATTTGCAAAATTTTATAACAGAAACGAAGAAAAATGCATTTTTTACAGAATTTTCGGTCTTTTTTGTTTTATAGCGCAAAAAATAAAGAACCCAGCGGTGATAAAATACCACCAAAGGAAAGCTCTATTTGTGTGAAAAAAGGACAAAAATTTCATTTGGGTACAGTGTTGCATGACTGAGTAATTGTCATTCAAAGTGTGAGAGCACCGAAAGCTGAAAATTGGTCTGGTTATTAAGGGGGTTTAAGTGCCCAGTTGTCAAGTGGTTAAAGTAAGAGACAACTTTATCTTTTGTCATATTATAATGACTGTACCTTACTATTGTATATTCCTGTATTGCTTTTGAACCTGTTCCCTGACTTATAAAACTTCAATAAACAAATTTGACAAAGAATAATGTACAAGTGAATGTGAGAGATGACATCACTAAGGGAGCTAGGGAGGAGGTGGAATCCTTATAGGTATGACTCCAAAGGTATGAAGCTAAGGGGAAAATAATACTGGGAGTATGCTATAGGCCCCCTAACCTGAGGGAGGAGGGAGAGACGGATAACCTATCACTAATTGGATTAGCAGCAAGGAGGGGAAGTGTTATCATAATGGGGGGATTTACTGTAAATTATTCAGACATAGACTGGGCGGAGGGAAACGCGCATTCATCTAAGGCTCGCCAGTTCCTAAATGTCTTGCAGGACAATCTTATGGGTCAGATGGTAGACACACCAACTAGAAATAAAGCGTTACTGGATCTACTGATTACCAACAATACAGACCCGATCACGGATGTGGAAATATGGGGCAATGTAGGTAACAGCGATCACAGGTCAATTGGCTTCAGTATAAATCACACAAATAGGAAACATAAGGGGAATACAAAGACACTGAATTTCAAAAGAGCCAACTTCCGTAAACTACGAACCTTGCTAGAAGGCATAAATTGGGATAAAATCTTAGGAACAAAGAACACGGAGGAGAGATGGGTTTGCTTTAAGAGCATATTAAATAAGGGCATTAGCCAATGCATCCCATTGGGTAATACATTTTAAAAGAGCAAGCAAAAGTCCTGGATGGCTTAACTCCAATGTAAAAATGCATATAAAAGCAAAAGAAAAGGCCTTCAAAAAAATAGAAGGTTGAGGGATCATCATCAGCATTCAGACTTTATAAAGAATGCAACAATAAATGTAAGGGTGCAATAAGGACGGCTAAGATAGAACATGAAAGACATAGCGGAGGAGAGCAAAAAAAAAAAAATCCCAAGAAATTCTTTAAGTATGTAAACAGTAAAAAAGGAGGACAGACCATATTGGCCCCAAAAAGAATGAGGAAAGACATCTGGTTACAAAGGATGGGGAAGGTATTGAATTTATTCTTCTCCTCAGTCTTCACGAGAGAATCGAGGGGCGTCAGTAACCAAAACTGCGGTGTTTATCCTCATGACACATCACAGGAAGCACCTCCATGGTTAACAGAGGACGGAATTAAAATTAGACTTGAGAAACTTAACATTAATAAATCACCGGGACCAGATGGCTTGCACCCAAGGGTACTTAGGGAACTCAGTCAAGTAATTGCCAGACCATTGTTCCTAATTTTTACTGACGGTCTACTGACTGGAATGGTACCAGCTGATTGGAGAAAAGCCAATGTAGCACCAATATTTATTTAAAAAGGGCCCAAAATACATCCCTGGGAATTACAGACCAATTAGCCTAACATCAATAGTATGCAAGCTCTTGGAGGGGATGATAAGGGACTATATACAAGATTTAAGTAATGAGAACAGTATCATTAGCAGTAATCAGCATGGATTCATGAAGAATCGTTCTTGCCAAACAAATCTATTAACCTTCTATGAGGAGGTGAGTTACCATCTAGATAAAGGAGAAGGCCGTAGGCGTGGTGTATCTGGATTTTGCAAAAGCATTTGACACAGTTCCCCATAAACATTTACTGTACAAAATAAGCTCCATTGGCATGGACCATAGGGTGAGTACATGGATTGAAAACTGGCTACAAGGGCGAGTTCCGAGGGTGGTGATAAATGGGGCGTACTCGGAATAGTCTGGGGTGGAAAGTGGGGTCCCCCAGGGTTCTGTGCTGGGAACAATCCTGTTTAATTTGTTCATAAACGATCTGGAGGATGGGATAAACAGTTCAATCTCTGTATTTGCAGACAATGCTAAGCTAAGCAGGGCAATAACTTCTCCGCAGGATGTGGAAACCTTGCAAAAAGACCTGAACAAATTAATGGGGTGGGCGACTACACGGCAAATGAGGTTCAATGTAGAAAAATGTAAAATAATGCATTTGGGTGGCAAAAATATGAATGCAATCTTTACTCTGGGGGAGAACCTCTGTGGGAATCTAGGATGGAAAAGGACCTGGGGGTCCTAGTAGATGATAGGCTCAGCAATGGCATGCAATGCCAAGCTTTTACTAACAAAGCAAACAGAATATTGGCATGCATTAAAAAGGGGATCAACTCCAGAGATAAAACGATAATTCTCCCACTTTACAAGACTCTGGTCTGGCCGCACCTAGAGTATGCTGTCCAGTTCTGAGCACCAGTCCTCAGGAAGGATGTACTGGAAACGGAGCGAGTACAAAGAAGGGCAACAAAGCTAATAAAGGGTCTGGAGGATCTTAGTTATGAGGAAAGGTTGCGAGCGCTGAACTTATTCTCTCTGGAGAAGAGACGCTTGAGAGGGGATATGATTTCAATATACAAATACCGTACTGGTGGCCCTACAATAGGGATAAAACTTTTTTGCAGAAGGCAGTTTAACAAGACTCGTGGCCACTCATTAAAATTAGAAGAAAAGAGGTTTAACCTTAAACTACGTAGAGGGTTCTTTACTGTAAGAACGGCAAGGATGTGGAATTCCCTTCCACAGGCAGTGGTCTCAGCGGGGAGCATCAATAGTTTCAAGAAACTATTAGATAAGCACCTGAACGCCCGCAACATACAGGGATATACAATGTAATATTGACATATAATCACACACATAGGTTGGACTTGTGTCTTTTTTCGACCTCACCTACTGTGTAACTATTGAACGTGCTGTGGGGGGATTCTGATGGGGACACCTGCTGTGGGGGGGGGGGCACTGATGGGGACACCTGCTGTGGGGGGGGACTCTGATGGGGACACCTGCTGTGGGGGGGACTCTGATGGGGACACCTGCTGTGGGGGGACTTTGATGGGGACACCTGCTGTGAGGGGACTTTGATGGGGACACCTGCTGTGGGGGGACTCTCTGATGGGGACACCTGCTGTGGGGGGGAGGGGCTCTGATGGGGAAACTTGCTGTGGGGGGGTATATGATGGGAACACCTGCTGTGGGGGGGGACCCTGATGGGGACACCTGCTGTGGGGGGGACTCTGATGGGACACCTGCTGTGGGGGGGGACTCTGATGGGACACCTGCTGTGGGGGGGGACTCTGATGGGACACCTGCTGTGGGGGGGGCTCTGATGGAGACACCTGCTGTGGGGGGGCTCTGATGGGGATACCTTCTGTAGAAGGGGGGGGCCCTCATGGGTACTGTGATGGGGACTTTGATATAAGCTGTGTGTGCCGCAGGTCACTCTCTCCTCAGAATGTCCCTCATTCTCAACTTCAAATATTGGGAGGTATGCATCATGCCTAGTCATGTCTGTGAATGTCAGAGTTTTACAATGCCTCATGGGACGTGTAGTTCTGCAACAGCTGGAGGGCCGTAGTTTAGGGATCTCTGGTCTATACTAACGGATTATATTATATATTTTATTAGTGATGGGGGGTTTATTTAGGGGGGATTGGAATATGTATGTCTTTATTTTATAAGATTCAAATAGGAAGAAAGAGGGAAAAATTTAATTTGTAGTAAATGTCCTGAAAACTTATTTCTCCATAATGATCCCAGTCTCAGGTATTCATCCTAAACTGTGATCAGCAAAGTCTCCGGAATACACTGAGATCACAGGAATATGATGTGTCCTGGCAAAGCCCAAAAACAAAGTTCATCTGTCAGTTTAGAAGAGGTGGGACGCACCCAGGAGAATTTATTCTGTATGTAAGGAAACCTCACAGAGCGCCCCTCACAGCCCCTCCTTCCAATGTCCCTCCAACCAGAGTCAGAGAATACTATGACATCATACTGACCTCACAGCTCCTCTTCCTATGGTCCTGTGTGGGTAAATTATACCTCAGCTTGAAGTGGGGCTTTAATAAAACAAAAAAAATTATATCTAACCAGAGATGAGGAGGATTCTGGGATGTCATTTGATTTTAATAGTCGTGTTGAAATCTAGAGTTTTCCTCCTGTGAAGTCTGGTGATCATATGACCATCACATTGCCTCCACCTCACTCCCTGATAGAATAGAGAAATAAAAAGAAATGTTTAGAAGTCACCAGAGAGATAATGGAGGAGAGGTGAGCGGTGCTGGGAATTCTGGGACATTATCCAGTAACAGACAAGGGATGTGTCTGGATGGTGACTGTATCATTGTGTGTGTCAGGTTCCTATAAGGTGTCAGGATGTCACTGTCTATTTCTCCATGGAGGAGTGGGAGTATTTAGAAGGACACAAGGATCTCTACAAGGACGTCATGATGGACAATCAGCCGCCCCTCACATCACCGGGTAAGAGGAGACTTTATTGTAAAGGAGAGAGCAGTACGGAGGCTCCACCTAGATCCCCCATCATCTGATAAACACATAGAAACAATGTATTCAGTCAGTGTGTGTGTTTCCTACAGATGGATCCAGTAATGGGAACCCACCAGAGAGATGTCCCCGTCCTCTGTTTTCCTGGGATTCCACACAGGAAGGTCACATCATCCCTCACCATCATCAGGTAGATGAGGAACAATCACTGATAGTGTCATTAGGATCTGTACATTATCTGTATTGTTACAATTGATGCCATTTTAATTTTATATTCAGAGTGGAGACCTGAGAGATTCTAAAGTTGATGTTAAAGAAGGGATACAAGAGGATGATAAGAATGGGGTGATGATGGAGTCAGAGTTTCTAAAAGGACACAAAGATCTGTACCAGGACACCATAGTGGAGTCATCCATCTACAGAAACCCACCAGAGAGATGTCCCCGTCCTCTGTATTCCTGGGATTTCACACAGGAAGATCACACCATCCCTCACCATCATCAGGTAGATGATTGACAATTATTGGTAGTTATGATTTATACACAGCATGTTTGTTACGATGAATGTCTTAATAAATAAATATATACACACAGAGTGGAAACCTCAGGGATGATAATATGGATGTTAAAGAAAAGTATAAAGAGGAGGATGAGGAGTATGGAGTGATGGAGGAGTTTTCAGAAGGACACAAGGATTTGGTGAAGCCACCTAATACCAGGAACCCACCAGAGAGATGTCCCCGTCCTCTGTATTCCCAGGATTCTACACAGGAAGATCACACCATCCCTCACCATTACAAGGTTGGTGGGACATAAGCGTCACAATATTGAAGATTATGTTTTACAGATGTTATTTTCTATCATTTTCTTGGTTTAGGGTGAAGATCTGATAGATATAAAAGTTGCGAGTCAAGCAGAAGTAGAAGAGACATATGTGAGGGTTGATCAGCAGTCTATGGAGGAGGATGGGACAATGTGGACATTTATAGAGGAGGACACTCCTACAGAGATCAGCACAGGTGGGTCATTAACACTAAATACATTCCTCCACCCATACTGCTCCAGAGTAGGGTGGGGACTTTAAGAAAACTTAAGATTGCATTTAAAAGTGGGTATTATTTTACTTAGACAGTATTATTTTACTGAAACAGTAATTGCTGCTTGGAATAGACCTCCGGCAGAGGTAGAGAGTCAATCGAGTAAGTGGCTTCAAACATGCTTGGGAAAAACATAGATCTATAGTCAGACAAAAAAGTAAGAAAGAAAAATATATATAAAAAAACAGGCAGACTCCTCCTGATGTCACTTGTTTCTATGACTGGGTGATATCAGCCTGTAATCCCCTGGTCACTTTCCTGAGCTGTGTTCCCTGTCCTGTATTCCTGTATTTCTCTCGAATAATTTTCCTTCTCTGTGCCTAGGTAGAGCAATGTATCTAGACCGGATTTATGTAGATTCTGGAGTTAAGGTGGCAGCAAAATATTGATTTTCATCATAGGCAGTGCTCTACCTAGGTACCCGAGGAATGTGCATTTGGTCTTCTGCACCATATCCAGGGTCTATGAATATCTTTGACAGGGAATTTTTCCAGGTTTACCTACTCTGATGTCTTCTGGCAGTGCCAGGTTGTGGGATATGTCTGTATAGTCTCAGACCCAAGTCACATGGTGATAATAATGTGTTAGCATCCTTAAACTTTGGAACCTTACACAGAAAGTGGTAATGAGGGAAGAGTCAATAACCCAATGATGGTGGTCTTCAGGATCAGTCCAGTCTTCATCTTGGTTGTTCTCCCCCCATCCTCACTCTCTGACCTCTGGTGGGGCTCAGCCCCGCTGTTATTCATGACTAAATCATGGACTAAATAAGGAAGGGCAGGACTTCTTTTGTTGGGAAGAGGTCAATGAGTGATAGAGGGGGTGGGGACACTCGTCCTATAATCCCCTCATCACTGTCACTCCTATAAAAGACAGTTCTTGTTGTTTCCTCACTCTCTGACTAAGGTCCATGAATAAAGAAATGAACTGGTAGGAGATCAGAGGACCCATTTACTAGTTACCTTGGGGGGGGGGGAATTGTAAGATCCTCAGAGACAAAGCTGTCTGATGTGGGCGGAGTCCTGGTTTAGGGGAACCAATCATCTCATGTCTAGTAATAATTTTTTTATTTCTATTTTAGTAGATGGACGGGAGATGAGGAAAACCTGTGCTGGGACCAATCCTGTTTAATTTATTTATAAACAATCTGGAGGAAGGGATAAACAGTTCAATCTCTGTATTTGCAGACGATACTAAGCTAAGCAGGGCAATAACTTCTCCGCAGGATGTGGAAACCTTACAAAAAGACCTGAACAAATTAATGGGGTGGGCGACTACATGGTAAATGAGGTTTAATGTAGAAAAATGTAAAATAATGCTTTTGAGTGGCAAAAATATGAATGCAATCTATACACTGGGGGGAGAACCTCTGGGGGAATCTAGGATGGAAAAGGACCTGGGGGTCCTAGTAGATGATAGGCTCAGCAATGGCATGCAATGCCAAGCTGCTGCTAACAAAGCAAACAGAATATTGGCATGCATTAAAAAGGGGATCAACTCCAGAGATAAAACGATAATTCTCCCGCTCTACAAGACTCTGGTCCGGCCGCACCTGGAGTTTGCTGTCCAGTTCTGGGCACCAGTCCTCAGGAAGGATGTACTGGAAATGGAGCGAGTACAAAGAAGGGCAACAAAGCTAATAAAGGGTCTGGAGGATCTTAGTTATGAGGAAAGGTTGCGAGCATTGAACTTATTCTCTCTGGAGAAGAGACGCTTGAGAGGGGATATGATTTCAATTTACAAATACTGTACTGGTGACCCCACAATAGGGATAAAACTTTTTCGCGGAAGGGAGTTTAACAAGACATGGCCACTCATTAAAATGAGAAGAAAAGAGGTTTAACCTTAAACTACGTAGAGGGTTTCTGTACTGTAAGAGCGGCAAGGATGTGGAATTCCCTTCCACAGGCAGTGGTCTCAGCGGGGAGCATTGATAGCTTCAAGAAACTATTAGATAATCACCTGAATGACCGCAACATACAGGGATATACTATGTAATACTGACACATAATCACACACATAGGTTGGACTTGATGGACTTGTGTCTTTTTTCGACCTCACCTACTATGTAATCTGCTCATGTCTAGTAATAATCTTTTTATTTCTATTTTAGTAGATGGACGGGAGATGAGGAAAACCTCAGAGGATTGTCTCACTTTGTCTCCAGACTGTAAAGTAGAAGATGAGGACATCACACAGTATAGTCCAGGAGAAAACCCGACTACCTCAAATGTCCATCCGGCACCACACAGTGTAGATGGACCATCGTATTCCTCTTATCCTGAGGAACCTCAGACTGTGAGGGACGGTGCCGTCCTTCCAACAAATAAGAGGTTTTCCTGTACTGAGTGCGGAAAGAGTTTCAATTTTAAATGCAATCTTAATGTGCATAAAAGATCTCACACGGGTGAGAAGCCATATTTATGTCCTGAGTGTGGGAAATGTTTTTCAGATCAGTCCAGTCTTTACAGACATCGGAAATCTCACACGGGGGAGAAGCCGTATTCCTGTCCTGAGTGTAGGAAATGTTTTTTACATAAATCGCAGCTTGTCACACATCTGAGGTCTCACACGGGGGAGAAGCCGTTTTCCTGTCCTGAGTGTGGGAAATGTTTTTCAGATAAGTTTTATCTTTCCAGACATCAGAGATTGCATGAAAGTGAGAAGCCGTATTCTTGTCCCGAGTGTGGAAAATGTTTTGGACAAAAATCACAACTTGTCTCACATCAGAGGTCTCACACGGGAGAGAAGCCGTATTCTTGTCCTGAGTGTGGCAAATGTTTTTCAGATCAGTCCAGTCTTTACAGACATCTGAAATCTCACACGGGGGAGAAGCCATATTCCTGTCCTGAGTGCGGAAAATGCTTTTTAAAAAAATCAGGACTTGTCAAACATCAGAGATCTCATACGGGGGAAAAGCCATACTTATGTCCTGAGTGCGGAAAATGTTTTTCAGAGATGTCCAACTTTCATAATCATCAGAGACTGCACACAGGAGAGAAGCCGTATTTATGTTCAGAGTGCGGGAAATGTTTTGTACAAAAATCAAACCTTGTCACACATCAAAGGACTCACACAGGGGAAAAACCGTACTCTTGTTCTGAGTGCGGGAAATGTTTTTCAGACAAGTCCTCTCATTACAGACATCAGAGATGGCACGCGGGAGAAAAGCCATATTCTTGTCCTGAGTGTGGGAAATGTTTTGTACAAAAATCTGAACTTGTCACACATCAGAAGTCTCACACTGGGGAAAAGCCATATTCCTGTTCTGAGTGCGATAAATGTTTTATTCAAAAATCACTACTTGTCGCACATCAGAGGTCTCACACGGGGGAAAAGCCATATTCATGTCCTGAGTGCGGGAAATGTTTTTCAAAGACGTCCAATCTTTACAGACATCAGAGATTGCACATGAGGGAGAAGCCACTTTCCTGAGTGAGGGAATTGTTCCTCACTTAAGTTCTGTCTACACAACCCTTGAGGTGTATTGGTGCCTTGAGTGCAGGAAATGTCTTCTATATGAATGCTGGACATCACAGCTCTCATGTGGGGAAGAAGCACACCCTGATATACACCTCAGATATACTCCATGGCTGATCATCATCATGTAAGAAACAGTTCATGAAGAGATCAGAGATCACCAAAGACATGGATGAAGAGTTGTTGGCCATTGATAGCAGTAGAAAACTAAAAATGGACTGAGTAAATTTTGTGATGTAAACTTTTGAAATTGTTTAGAGGTCTTGTTGAATGGATATGATACGCATTCGCCCAGCCATGACAAATATTGGACTTATTTTTTTTTCATATAGTGATTTCCTATGATCATCGGCTCCATCTAGTGGCAATAAGGTGGCGCTGTTATATTTATACCACAGTATAGGCTCTAGATGGAGCTGATGATCATAGGAAATCGCTGTGTTAACATTAAATATGGTCAGAATGTGTCATGGCTGGCGAATGCTTGGCATCCATTCAACATTTTCTTTTGTAAATGGACACCTTAGTTTCCTTCGCCAGGCATGGTTTCATAAAAATAACAGGCTCCGTGCAGCTCGTGGTTCCAGCGTTTACTCTTCTGTCTCCACGGAGCCGCCGCTGTGGCAAGGACAACTTCACAATCCCGTGCGGGATCCTTCACACAGCCCACCCAGGCACAGACTGTCTCCCTGAATACATCCTGTGAGTTGAACCCGTCACTATGTATTTTTTTTTTATGTACACCTAATAAACTGTTTTACACTATTGGTTGCTTGGCGCCTTTTCTCCTTCCCCTCTACATGTCATATACTGTATAGCGTGTCTTAAAAAATGCAGTGGTCAGGAGTTTACATATGCGTGTGCAGGGTGTGTGCCGGGTGTGCCTGGACACACCCTAATCACCCCGGGTGCCAGTGTATCATGCAGTGTACAGAGGTGTGTGGGGCACATGACCCCGATGGAAGGGGGACCCATTATAGCTGTGCCCTGTCATACACTGCACACCGCAAGTAATCAATTATATTTTACCAGCAGCACTGGATCCGCTGCATCATCTCCTCACATCCCTTGCCGGCCGGGGTGGGTGGGGGTGCCTGTGAGCTGGGGGCAGGAGAACTGTACTGTGCTGATCCAATTGGCAGTGCCCAATACAGTGTGCTGTATAAACAGGATGGAGGAGGCTGAATCTGCTCCCCCTCCCATCCTATCCCTGCTATGTCTGCTGTGATGTAATGAAGGTGGCAGATTTCAACATACAGTACACAGCAGCTCTAGATCCTGGCTGACTGAGCCTAGGGGAGAGAAGCCTGGGGCCATTAATGTGAGTAGCAGACATACTGAACACCCCCCTTCTTTCTCTCACATCCTCCTCCCTCTCTCACGCCCATCACTTTCTCTCACTCTCCTCTCTTTAACCCCCGTCTCTCTCTCTCACCTTCATCCCCTCTCTTTCGCACACCCGTCCTCTCCCTCTCACTCCCCCCTCTCTCTCACCCCCCTCTCTCACCCCGTGTCTCTCGCTCACCCCCTCTCTCTCACCATTTCCTCTCTCTCATCCCCCCTCTCTTTCTCTCACCCCCCCTCTCTTTCTCTCACCCCCCCTTTCTCTCACCTTCACCCCCTCTCTCTCACCCCTTCTCTCTCGCTCCCCCTCTCTCTCTTGCCCCTCTTTCTACCCCACGCTCTCCCTCACCCCCTCTTTGTCTCACCCACTCTCTCACCTTCACCCCCTCTCTCTCTCATCCCCTCCCCCTCTCTCAACTTCACCCCGCTCTCTTACCCCCCCTCTCTCTCTCTCTTACCCTCCCTCTCTCTCACCTTCACCCCCCCTCTCTCTCATCCTCTCACCTTCAGCCCCCTTTCTCTCTCACCCCCTCTCTCTCTTACCCTCTCTCCATGCAACCCTTTCCTGTCTTGTTTACAGGGCTCTGATGATAGACCTGCAAACCCGGTGCTGTCATGGTGAGTGCCACTCAGAAGGGCTCAGCGGACCTCTGTTTGCTCAGCCTCCCTCTTGTACACAGACCAGGAAGTGACGTTGGTGACGTCACTTCCTGCACCTTCACCTGTGGCCCTGATAGACAGTCTAAGGTGCAGAGTGCAGTGGTCAGAAGCATGTCACATGCAGCCCAGTTTAAATAGTGCAGTGATCGGGAGCTTATTATATACAGCTCAGTGTACAGAGTGCAGTGGTCAAGAACTTATTATATACAGCTCAGTGGTCAGAGGCTTGTCATACGTAGCCAGACATACAGTGGAGTGCAGTGGTCAAGAACATGTCATCTACAGCCATGTGTATAGAGTATTACAGTCATAAAGGGATGAGCATTTAGGGCATTCAGTGTGTACGAACCTGACAGCTTCCAGCTGCCAATGATTGTCAAGGAAGCAGTGGCTGCAGTTCTCACACACAACATAGGCATACTGAGAATTAGACCCCATTCTGCTACTCCTCCCAAGTGAGACTTCACTTTTTGGACTGTATATATCAGACATTGTATCTTGTGTATCATACAAATCAACAAATTGTATCAAATCCAATGTACTGTAATGGACGCCTCTATATGAGTGGTCAGGGAAGAAAGGCTTTGTGTAGCTTCACCTATAGCAGCCCCTGTTCCTATAAGCCTACTGGCACATGGCTGCCCCCCAGGAATGTCATATTCATTGGTCAGAACGGACAGGAGGCTGGAGAAAGGAGGAACAAAAGAGTTCCTGTAGTTCTAGGAGTGGAGTTGTCTGCAGGGGATGGCTGGGACTGGGGTCTCACAGGAACATAGTCAGTCGGACATGCAGATGGGTCAGTTTTAGGCCGCAGGGAGAGATATGGTCAGTAAACAGGCAAGGGATAGATCCAGGCAACAGACAAAATGTGGTCAATAAACAGGCCAGGGGAACAGAGCTTGGTCTAACATTCAACACGGCCACCCAAAAAGTGGCGTACAAGATGCTCCTCAGATGGCATTGGGTTCCGGGCCGGATAGTGAGTTGCAAACCTTCCTGTAGCAACCAATGCTTCAGGGGTTGTTGCCAACAAGGGGACATTGTCCACACTTGGTAGCCTTGCCCCTATCTAACAGGGTTCTGGTCCAGGTTGTTTGGGGTCCTTTACTCTTTGTTTCACATACATACATAAAAGTAGCTTTGCAACACTGCCCGATACAGGGATTGTTTTCTTACCAACAAAAGTTAGCCTCTTATTCATAGCTGCCAAATGGATGATTGCTAGAGCCTGAAAAAACCCTCTGTCCTGTTTGCCACGATGAAGATGAAAATCGTAGGTGTCTTTACTGTTGGGGATTGGAAGGCTGCACTTGGGGGGTTTCCAAATAGGTCAAATAAGTAAACCAGAGCGTGCCATCCCAGGACCCAGACACCCCTATCAGGAATCGTACTGTGAATGGGTGGGGGCATTTGTTATCTGCAGAGGTTATCTCATCAGTATTGGTTTACTATTAGGGTTGGATGAGTCCCTCCTTATCTGTAGGGTTTTATGTGTGGCCAGTACCTGTCGGTGGGCGGCCCTTCAGGGGTGTTCAACAAGATATGTTATCTATTGGGTCCCTATCAAGGTTTGTAGAATGTCAGGGTTTAAGTTAGCCGATGAGGCGTCGGAACTTGTTTTGGAAGGGGAGGAGGAAAGAGGGTGAAAAGAAGGCGGCAGGGGCTATGTTCATGTTTGTAATGAATATGTACGCGAGTACTGTTTTGTCATTTTCCCTGTGTTCTAAATTTGTGAATTTTTTAGGAGGTCGTGAAAGTCAGTGGAGTCTCTAAAGCAGCCTTTCTCAACCTTTTCAACACAGAGGAACCCTTGAAATAGTTCTCCGGTCTCGAGGAATCCCTGCTAAAAAATTAGAAATCTACAACTCATGATACATTAGTGTGATGGTCAGTGAGAGGAATGGTCCTTACACTTGTGGTCATTGGGAAGAATTACCTCCTTACAGATAGCTAAAAAGATCAATGGTGTCAGTGGGAACTTATCTGAGAGGCAGAAATTGCCCATTGCTGAAGGAACCCCTAGCAACCGCGTTGATGAGGTAGAAGGCGAGGGATTTTATGTATGCTGAGTGGGGTATGGATGTGTGGTGAAGCAGGTATTGAGCCGGGGGAAAAGTCTGGAGTAAATGTTGTAAATTTGCGCGATTATACGGTGAACTTCTTTCCAGAACGGTTGTATGAGAGGGCAGTCCCACCATATATGGAGCAAGGAGCCTAAGGCTGAGTTACATCTCCAGCACAGTGGGGAGACGCTCGGGTGATATTTGTGGATCCTATCGGGTGTCCGGTACCATCTAGAGTAAATTCTGAAACCATTTTCTTGTGTAGATATGATGATGGAGCCTTTGTGGATATGGTCGTATATACATTCCCATTTCTCTTTGGGTAGGTCTAGGGTAAGTTCCCTTTCCCATCGTTGGCTGCTTTTGTTTACTTTTGGATCGCAGCCTGTGAACAGGAGTAAGTATATTGTCAAGATCAAGTGTCTTTGGGGTTCAGTGCTGGTACAGATTGTTCCAAATGGAGTGTGGTCTCTGTGCCACTTGGCAAGGGGTTTGGCGCTGTTGAGAAAGAGTCTAATCTGTAGGAATTTGAAGAAGCGAATGTTACAGTCCGGGAGTCGGGAGGAGACGGCTGTGTATGTGAGGAGCTCGTCACTTTGAAAAAATTGTTGTGCTCTAACTGGGGGTTCTCAGCATAGAGCAGTCGGGTTGTGTTCTGAGTAACCAGGAGGAAAATCGGGGTTTTGTTCTACCGGGGTCATAGGACCAGGCGATGGGGGTTAGGTTGAGTGTTTTGCATGCTGCTTTAAAGGTTAGCATCGTAGGGCCTATTAGTGGGTGTGTCGTACTTTCGGGATCGATTTATGCTTGAACCAGGGCAAGTGGGAAGTAGGCACCCGAGCAAAGGAATCCTCAATTTTGATCCAATCTTTCGTGTCCCTGTGAATGTGCCAGTCGATAATTCTGGTGAGGTGACAGGACCAGTGGTATTTGTGAATGTCAGGGAGTCCGAGCCCACCTTTTCGCTTTGGGGAGGACCATTCTATCCTGGCTTAGTCTGGGGGTGTTAGAGGACCATATGAAATTTCTGCATATCCGTTTGTATGTCGTAAAGAAGGATGGGGGGATTTTAATTGGGACGGTCTGAAAAAGGTATAGGATTCTGGGTAGGATATTCATTTTTATAATGGCTGTTCGACCAAACCAGGAGTAATGGACCATATTCCAAGTGTGGAGGTCTCTTTGGATGGTTTGTATGAAAGGTAGGAAGTTCCTAGCATATAGTTCGGATAGTTATGTGGGAATTTGGGTACCCAGGTATGTGATGGTGTGGGGTTCCCAACCAAAGGGAAAATTAGCTTGGCATTGTGTTACTACGGTTGAGGGGAGGGAAATGTTTAAGGCTTTTATTTCAAGAAATTAATTTGAAGGTTATAGATTGTTTTGAAGAGAGCAAAGTCCTTAAGCAAGTTGGGTATGGTGGTTATGGGGTCTGAAAGGAATAAAAGAATACCGTCTGCGTATGCCGCTATTGTGCATTGTTTATTCTTGATTTCAATGCCTTTGATGTCAGGATTGGCTCTTATTCTGCGCAAAAGGGGTTCCATGGTTAGTAAAAAAATTAGGGGGGAGAGGGGGCATCCCTGTCGTGTGCCGTTCGAGATGGAGAAGGTGCTCGACAGACGACCATTGACTCGAATTCTGGCTGTGGGCAACGAGTATAGTGCTAGTATCACTTTGGAGTATGCGCTCTGGAAAACCCATTGCCTGTAAAGCAGCCATCATATAGTCCCAAGCCATTCTGTTGAACGCCTTCTCCGCATCGAGGGAAAGGAAAAAGCACGGCGTGGATGTAGTTAAACCAGTGGTGGATGTTAATTGCTTTTATGGTGTTATCCCTCACCTCTCGTCCATGGATAAATCCAAACTGATCTAACTAGAGTAGGGGGAGTATGCGATTTGCAAGGACTTTTGCAAAGAGCTTCACGTCTACATTTAGGAGTGCAATGGGTCGGTAGTTGGACACCATCGTTGTTTCTTTGCCTGGCTTCGGAATTATTGTTATGTGGGCCTCTTAAATGTCTTTGTTAACTTGGGGGGAAGAGGACAGAGAGTTGAAAGCCTTTGTAAAGGGGGATTAAAATGTCAGTGAAGGTCTTGTAATAGCGCACAGTTAGACCGTCTGCACCCGGGCTCTTGCCTGTCTTCAGTTGTTTTAAGGCAGCTACTGTTTCTTCTATGGAGATAGGGTGATCTAGTTCTGCTGATTCATCTATGTTAATGGATGAGGGGGCATATTGTTTTAGGAAGTTATCAATCGTTTCTTTACGGTCTGGGGTCTGTTCGTCTGTTCATTCATGTGTGGGGTGGGTAGATTAGAGTTTAGAGAAATATTGTACAAATTGGTTGGCTAGGTTGAAGAGGATTTTTATCAACCCCATGATCAACAAAATAATTTCTAGCATCCTTCATGATTCTCATTCTAAGTTCCTTAAAGTGTGGTCACCTTGGTGGTCTTATGCTCTTCTCATCCTGCATCAGAACAATTTGAGTCTTTCCTAAGGTCCACTATATAATTCCCCCAAATTGCAGGACTCCTCCCCTCTTCTCCTCATTCCTTCTTCTTCTTCTTCTTCCACTCCTCCTCCTCCTTTCCTTTCTCTTCTTTTTCTCTATTTCTTCTGTCTCCTTCCTTTTGATGTGGAGGCTGGACACTTGCTTGCCCTCTGTACCTCCTTATTTTTGTGTGACCCCAGACTTAGGGAATTTTTGTTGACTTGTGGTTATGCCGTCAGGTCAATCACTCTGTGTTTTTTACACTGAGTTGTTCTACCGGGTGAGCGCCCCTTTTTCTGCTTCATTAGTCACTCATCCCGACCCCGACTAGGGGTTCCCAGTAGACTTCTACTCACCTTTCCCCTTGATGTGAACTAGAGCACCTGACCCATGGTCTCCCTCCATCGGCTCTCGGGCCTAGATGACACAAGTGAACCTGCGGCTTGCGCCCCCAGGTCGCTCAGTGGTCACTCTTTCTTCAAAAGTTGACTGCTCAGAATAATATCAGAATAGCCAGCCATTGTACATAATCAACGGTACAATGTCACCATTGTGACACTGGACTTACTGTGAAAGTATGTATAAAAAAAAAAAAAAATATATAAATATATATATATATATATATATATATATATATATATATATATATATATATATATATATATATATATATATATATATATATATTTATATATTTTTTTACAATTTTCTTTTTTTTTTACATATTTTCACCTGAGCAGTGCAGTGTTACCATAGTTGACACTGCACTACTCTAGGGAGGTGATTGGGAATTTTTTTTTTTTTTCACTGTAATTGCTTATACAGCCATGATGGCTAAATAAGTGTAGTGCATCCAACGTAGGAGCCGCTGATGAACTGGGATCCCCCACCGTGCACAGCCAGTCGCACCAAATTTTCACAGGCTCCCAAAGTCAAGAAACAGCCCAGCGCTTGTTTTTGTATTTTTTTTTTTTTTTTAAGGGGATACAACTTGGATAGGGAGTAGGGGTACTATGGGATGCCCACTTGACTTTAGAGAACTTTCAGCAAAACTTTAGGGACAACTTTCCTATATACAGTCTCTATGCACACTTGCATGCAGAACCTCACTGGCACACTTGACAAAAATGGTCCTGACACAGCACTCGGTAAGATCTTGAAGTAACAGCCTGTTATAGGCAAGAACCCGAGGCCCCTTTAAATGTGTAACAAAGTCAGTGTCCGGTTTACCTCTCTGTGGCTACTGATTCCAGCACCACCTCTTCAGGCACTGCCAGCCTGGCTGCAGCTGCCCCTTTCTATAGCCCTCCTGGCTACTCTCCTCAGTCCACCCAGACTGACACCAGAGTCCTCCCAGACTGCACACTCATCAGCCCACCCGGCTGTCTTCTGGAGAACTCCTGGACGTGCTGATTCTCTCCCGCTGTCCTCACTCCTGCCTCCGTGCATCCAGGACAGGATTCCACCGTGTGTTGTACAAGATCCCTCCAGCACCCGAGCCCCAGGCCCGAGGTCAACCCCCCAGACTAGAGGGCACCCTCAATGGCCACCGACAGCCTCCTCAGCACTCCTTCTCCATCTTCCACCCGACTGCCCCCTGCTGGCATGACCCAAGAGTATTTACAGTGACAGTTGGTGCTCAATATTTGGGGGGGGGGGGGCAAATGAATGAGTCCTAAGACTCCCTGGCCAATCGGGTCTCAGACTCCTGATTGGCCGGGAGGAGAATCAGTAAGACAATAGCGAATATTTATTTTGCTATTGTCACACAACTGGGTGGGCTCAGGGTGCAGTCCTCTGTGCTCCAAGCTCACCCTTTTTTGAAGACAATTAAAGCCTTAGGCTCTAATCATGTGCTTTAAAAAAACAAAACATTGAAACCCATGCTTTCGGCGCCTGCATGTAGATTGAGGGCCAGGCTCATCGATTAGAGGGGTGGCGCCCCTACGCCTGTATGGATGGGCTGCCCACTTGCTGGGGATTAGCTGGGACCCTCCTCAATACTCCCATACTCAATACTCCAAGCAGCTCCTCCGAGACTCCACCCTCTATTTCTGAAAGCTTTTCCAAGGCTCCAGAGAGCAGGAAGACTTGCTAGAGATGCTGCTTGATGAGTCATCCAGCCTCCCTGAGTCACTCATCCCTGACCCAGATTCAACCCAGTATCTACATTACAGCTTACAAAAAAAACTATCTACATCTGGCTATTTGCTACACCCCCCCCCCCCCCCCTTAAAAAGCCAGCCTGTCCCCCTGGCTGTTAAAAAAAATCTTTAAAAAAGGCTCCTAGCCCAGCAGCAAGGGCAAAATACAGTCTTGGAAGGGGAAAGGGGAAGCAACTTGGATGGGGCTATTTTACAAATAACTTGGCATGTATCACATTTTCACATATTCAGAGTATATACTATACATCCTAGCTACATGTCCCTTCAGCTAACTCTACACAGTATAAATATACACAATTTAGCTGGAGCACCTCCCTCTAAAGAGAAGCCCTCTAAGTAAGCTGGAAAATGTTGAGTCCATCACACAGCAGGGTGAACAGCCGTCCACAATGATACCTGCAAAGAGAAAAAACACATTCTAACGTGCTATCTAAGCTGTACAGTCTGTCAGCAGGGGTTATGAGCCTGCATGGCAGAGACAATTAAGCAAATAAACACAAAATTCTCTCTCTTTTTTTTTTAAAGAGTCTTTGGTAGGAGGAGCCCCTCCAAATTTAGAACCCAAAGTTCTTCAGTTGGGAATGGAACATCCATCTGGAACAGTTCAGGGTGTTAGGCCGGCCTAGTCCGTGAACAGCAAAGGACACCGGCAGCAATCTTCACAGCCTTCCATGCAACGTTTTACCTGCAAGCTGAACTCTCCCATCAGTCCTTCTCAGGTAATAGTGAGGAATTGGCAGTCTCTTCAGTTTGCCATCAGCTCCTCTAATGCCGCGTACACACAGTCGGACTTTTCGTCTACAAAAGTCCGACAGCCTGTCCGACAGACTTCCGACGTACCTTCGGCGGACTTGCGGCAGACTTTGTTACGAACGGACTTGCGCACACACGACCACACAAAAGTACGACAGCCTAGTACGCGGTGACGTACACCAAGTCCGACGAGACTATAAAACGGAAGTTCAATAGCCCGTACGACACCCTTTGGGCTCCTTCTGCTAATCTCGTGTTTATCTCGTGTTAGTAGAAGTTTGGTGAGAGACGATTCGCGCTTGTGAGACTCGTATTTTTCAGTTCGTTTTAACTGTTGTTCAGTCTGTGCTTGTGAGGTTTGTATCTGCTTTTCAGTGCGTTTGGTCAGTTGGCATTGAGAAATCTTTGTTTTATTGGCCGCTCGTTCCTGATTTTCAGGTCGTTCTTCACAGGCCTTGCTGTTCTTCAGTGCGTTCTGTTTAGTGCGTTCTGACCAGCCGACCGTTTTGAAGCCATGTTACCTGTACGTACTCGTCGTCGAGCTCGTGCATTGTATGTGCTTGGTGCTGTAGTTTATTCTTCAGCCCAAGACCAGTCCATGAACAGGGCGAGGAGGAGTTCATGGACCAAGAATTGGTTGCTTCAGCGTGACCAGTTCTGTCACATGCCTTTGCTCCGTGAGATCCGTGAGAATAATCCTGAGGATTTCAGGAACTTTCTCCGGATGACGGACCCCGTTTTTGACCGTTTGTTGGCTTTGCTGACCCCCTATATCAGCAGGCAGGATACCTGCATGAGGCAAGCCATCACTCCGGAGCAGAGGCTGGTCGCTACCTTGCGGTATTTGGCCACAGGGAGAAGCCTGCAGGACCTTAAGTTCTCGACAGGCATCTCCCCCCAGGCTCTGGGGATCATTATCCCAGAGACCTGTTCTGCCATCATACAGGTCCTGCAGAAGGACTATATTAAGGTAAGATATTTTTCTTTTATTAGCATCACATGTTCTTTTATGTAATCTTTGATAATATAATGTATTTCTTGCTTCAAACACTACTTACCATCATTGCAATATAGTGTGAATGTCCCCTTTTTATCCTCACACATGCTGGATTTTTTTCCTGTTATTTTTTGTCATGCATGTATATTTTCCTTCAATAACCTTCCCAGCATGAAGTGATGGGAACATATCCACCTAGTCTACTCATTTGGAATGTATTTTGTTTGAGTGTATTTAGTTTGCTGCTAATGAGCAATTATCTAGATTTCACAACCCCCCCCCCACCTAAACTCACTCCAAATAGTTTGCTGCTAATGAGCAATTATCTAGATTTCACAACCCCCCCCCCCCACCTAAACTCACTCCAAATAGTTTGCTGCTAATGAGCAATTATCTAGATTTCACAACCCCCCCCCCCCCCCACCTAAACTCACTCCAAATAGTTTGCTGCTAATGAGCAATTATCTAGATTTCACAACCCCCCCCCCCCCCACCTAAACTCACTCCAAATAGTTTGCTGCTAATGAGCAATTATCTAGATTTCACAACCCCCCCCCCCCCCCCCCCCCACCTAAACTCACTCCAAATAGTTTGCTGCTAATGAGCAATTATCTAGATTTCACAACCCCCCCCCCCCCCACCTAAACTCACTCCAAATAGTTTGCTGCTAATGAGCAATTATCTAGATTTCACAACCCCCCCCCCCCCCACCTAAACTCACTCCAAATAGTTTGCTGCTAATGAGCAATTATCTAGATTTCACAACCCCCCCACCCCCACCCTCGTTAAAATTTGCTGGAATGTTCTGTGGTGTTGATTTGTCTAAAGCAAATATATGTGGCACTTTGCAAAATGCATGTGCACTCTACAAGTGCATTTGTTCCAGTGCTTTAGTAAATGAGCAGAAGCTCTGCTGATTTCCATCATCAAATCATATGCAAGCCTCAAAGTGTTTTCATTAATTGCCCTTGCATGTGATTGTGTACTCCTTGCAACATGAATGCCTTTTTACATTACCTCATTTACTGTAAGCTGGTTAGCAACTGCACCTGCAGAGTGCGACAACTGCAGTCTTGTAGCCTTTTTAGTCCCTAAATTCCTGCGTGTCCTAAAAGTAATTTTTTTTAGGGATTTCACAACCCCCTAAAATGTAATCAATGTTCCATCAGAGGGGGTGAGCAATCTGATAAGTGTGCCTTTCCATATTAGTTATTCCAGAACAATTAAATTATTGAATGTTATACTGATGCTGGGGAATAATGTTTTTAATTGTCTAATTTTCTTGCAATGTTAGCTTACAAATTAATTGATTTTGGTTTTCTTTTTTGATTTCCCAGTTTCCTTCAACGCCACAGGAATGGCAGACTGTGGCATCCCATTTTGCCAGCCGTTGGGACTTTCCCAATTGTGGAGGGGCTATAGATGGGAAACATGTCCACATTGTGCCACCACCCCATTCGGGGTCATATTATTTTAATTATAAGGGGTTCCACAGTATTGTTTTAATGGCGGTGGTGTCGGCACACTATGATTTTTTATATGTGGACGTGGGGAAGAATGGCCGGATGTCGGATGGAGGAGTATTTGCCCAGACGGAGTTCTGCCAGCGTCTCCAGAGTGGTGGCCTGGGATTGCCACCTGATGAGGATAACGTGGAAGGACTCCCCTTTGTCTTCATTGCCGATGAAGCCTTCGCTCTCAGCAAGCACCTCATGAGGCCATTCCCCCAAAGAACACTCACCCCGGAGAGGAGGGTTTTTAATTACCGGCTGGCCAGAGCTAGAAGAGTGGTTGAGAATGCGTTTGGAATTCTGGCCAGCCGGTTCCGCCTGTTTCAAACAGCCATTAATTTGGCGGAATACAAACTTAATTTTATCATTTTATCGTGCTGCATTCTGCACAACTTTTTAAATAAGCATGCTCCAAATTATATAGGCACAGTTGGGCCTGAGGCCGGACAAATAGAAGCCAACCTTACAGGCCTGGATACTGTCCGTACTGGCTTGGCCCCCCAAAGTGCCCGTCAAGTTAGACAGCAATATGTTAATTATTTTATGGGTAGGGGGGCCATTGCAATGGGCCAGGATATATAATTTTTGCCAATAAAAAAATTATTGATGAAATCTTGCATTATATTTATTGCTTGCCTTTCTTTTGGGCTGTCTCCTAGGTTATGGTCGAGCAGTTGTAGTGCCAACTGTATTGTAATTTTAAATGTCTAAATAAGCTCCATTGCCACTGTAAACAACTTTTTTACAATTATAACTAAAATGATACTGAGCCTTGAAATAACAAACCACACATTTATTTAATTCCTATAAGGAGATGTTTTTATTAATGGTTGTTATGCATTCAGTTCTGCATTTAGTATAAAATGTTCATTGACAAAAATAGAATGATATCTTAATAATGTAGCAAAATATAATTATATCTAAATATTTATACCTAAATCCACAAAAAATTATTTTTGGCTTTTTGATTTTCACAAACAGGCTTTTTTTTTGGTTTTGGGAAAATCAAGTTTTGTTTTGTGTTTTTTTTTTTTTTTTTTGTTTTTAAAGCAATTTTTGTGTTTATGTTTTTATTTTTTTAGCAAGTTATTTTTGTTTTTATTATTTTTTTTTTTAATAAAGTTTGTATATTTTTGTTTTTTTGGTTTTTTCAAATCAAGTGTTTTTTAATTTTTTTTTTTTTTTTTAATCATGTTTTTTATTTTTTTTTGGTTTTTTAAAATCAATTTTTTTATTTGTTTTTTGTTTTTTTAAAATCAAGTTTTTTCTTTTTTTTGTTTTTTTAAAATCAAGTTTTTTCTTTTTTTTGTTTTTTTAAAATCAAGTTTTTTCTTTTTTTTGGTTTTTTAAAATCAAGTTTTTTCTTTTTTTTGTTTTTTTAAAATCAAGTTTTTTCTTTTTTTTGGTTTTTTTAAATCAAGTTTTTTTTTTTTTTTGGTTTTTTTAAATCAAATTTTTTATTTTTTTTGGTTTTTTAAAATCAAGTTTTTAATTTTTTTGGGTTTTTTAAAATCAAGTTTTTAATTTTTTTGGGTTTTTTAAAATCTATTTTTTAATTTTTTTGGGTTTTTTAAAATCAAGTTTTTTATTTTTTTTATTTTTTGTGTTTTTTTGAAAATCAATTTTTATTTTTTTGTGGATTTGTGAGGTATTTACAAGAAACAGCCCTCCTTTTTTACATTAGCTTAAACAGCCATTTATGTTCTGGCCAAAACAAAAAAGAGAAGGCCCAGAATGGGGTCAGCAAAACAGGAAATGAAGGACATGATTGATGTTTTGGGGTTTAAAAAAGGGCATTTAGATTCGACCCAAAACATCAATCATGTCCTTCATTTCCTGCTGCATACGATCCAGCCGATTCCGCATTTGATCGATCTCCCCATTCCAGGCCATGATTTGAGCAATTAGCCGTTGGGCACTGTCTGGGGTAAAATAGTCAGTTGGACCTAAAGTGGAATGAAAAAAAAAATATGTTTAGAAATATGCACACATAAGTTTACCTTACCATAAAGCTGGTGTCTCAGACACTGACCTGGTGGGGTGCCCATGTCGCAAAGTTCATTAACATCCTCGGGGGTGGCGCTGTTGCTTGACTCCAGCACAACCAGATCACCTAAAATAGAGTAGAAAAATTACATAAAATAAAAGGCAGCCATGCATAGATTACCGTAAGCTGGTGTGTCAGACACTGACCTGGTGGGGTGCCCATGTCGCCCACCTCTCCTTCCTCCACATCCTCAATGGGACTTGGGCTTATTTCCCAATCATGTTTTGCTTTGGGTTGGCTGAGTGATTTTTCCCCTATGTGAAACAAAAAATTATTTTAATCTAATTAGCACACAGATATTTTAGTACATAGTAATTTTCCAACATTTGTAATGAAGTGGTTTGTGTAGAGTTCCTATTTTACCTCAATATTTAAAATTAGAAAGACATATCGGATAGATAGATATCAATATCTCAAAATATAGTTAATAATCTTTTGATCTCTCTCTATATCTGGAACAAAATCTCAAACTATCTAACTAAATGTAAAGCCAAAAAATTAAGATAACTTCAAATCTTCCAAAAGAATGTTTTAAATTTCTATATCTATCTATCTACCTATCTCTATATTTCTCTCTCTCTATATATATATATTTCTCTCTCTCTCTCTCTCTCTCTCTCTCTCTCTCTCTCTCTCTCTCTCTCTCTCTCTCTCTCTCTCTAGTTTATATATATATATATATATATATATATATATATATATATATATATATATATATATATATATATTTATATATATAGTTATATATATATATTTATATATAGTTATATATATATATATGTATGTGTGTATATATATATATGTGTGTGTGTGTATATATATGTATATATATATATATATATATATATATATATATATATATATATACACATGTATATATATGTGTATATGTATATATAGATATATATCTATAGATATGTAACTAACGAGGTTTCTTAAAAGATCGTTTAAAACGATGAAAACAAAAATCGGATAGGAAGGAAAAGCACATGGAGCAATATACAAGGTAATAAACACAAGATAAAAACACGACAAGTACTTACTTTTTTAAAGAACTTTCCGGATACGTCGGTATTGATCCGGCTCCCTGAGTTTCAGGTCAGACCATCTTTTTCGCAGTTGGTCTTTGGAGCGCTGGACCCCAAAAGATGCCTGCAAAGTTTCCACCACCTTCGCCATTATTTTGGCCTTGCGCAAATTTGGCCGTGCGTACGGCCCATACTTCCCATCATAGTCGTCTTTGTGAAGAATGGCCACCATCTCCACCATCTCTTTAAAACTCATATTAGAGGCCTTAAATCTAGGCCTCACAGATTTTGTTGACGTTCCAGCCTCCGGGCTGTCTCCACTACCTGAGGTCGTCAACATTTCAGGTGTCTCCGCCATTCTTTAACTCCACTACGCGCCGTAACAAAAAATGGGCGGAGAACATGAGTTAAAATCGAACGTCAGGGGCGGGCGACGCAGGCGGAGTTTCACACATGCGTAGTGTATAAAGAGGGGCCTTGCGCACGTGTCGTACGTACGTTCTGTGCGTCGAATTAGGGGGCGGAGAACATGAGTTAATTTCGAACGTCAGGGGCGGGCGACGCAGGCGGAGTTTCACACATGCGTAGTGTATAAAGAGCCTTGCGCACGTGTCGTACGTACGTTCTGTGGTAGGTGATAGTGGACCTGGACGTTACAAAACGAAGGTAATTTTAGATATATTCTTTTTTTTTTTTTTTTTTTTGGTTTTTATGGTCATGACTTTGTAGCAAGCGGCCTATATGGCTTGATAGATTGATGAGGCCTACATAGGGAGAAGATGATGAGGGGTTAGCCGAAACCTATAATAAAAGTGTTTTTTGTCTTGTGACTTCATCTTTTCCAGATATAATGAATCCCCTATTTAAGGATCCAGAGTTCCTTACATCTTTTATTTCCAAATATCGAGAGATGAGGAATTTGTGGGAGGTGAAACACCCTCAGTATTATGCTAAGCATGTGAGGAAGTCAACGCTGGAGAGACTTCTGGCCTTTGTCCAGGCGACCATCCCGGAAGCAACAATGGAGACATTGCTCAAGAAAATTGGGGTCTTGAGGAACATGTATAAGAGGGAGCATAAGAAGATCCAGGAATCAAGGAGATCAGGAGCATCAGCAGATGATGTTTATGTACCCAGGCTGTGGTACTACAATCAACTCCGTTTTCTGGATGACCAGAATGAAGCCAGGCCATCACTTTCAACCCTTCCCTCCACCCTTCCCTCCACCCTTCCCTCCACCCCAGCAGAGGCTGATGAGGAGCAAGCTGGGTCTTCCATCCTGGATGAACCAGATATGACCATCTGGAGTCAGGTAAATTATTTTAACAAATATTTACTGTACTAATATTAATGATGTTAACTGGATGTTATAATTGTCTAAAATAATTTGGCACTCAAAATTGGGTATACATATCAATTGACAGTAGTGGCTAAATATGTTTGGCACCTGCTTGAAATAATTATGGTGTCTGATTAGACTCTTTTATTAAAGAGAAGTATTCACATTGAATTTGCTATTCATGAGAAGCAAACTGTGTGTCATTGATGAAGCCAAAAAAATATACTCAAACTATTGTCCTTTTTTTATACACAGGATGAGTCCATCCAGGAGGAATGTGGGGAAAGTGGCAGGCAGGAGGAGACCAGGCCCATGGACAGCCTGGAGGAGGCCGGATTCACCATCATCCTGGAGGAGGCTGGGCCCAGTGTCAGGCAGGAGGTGGCTGCTCCCAGTGAGGTGGCTGCTCCCAGTGAGGTGGCTGCTCCCAGTGAGGTGGCTGGGCCAAGCGAGGTGGCTGGGCCCAGTAGAAGCCTGACCGAATCCCAAGTGCCTCCCCTCCACCTTCCCAAAAAAAGGGCCAGGAAGGGGATGGTCACACAGGACGCATCCCTGCGCCTCATGCAAGAGGCCACCCGTTTTTTAACGAGCCCCCCCGAAGCGGAAGAATCCTATGGCTGCTACTTAGCCAGCAGGCTTCTTCAGATGGATTGGGAGCAGCGCCTCATTTGTGAGCGCCTATTTGGGGAAACAATCCATAAGGGGCTGCAGGGCACGCTAACACAAAACACCCAACTACATGAGGCAGCCCCCCCTCCTCCTCCTCCTCCTCCTCCTCCTCCTGCCACAACTGAAACACCAGAGCCACAGCCTCAAAAGAAGGCTACAGGGAAGGCTGCAGGGCAGCGTGGAGGAAAGGCTGCAGGGAAGAGAAGAAAATGATGACCTGGGTTCAGTCTGGTCTGACAGAAGACGCAGGCTGTTGTAGGACCACAGTCTGGGGACATCTAGATCATCTGCTGGTGCTGTTGATCTCTGGGATTCTTGGACCAGATTGTGCTCCCTCTTATATGGACTCCTCAAGATCCCAATTTTCTGGTACACCGACTTTTTCCAGCGTTGACTTCCTCTTTATTTTATTTTGACCATGAATAAATGGATATTTTTTGAGTTTAGCAAAAGACTTTATGTGTTTTCTTTGAAATCATTGATTTTACACACAATGTTAAATTAACAAGGGACAACAATCTCATTGAGTTTGAAAAAAAACACACCAAAAATACATTACTAATGTTAATAATGTTCAAGTGGTAAGTCTTGAAAATCCAAAAAATTACGTAACCAAAAACGGTGCTTTGGGTTAACTTTATCTAAAAACTAAAAAATAAACACTATAAAAAAAAAAAAAAATAATAATGGGTTCTTTGTGTTAACTTTACAAACCTAAAAAAAAAAAAAAAAAAAAAAAAAAAAAAAAATAAAAAGGGGAAAAAGTATTATTAGTATGGAAACATTGTTTTAAAAAGGCATACTATATCATTCATGAGATCAAAGAGAAAAAGAATCCAGAAATCAGTTTGGGAGAACTCTGATTATGAACAGCAAAACACCTTCGTTCTTTAGAGCCTTCGTAAAGAAGAAATAAAATGCGCTGCATTGAACGATCACAGATTTTGCAGCGTGATGAATGTGCTACCTACAATACGAACACTAGTTTTACTAGACCGAGTGCTTCCGTTTAGTTTTTGCTTATGAGCATGCGTCGTTTTTTTGTCCGTCGGACTAGCATACAGACGAGCGGACTTCGGGGTCCGTCGTACTTACGACGTAAAGATTTGAAGCATGCTTCAAATCTAAAGTCCGTCGGATTTGAGGCTAAAAAAGTCCGTTGAAAGTCCGGAGAAGCCCACACACGATCGGATTACCAGCCACCTTTAGTCCGTCAGCGTCCGTTGGACTTTTGTAGACGAAAAGTCCGACCGTGTGTACGCGGCATAACAGCGACAGAGTGGCTCTTGGTGGGCAGTCCTGCTTTTACAACCACCACCCTGTCTTTGTAAATAGCTCTTCCCAGCCACCATTCTTGCTGAATGTCCTGGAACCGGGTCCAAGCTTGATTGCAAAACAATCCCCACAAGGGTTTGGGGACATGCACGTACTCCCACACCATATCATCCTCCCCAGGAGTCCCGAATGAATTGTATAGCGCTACCTATGCGAACTGAATCGCCTCTGGGTGCTTTTTGCTGCCGGTGTCCATCTGCAGTATAGCGCAGTCCTTTGCCCCATGGGGTCCTGACACGTGCACAAACACATACAATATACACATATTTGGCCAATTTTTCGACAGGATCTAATTAACCTACCGGCATGTCTTTGGAGTGTGGAAGGAAACCGGAGTACCCGGAGGAAACCCACGCAGGCACAGGGAGAACATGCAAACTCCATGCAGATGGTGTCGGGATCGGGATTTGAACCAGCGACCCTATTGCTGCTAGGTGAATGTGCTAACCACTACACCACTGTGCTGCCCAATGATGTCCATGATGTTGGGAGGGGCATAGGGGTAGTCGAGATCCCACTCAAGAGTGTTTGTTTTTTTGCTGCACCTCCTGCTGGAATCTGGAAAACCTTGGCAGTTCTCTTGGCTTTCCCTTCCCAGAAAGGACACAGGTTTTGGGCAATCTTACAACCCATTGCCTGTAGTCAGCTGCTCTGGCTTGGGTGGTAGAGGGTCTGTTGAAATATTTCCGCCTCATACTGACTGGGATCTGCATGGCTTCTCTGGTCTCTTCAGCTGACCCTGGCTCATCCTTCACCTCGGACAGCACCTTCTCCTGCTCTCGAGTGGGTCCCCACTCCCACTCCGAGCTGCTGTCAGATGACCAGTCTGAAAACTCATCATCCATGGGCCCAAAGTCTATGCACCCATCACTACCACTCCCCACTGGCTCACCTGAAGATGGACTGTCTTCAAACTCTGGCTCCTTCTAGGTGGGGCTGGCGGGGTGTACGGGCACGGCCGGCATCTCAGAGACAGCATCTGGACTTCTGCTGGGCAGTAGTGGCAGGTACCAGCTCCCCAATCTGGCTGCAGGCCAAGGCAGACTTCTGACTTTTTTCACCAATTTCACTTGTCTTCACAGGGGAGTCAGCAGCCTCAGAGTCACCCCAACCTTTAGCAGATGATTCAAGGCCTGCACCAGCCTTCCGGGACTTTTGTGGCTGTTCCGTGCAGAGGCCTGACCACAGGTCCTCATGGTAGTTGAATGGTTCCTGTTCGCTTGGTGTGAGTGGTTCGTCGTAGTGACTGCACCAGATCCAGGCACTGACCACTGTGGTCGGTCTGCAACCAGGACATATCAGACACAGCCTCTCTGTTCTATCGATCATCCCAAGGGCGAATCCCCGTTGATGCTCCAGTCTGACATCAGTCTCCACCAGTGTCAGTTCCTGCAGATTAGGCAACCAGGTCAGCGCTGGGAACACAAATGCACCTTCCACCATCTTGCTTCTCTCTCTCACTGTTAGCAGGGCATGCTGGGACTCCTCTGGGGCGTGGCTTTACCCCCAAACTTCTAGACTGCATAAGCAGGCCTTTTCCCACGTGCTCCGCTGTAACCTCTTGTTAACGTTGCTGAAGTTTGCAGGCACACTGATGATACTGGCACTTGCAGAACTTGTCAAGACTTTCCGCTCGGCACCAATTGTGCCCGAGCAACTGAGAGCAGGTGACAGCAAGCATTTACTGTGGTTGCCAGGAGCAACAGCAAAGTTTGTAACACACGTCACACTGTAGTTTGCAGGGTTAGGACAGTCTTTAGCATCAGCCGTGGTTGGGCAACTGATAGACCCCCCTCCTGCAGGCACCCGCTGGCTTACCCCAAGCACCATGGGCAACAGTAGACATTTTGGTGTACATTTTACTGTTCTCAGCAGGTCATTTCAGCAGCATACAGTCACTTTCTCCATCTTCAAGCAGACCGCTGGACATTTTGTAATCTGTAGGCGCGATCGCCCGCAGTGATTGCCACGGGTGACTGCACATTACACAGTTCTTGCTGAATAGCAGGTTATTGGTACAAGCGTCCATTCCAATCATGGTTGGGGCAACTGGGTATGCAGGGCAGCAGTAGATTTGGCAGCAACTTCCGCTGGTTACAATGGGCAATGGTACTCAACTTTAAGCACAAAGTCACAAATAGGCAGAGCACATACTGTGTGTCCTTCTCCCTGGCTTTAACCCTCCATGACCTTGGAACAAGGCACAGTTCCCCGGCTTGATTAATCTTCGGTTGCTAGGAGCAACGGCTGTGCAGGTTACCATGGGCTATACCCCAGACGATGCCCCCCCAAATGTAGCACACCCTGTGTAGGAACCGCTGGTAAACTTGGATCCCCCACCCTGCACAGCCAAGCACACTGGATTTTCACAGTCACTTCAGAGTCAGAAAACAGTCCAGTACTTTTATTGAGGGTATTAAACTTGGATAGGGAGTAGGGGTATTATGGGATGCCCACTTAAAGCGGAGCTCCGCCGAAAATTTTTTTTTTTAAAGTCAGCAGCTACAAATACTGCAGCTGCTGACTTTTAAAACATGGACACTTACCTGTCCAGGGCGCCCGCAATGTCGGCACCCGAGGCCGAACCGTCTCTCCATCCTCGGGTGCTGCCGCCTCCATCTTCGGTAAGGGAATCAGGAAGTGAAGCCGTGCGGCTTCACTTCCCGGTTCCCTACTGCGCATGCGCGAGTCGCGCAGCGCAATACGGATGGTCCCTGCTGTCTCTGGGACCCGTGTGTTTCCCAGCAGGCAGCGGGGAGGGAGCAGGAAGTGGCGTAAATAACCGCAGATTCTGCGGCTATCTATGCCGGAAGTGGGTACAGATACCTGTAATATACAGGTATCTGTACCCCCCTCCCCCCCTGAAAGGTGCCAACTGTGTCACCGGAGGGGGGGAGGAATCTGATGAGTGGAAGTTCCACTTTTGGGTGGAACTCCACTTTAACTTTAGAGAACTTTCAAGAAACTTCAGAGCAACTTTCCTATATGCAGTCTATATACACTCCTCTACTTCCTCCAGCACACTTGCTTGCAGAACCTCACTGACATACTTGACAAAAATGATCCTGACACAGCACTCAGTCAGTCAGATCTTGAAGCAACAGCCTGTTATAGGCAAGAACCCGAGGCCCCTTTAAATGTGTAACAATGTCAGTGTCCAGTTTACCTGTCTGTGGCTACTGATTCCAGCACCACCTCTTCAGGCACTGCCAGTCCGCCTGGCTGCAGCTGCCCCTTTCTATAGCCCTCCTGGCTACTCTCCTCAATCCACCCAGACTGACACCAAAGTCCTCCCAGACTGCACACTCACCAGCCCACCCAGTTGTCTTCTGAAGAAATCCTAGACGTGCTGACTCTCTCTCGCTGTTCTCACTCCTGCTCCCATGCTTTCAGTACAGGATTCCTCTGTGTGTTGGAAAGGTTCCCTCAGAAAAAGAGGTCTCTGACAGGGAGTAGTACTAAGCAGAGGGTGTGCCACATCCCAAAAATCCAAAAAGACCAAAAAGGTGGGGGGGGGGGGCGGTCAGTCCGTTGGAAGTTAGAGAAGAAATGCTGAGGAGGCTGTTAGTGGCACTTGAAGGTGCCCTCTAGTCTGGGGGTTGACCTCTGGACTGGGGCACGGGTGCTGGAGGGAACCTTTCCAAAAAGAAAATCGGAGGAGGATGCCTCGTTGATACTATGCTGTTGGACTGATTATACAGGTCCGGTTAATTTTTGGACCCCAGCCTGTGCACAAACGCCGCGCCAAATCTTAGGCGCGGCAGTTTTCAGCACCCATTTGGATTGCATTATATGCACCAGTCATTACAATTTCACTCTACATGTCCCGCGATCTGGCTCTCTTTGTATGCACATGGCCTGGGAGACCGTTGTGAAGCTGATTTTATGCCTTGGATACTTCTATAGCACATGTATTTTGGAAATGGTAACTCTCACTTAATGAACCCTGATGAAGGATTCTTCGAAACGCGTCGGTTTAGTGAGACTTATTACATTTCCACTTTTGGTTTTCCTCTAAATTTGATGCAGTTGTGTCCAAATTACATGTCCTTGCTTTTTGATGTATCCTATTGTGTATATATTGTCTGTATTTGATTTGTATTTTTGTATATATTTTTTGTTGTACTTTTGAATTTTGTAATAAAATTATATATTTTTTACTTACATTGCATCATTGATGGTAGTGCCTCAAAAGTCCCGCTCTAGGGGAATGTTTTGGTCTTTTTGGAAAGGTTCCCTCCAGCACCCGTGCCCCAGTCCAGAGGTCAACCCCCAGACTAGAGGGCACCTTCAAGTGCCACTAACAGCCTCCTCAGCATTTCTTCTCTAACTTCCAACGGACTGCCCGCCCCCCCCCCCCCCGCTGGCATGATCCAAGAGTATTTAAGAGGTGCCCACCCCCTGTCAGCCCACTTGCTGGGGATTGTCTGGGGCCCTCCTCAGTACTCCAAGCAGCTTCTCCTAGACTCCATCCTCTACTTCTGGAAGCTTCTCCAAAGCTCCAGAGAGCAGGGGGAGTTGCTAGAGGTGTTGCTCGATGGGTCACTTATCCCTGACCCTGATTTAACCCAGGCCTGGCTTTGAGCCAGGCCAAATTTACCTACACTACAGCTTACAAAATAAAACTATCTTCATTTAGCACACTAAGCTAGAGAGTGCTATATAAGCAATAATTTCTGACAGTTCTCTGGGAACTAATGTACTTGATCATAGTACAAGGTCACTGTGATTTTCCCTGTACCATGTGATCACCGTGCCCAATCAGTAAATGACAGCCATTGTTTACTACTGGAAATGTGATCGCTGTGATTGGTCCCAGCGATCACATGGTACCAGGGAGGAGCACAGCTGCCCTGTACTCAGGTGGACATAGCGGTAATAGGATCATGCCGCTGTGCACCCCCGATACAGCACACAAGGCACAGTTCTGGGAGGAATGAAGCTTGTCCCGCCCATCCGTAAATGTACAGTGGCTGGGTGGGAAGCAGTTAAGGGTTACTGGGCTCAATTCATAAAATGTTATCTACCACTTTAAAATATGGGGTAAAACAGCTCATGGTGTTTTTCAAACTTTTTTTTTGCAATTTGGTAAAAACGCTACTAAAATACCACATTTCTTGAAGCTATGCAGTATTTTAGTAGTGAAAACGTGTTGAATTTTAACACCAGCAGCTACCGATGTCTTCTACCAGTAACCAGTAAGTAGCTAGTTTTTAAGGGTCCGGCACCCACTGTGTCCTTAACAGCCATTGACTCATCTTCTGTTAGCTGGATTCCACACTGACAGCAGAATGTAAACAAAAGAAGAGTTTGCAATAATAAGTAAAAAACAAACAAACAAAAATAATGTGGGGGCCCTTTGGATCTGGTGTAGATTTTGAGGGGGACCCCATGCCAATTTTTTTTTTTTTAAGGGCATGCAGGAAAAAAGGGGAAGTGCAAGCACCCCCTCCCACCTCCAGAAGCATACCAGGCCACATGCCCTTAACATGGGTGTTGCTTTGCCAGAGGGACCCCCGGCAAGGCCCCCCTTCCCTATGTTCATGAGGACAAGGGCCTCCTCCTCACATGTCCCCCGAAGTAAATCCAGGATCAATCACAATGAACAATGTCATTGGATAAATTAGGGGGGGTCAGACAGCTTGCAAGGCAACACGGGAAGGTTTTCAACAAGCAGCAAGCACATTTTTTTTATAAGCAGTGCCACAAATAGGCGAGTTAGGACTAAATCTGTTATCAGTTTTTTAAATCAAAAGGTGCCAAATCCTTTCTGTTCATCCCAAATAGTAATATATTTCTATCCTATCCTATCTTGGTTGGAGTGGAGATGACCCATCTATAAGGATATACAGTACATACACACAGCACAAGGCCGTGTTCACACTACGAGACGTAGTAGTTCTCAGGGCTGAAGTTCCTCTGAGCCCCACAAGATGGTGATCTCACGTCTACCCAGATAGGAAGTCTCTATGGAAGACAGGAAGTGATGTCAGGTACAGACAGGAAGTTCCGGGTGAGAGGTGAGTCGGGAGGAAGTAGAGAGAAGACATTGTTGGAAGTGGCAGAGGAGGTAATAAGATCTTATTTTCTATTTACACCCAGTAACCCCCCCGTCATGTCTGTCCTCTTCCTCCATAGTCACTGTGATGTCTTTTATCTCCAGCAGATGATGATACACACATATATAGTGTGGAAACCTAGATTAACCCCTTAAGGTACAGAACATTTCCCCACTTACAGAACCGGAACATTCTCTTTCATTTCCCACCAATCACCTTCTCACCTCATCAGTCTATAGTACCAAGGGTCTTCAAACTATGGCCCTCCAGTTGTTCAAGAACTACAATTCCCATCATGCCTAGCCATGTCTGTGAATGTCAGAGTTTTACAATGCCTCATGGGATGTGTAGTTCCGCAACAGCTGGAGGGCCATAGTTTGAGGATCCCTGCGGTCTATACAAACGGATTATACAATTTTTATTAGTGGTGGGGGATGGAGGGTTATTTAGGGGGGGGTTGGAATATGCATGTCTTTATTATATAAGATTCAAATAGGAAGAAAGAGGGGAAAATGTCATTTGTAGTAAATGTCCTGAAAACGAATGTCTCCATACTGATCCCAGTCTCAGATATTCATCCTAAAATGTGATCAGTAAAGTCTCCGGAGTACACGGAGATCACAGGAATATGATGTGTCCTGGCAAAGCCCAAAGACAAAGTTCATCTTTCAGTTTAGGAGAGGTGGGACGCCCCCGGGAGAAATGATTCTGTGTGTGCAGAAACCTCACACAGCGCCCCTCACAGCTCCTCCTCCCAATGTCCCTCCAATCAGAGTTAGAGAAACCTATGACATCACACTGACCTCACAATGCCCCTCCAACCAGAGTTAGAGAATACTATGACATCACACTGACCTCACAGCTCCTCCTCCCAATGTCCCTCCATCTGGAGTTAGAGTATCCTATGTCCTCACAGTGACCCCACATCTGCTCCTCCCAATGTCCCTTCATCCGGAGTCAGAGAATCTTATGACATCACACTGACCTCAGAACTCCTCTTCCCAGTGTCCCTCCATCCGGAGTCAGAGAATCCTATGACATCACACTGACCTCACAGATCCTCCTCCCAATGCTCCCCAATCCAGAGTCAGAGAATCCTATGACATCACAATGACCGCACAGCTCCTCTTCCTAGGACCCTGTGAGGGAAAATTATACCTCAGCTTGAAGTGGGGCTTTAAAAAAACCCAAAAAGAATAAGACCTAACCGGAAAGGTGAGGAGGATTCTGGGATGTCTTTTGATTTTAATAGTCGTGTTCAAATCTAGAGTTTTCCTCCTGTGAAGTCTGGTGATCATATGACCATCACATTGATCAGATCACTGAGCTGTTGACAGGAGAAGTTAGCAGTGCTGGGAATTCTTAGACATTATCCAGTAACAGACAAGGATAATGCTCCTCCTCCCAATGTCCCTCCATCCAGAGTCAGAGAATCCTATGATATCACACTGACCTTTACAGCTCCTCCTCCCAATGTCCCTCCATCCAGAGTCAGAGAATCCTATGACATCACACTGACCTTTACAGCTCCTCCTCCTAATGTCCCTCCATCCAGAGTCAGAGAATCCTATGACATCACACTGACCTTTACAGCTCCTCCTCCTAATGTCCCTCCATCCAGAGTCAGAGAATCCTATGACATCACACTGACCTTTACAGCTCCTCCTCCTAATGTCCCTCCATCCAGAGTCAGAGAATCCTATGATATCACACTGATCTTTACAGCTCCTCCTCCTAATGTCCTTCCATCCAGAGTCAGAGAATCCTATGATATCACACTGATCTTTACAGCTCCTCCTCCCAATGTCCCTCCATCCAGTCAGAGAATCCTATGATATCACACTGACCTCACAGCTCCTCCTCCTAATGTCCCTCCATCCAGAGTCAGAGAATCCTATGATATCACACTGATCTTTACAGCTCCTCCTCCCAATGTCCCTCCATCCAGAGTCAGAGAATCCTATGATATCACACTGATCTTTACAGCTCCTCCTCCTAATGTCCTTCCAACCAGAGTCACAGAATCCTATGACATCACACTGATCTTTACAGCTCCTCCTCCCAATGTCCCTCCATCCAGTCAGAGAATCCTATGATATCACACTGATCTTTACAGCTCCTCCTCCCAATGTCCCTCCATCCAGTCAGAGAATCCTATGATATCACACTGATCTTTACAGCTCCTCCTCCCAATGTCCCTCCATCCAGTCAGAGAATCCTATGATATCACACTGATCTTTACAGCTCCTCCTCCCAATGTCCCTCCATCCAGTCAGAGAATCCTATGATATCACACTGATCTTTACAGCTCCTCCTCCTAATGTCCTTCCAACCAGAGTCACAGAATCCTATGACATCACACTGATCTTTACAGCTCCTCCTCCCAATGTCCTTCCAACCAGAGTCACAGAATCCTATGACATCACACGGACCTCACAACAACTCCTCACAATGTCCATTTATCCAGCTCTTTTTTTCGATACTGTTAGGATGTGGGTGGATCCATAGCATCCTCATGTGCAAAGCAGGACTGTTGGTCTTGTGTTGTATAGAATGCATGCAGCACATTTAACCTACAGAGTGTGGGGGTCCTGTGTTGGTAAATAATACTACAGCCTGAAGTGGGGGCTTTAATAAGATGGAGACCTGAACAGTGAGGTGAGGAGGATTCTGGGATTTGAGAAAGATTTTGAGAGGTGACATGACATCACACTTATCTCTATTAATAAAACACAGACCTGACCGGAGAGGTGAGGAGGATTCTGGGAGGTCACATGACATCACACTTATCTCTATTAATAAAACACAGACCTGACCGGAGAGGTGAGGAGGATTCTGGGAATATCATTTGATTTTACTATTATGCCCCGTACACACGGTCGGATTTTCCGATGGAAAATGTCCGATCGGAGCGTGTTGTCGGATATTCCGACCGTGTGTGGGCTCCATCGGACATTTTCCATCAGATTTTCCGACACACAAAGTTGGAGAGCAGGAGATAAAATTTTCCAACAACAAAATCCGTTGTCGGAAATTCCGATCGTGTGTACACAAATCCGACGGACAAAGTGCCACGCATGCTCAGAATAAATAAAGAGATGAAAGCTATTGGCCACTGCCCCGTTTATAGTCCCGACGTACGTGTTTTACGTCACCGCACTCAAAACGATCGGATTTTCCGACAACTTTGTGTGACCGTGTGTATGCAAGACAAGTTTGAGCCAACATCCGTCGGAAAAAATCCTAGGATTTTGTTGTCGGAATGTCCGAACAAAGTCCGACCGTGTGTACGGGGCATTAGTGTTCACATCTAGCATATGAAGTCTGGTGATCATATGACCATAACATTACCTCCACCTCCTTCCCTTATAGAATAGAGAAATAAAGAGACAATTCTAGAAGACAAAAGCAAGATCACTGAGCTGCTGACAGGAGAGGTGAGCGGTGCTGGGAATTCTGGGACATTATCCAGTAACAGACAAGGGATGTGTCTGGATGGTGACTGTATCATTGTGTGTGTCAGGTTCCTATAAGGTGTCAGGATGTCACTGTCTATTTCTCCATGGAGGAGTGGGAGTATTTAGAAGGACACAAGGATCTCTACAAGGACGTCATGATGGACAATCAGCCGCCCCTCACATCACCGGGTAAGAGGAGACTTTATTGTAAAGGAGAGAGCAGTACGGAGGGTCCACCTAGATCCCCCATCATCTGATAAACACATAGAAACAATGTATTCAGTCAGTGTGTGTGTTTCCTACAGATGGATCCAGTAATGGGAACCCACCAGAGAGATGTCCCCGTCCTCTGTATTCCCGGGATTCTACACAGGAAGATCACACCATCCCTCTCCATCATCAGGTAGATGAGGAACAATCACTGATAGTATCATTAGGATCTGTACATTATCTGCATTGTTACCATTGATGTCATTTTTATTATATATTCAGAGTGGAAACCTGAGAGATTCTAAAGCAGAAGTTAAAGAAGAGATAAAAGAGGAGGATGATGAGGATGGGGTGATGGAGGAGTCAGAGTTTCTAAAAGGACACAAAGATCTGTACCAGGACACCATGGTGGAGTCATCCAGCTACAGGAACCCACCAGAGAGATGTCCCCGTCCTCTGTATTCCGGGGATTCCACACAGGATGATCACGCCGTTCATCGCCATCATCAGGTAGATGATTGACAATTATTGGTAGTTCTGATTTATACACAGCATGTTTTTTACAATTAATCTTTTCTTATATCTTTCAGAGTGGAAGCCACAGGCTTGATAATATTGTTGTTAAAAAAGAGTATAAAGAGGAGGATGAGGAGTATGGAGTGATGGAGGAATTGTCAGGACACAATAACATCACGATGTTACCACCTAGTGCCAGAAACCCACCAGAGAGATGTCCCAGTCCTCTGTATTCCTGGGATTCCACACAGGAAGATCACACCATCCCTCACCATTACAAGGTTGGTGGGATGGAGCATCTACAACACAGACTCAAGGAGATGATGTGTAGATCTCTTTTATATGATGTCACAATATTACAGCTTATATTTTAAAGATGAGATTTTCTCTCACTTTCTTTTGGTTTAGTGTGAAGATCTGATAGATACCAAGGTTGAGGCTAAAGAAGAAGAAGAGATGTATGTGAGGGATGATCAGCAGTCTATGGAGGAGGATGGAATAACGGGGACATTTATAGAGGAGGACACTCCTACAGAGATCAGCTCAGGTGGGTCATTAACACTAAATATATTCCTCCACTCATACTGCTCACTGATTGGTCCAGAGTAGGGCAAGGACTGGGTGATATCAGCCTGTAATACCCTGGTCACTTTCCTGAGCTGTGTTCCCTGTCCTGTATTCCTGTATTTCTCTCAGATAATCTTCCTTTTCTGTGCTGCAGACACAATTTACTGTATGTATCTAGACTGGACTTTTGGAGATTCCGGGGGGTTCAGCTGGCAGCAAAATGTTGATTTTCACAAAGGCGTTGCTTAAAGGGGTTGTAAGGGTAAAAGTTTTTTCACCTTAATGCATTCTATGCATTAAGGTGAAAAAACATCCGACAATAACGCCCCCCCAGTTTTACTTACCTGACTCTTTGAAATTCCTGCGCTCGCTCCCGACATCCTCTTCGCCGCTTAGCCTGGCTGTTGGTGGGTTACAGTGGATGGATTGAAAGCAGCGCAGCCATTGGCTCGCACTGCTGTCAATCACATCCAATGACGCGACGCGGCGCGCCGGGGGGGGGGGAAGGGCCGAGTGATACAGTGAGCGGCTAGGGTCGCCGGCTGTATCAGGGGAGCGCGCCCGCAAGCACTCAACACCATGCGAGGGAGCTCGCATGAAGGTGTTGAGTCCTTGTGGGGGAGAGCCGAGACAGCCGCTGAGGGACCCCAGAAGACCAGGTTCAGGGCCACTCTGTGTAAAACGAGCTGCACAGTGGAGGTCAGTATAACATGTTTGTTATTTTAAAAAAAAAAATGATCTTTAGTGATCCTTTTAATCTAGGCATCTGGTGTATGTGCCTTGGATCTTCTGCCCCATACCCGGGTCTAGCAAGATTTCTGACAGAGCAATTCTCCCTTGGGTACTTACCCAGTTTCTTTTGCTGGCTGTGCCGGGTGTAGGGATATGTCTGTAAAGTCTCAAACCCAGCCAGTGAGGAAAGGAGTCCCAGGACAGCAGAGGTTCTCGTACACATCGCTGGATCGAGAGGGGGCTCAGCTAAGTATTGGGGGCAGCTGCACCCAGAAGGTTTTTACCTTAATGCATAGAATTTCTTCAGCCTTTACAACCACTTTAAACAGAAAGTGATAATGAGGGAGGAGTCAATAACCCAATGATGGAGGTCTTCAGGATTAGTCAAGTGTTCATATTGGTTGTTCTCCCCCCATCCTCACTCTCTGACCTCTGGTGGGGCTCAGCCCCGCTGTTATTCACCCCATAATCCCCTCATCACTGTCACTCCTATAAAAGACAGTTGTTTCGTTGTTCGTTGTCGTTGTTTCCTCACTCTCTGACTAAGGTCCATGAATAAAGAAATGAACTGGTAGGAGATCAGAGGACCCATTTACTAGTTACCTTGAGGGTGGAATTGTAAGATCCTCAGAGACAAAGCTGCCTGATGTGGGCGGAGTCCTGGTTTAGGGGAACCAAGGGCGAGTTCAGAGGGTGGTGATAAATGGGGAGTACTCGGATTGGTCAGGGGTGGGTAGTGGGGTTCCCCAGGGTTCTGTGCTGGGACCAATCCTGTTTAATTTATTTATAAACAATCTGGAGGATGGGATAAACAGTTCAATCTCTGTATTTGCAGACGATACTAAGCTAAGCAGGGCAATAACTTCTCCGCAGGATGTGGAAACCTTACAAAAAGACCTGAACAAATTAATGGGGTGGGCGACTACATGGTAAATGAGGTTTAATGTAGAAAAATGTAAAATAATGCTTTTGAGTGGCAAAAATATGAATGCAATCTATACACTGGGGGGAGAACCTCTGGGGGAATCTAGGATGGAAAAGGACCTGGGGGTCCTAGTAGATGATAGGCTCAGCAATGGCATGCAATGCCAAGCTGCTGCTAACAAAGCAAACAGAATATTGGCATGCATTAAAAAGGGGATCAACTCCAGAGATAAAACGATAATTCTCCCGCTCTACAAGACTCTGGTCCGGCCGCACCTGGAGTTTGCTGTCCAGTTCTGGGCACCAATCCTCAGGAAGGATGTACTGGAAATGGAGCGAGTACAAAGAAGGGCAACAAAGCTAATAAAGGGTCTGGAGGATCTTAGTTATGAGGAAAGGTTGCGAGCACTGAACTTATTCTCTCTGGAGAAGAGACGCTTGAGAGGGGATATGATTTCAATTTACAAATACTGTACTGGTGACCCCACAATAGGGATAAAACTTTTTCGCGGAAGGGAGTTTAACAAGACATGGCCACTCATTAAAATGAGAAGAAAAGAGGTTTAACCTTAAACTACGTAGAGGGTTCTTTACTGTAAGAGCGGCAAGGATGTGGAATTCCCTTCCACAGGCGGTGGTCTCAGCGGGGAGCATTGATAGCTTCAAGAAACTATTAGATAAGCACCTGAATGACCGCAACATACAGGGATATACAATGTAATACTGACACATAATCACACACATGGGTTGGACTTGATGGACTTGTGTCTTTTTTCGACCTCACCTACTATGTAATCTGCTCATGTCTAGTAATAATCTTTTTATTTCTATTTTAGTAGATGGACGGGAGATGAGGAAAACCTCAGAGGATTGTCTCACTTTGTCTCCAGACTGTAAAGTAGAAGATGAGGACATCACACAGTATAGTCCAGGAGAAAACCCGACTACCTCAAATGTCCATCCGGCACCACACAGTGTAGATGGACCATCGTATTCCTCTTATCCTGAGGAACCTCAGACTGTGAGGGACTGCGCTGTCTTTCCAATAGATAAGAAGTCGTCCTGTCCCGAGTGCGGGAAGTGTTTCCATTTTAAATCCAATCTTAATATGCATATAAGATCCCATACAGGTGAGAAGCCACATTCCTGTCCTGAGTGTGGGAAATGTTTTTCAGTAAAGTCTCACCTTTTCCAGCACCAGAGATCTCACACGGGGGAGAAGCCATTTTCCTGTTCTGAGTGCGGGAAATGTTTTACCCAAAAGTCCAGTCTTAACAGACACCAGAGATTGCACACAGGAGAGAAGGCTTATTCCTGTCTCGAGTGCGGGAAATATTTTTTAAAGATGTCCAGTCTCTACAGGCATCAGCAATTTCACACAGGAGAGAAGCCGTATTCTTGTTCCGAGTGCAGGAAATGTTTTTCAGAGAAGTCCAATCTTTACAAACATCAAAGATTGCACACAGGAGAGAAGCTGTATTCCTGTTCGGAGTGTGGGAAATGTTTTGTACAAAAATCAGAACTTGTCACACACCAGAGGTCTCACACGGGGGAAAAGCCGTATCCCTGTCCTGAGTGCGGGAAGTGCTTTTCAGTTAAATCTAATCTTAAAAAGCATCTTACATTGCATGTGGGTGAGAAATTAGCACTTGTCACACATCAGACGTCTCACGCGGGGAAAATACCGTATTCCTGTCCTGAGTGCGGGAAATGTTTTTCAGATAAGTCGCACCTTTACAGACATAAAAGATTGCACACGAGGAAGAAGTCGTATTCTTGTCCTGAGTGTGGGAAATGTTTTTCATTAAAGTCCCATCTTTCTATACATCAGAGCTCTCACACAGAGGACAAGCCACCTTCCTGTTCTGAGTGTGGGAAATGTCACTCGTTGAAGTCCTGTCTTTATAAGCATCTGAAATTGGACACCCAGGACAATGAACTTTCCTGGTCTGAGTGAGCAAACATCAGAGATCTCACACGGGGGAGAAGCCACGTTCTTGTTCTGAGTGAGGGAATTGTTCCTCACTGAAGTCCTGTCTTCCTGTACATCAGGGATCCCACACAACCCTCGATGTGTATTAGTGCCTTGAGTGCGGGAAATGTCTTCTATATGAATGTTGCTGGACATCACAGCTCTCATGTAGGGAAGAAGCACACCCTGATATACACCTCAGATATACTCCATGGCTGATCTTCATCATGTAAGAAACAGTTCATAAGGAGATCAGAGATCACCAAAGACATGGATGAAGTGTTGTACCGTGTTGGCCATTGATAGCAGTAGAAAAATAAATATGGAGGTGTTGCCTTTCAATAACTAAGTCAATTTTGTGGTGTAAAGCTTTTGTAAACTTTTCAGAGGTCTACTGTAAAAAAAAAAAATTAGTTAACCACTTAAGGACCGCCTACCGCATATACACTGCAGCAGGATGCCTCTTTTGCGTGAAATCACGTACCTGTACGTCATTTCGTGCAATAGATACTGGGGGGGTGTGTGCGCACACGTTGGACAGAGGGAGAGCCAATCAGCAGCTCCTGCGGACCCGATGTCTGCCGGCCACCCGGGATCGTTCCCCAGAGAGGCAATTTGACAGGAGAGGACACAGAGATCTTCTGTTCCTGCTAAGCACGGATCTCTGTGTTCCCCAGTCAGTCCATCCCCCACACAGTTAGCAAGCACCTCCTAGGGACACGCATAACCCTTTGATCGCCCCCTGGTGTTAACCCCTTCCCTGCCAGCGTCATTAGTACAGTGACAGTGCATTTTTTTTTAGCACTGATCACTGTAATGTCACTGTTCCCCAAAAAAGTGTCTGATTTGAACAATAGGAAAAAAAAGCACCGCTTCAGGTGAGCTGGGGAGAGGACTCCTCCCACAGGCGCAAGCCTCGGGCTCGCCTGCCGTGCAAAGGATATGGAGAAAGAATTTTGTGGCTGCACAACAAAGTAGCAAAAAGTCCACTTATTTCTCTTCAATAAAACATGATATGACACCACAGGATGGTAGCAGGTAGACGCGTTTCACACAGTTACATTGTGCTTATTTATTTTGTTAATAAATAAGCACAATGTAACTGTGTGAGACGCGTCTACCTGCTACCATCCTGTGGTGTCATTGGCAGAAACCATGAAATCAGACCCAGACAGAAATATAGTTAACTCACACTTGTTTAACAACAAAAGTAAATAGAACAAACGTAGTCAAAATATAGCCAGAGTTCAGGAACCAGAAAGGATAGTCAGACAAGCCAAAACATCAGGGAGCTGGAGATGAGCGTAGTGGAACAGCAAGCAGGATCTGGAGCCAGAAGGGATGTCAGCCAAGCAAGTCTTTAAACAGGAATGCAGGAGATAGTCTCAGTGATGTTGACCAAGGCGAAGGCAGAGATCCCCTGGGCTGGACGGCTTAAGTAGGCAGGACTGAGGAGCAGGATATCATCAACAGGTGAGTCACTGTGGAGAGATAGGAGCTGGCAATTAGCCGACAGCTGAGCGGCCAGCTCTGAGAAGGAAGGGCTGAGCCCAGCACTGATAGTCATCATGTTTTATTAAAGAGAAATAAAGGGACTTTTTGCTACTTTCGGTGTGCAGCCACCAAATTATTTCTCCATAGGTGTCCGATTTGTCCACCGCAATGTCGCAGTCCTGCTAAAAATCGCTGATCGCCACCATTACTAGTAAAAATAATAAAAATGCCATAAATCTTTTCCCTATTTTGTAGACGCTATAACTTTTGCGCAAAACAATCAATATACGCTTATTGGGATTTTTTTTACCAAAAATATGTAGTAGAATACATATTGGTATAAATTGATGAACAAATTAGATTTTTTTTTAAATTTTATTGGGAATGTTTTACAGCAGAAAGTGAAAAAATATTGGGTTTTTTTTTTCAAAATTGTCGCTCTTTTTTTGTTTATAGCACAAAAAATAAAAACCGCAGAGGTGATCAAATACCACCAAAAGAAAGCTCTTTTTGTGGGGAAAAAAGGACATCAATTTTATTTGGGTACAGCGTCGCACGATCGTGCAATTATTAGTTAAAACAACGCAGTGCCGTATCGCAAAAAAATGGCCTGGTCATTAACCACTTCAGCCCTGGAAGATTTGGCTGCTGCATGACCGGGCCATTTTTTGCGATTTGGCATTGCATCTCTTTAACTGACAATTGCGCGGTTGTGCGACGCTGTACCCAAACAAAATTGAGGTCTTTTTTTTTCCACAAATAGAGCTTTCTTTTTGTGGTATTTGATCATCTCTGCGGTTTTTATTTTTTGTGCTATAACCAAAAAAAGAGAGACAATTTTGAAAAAAAACACAATATTTTGTACTTTTTGCTATAATAAATATCCCCATTTTTTTTTTTTTAAAAACCAAATGTTTTCTCAGTTTAGGCCAATATGTATTCTACATATTTTTGGTAAAAATCGCAATATGCGTATATTGATTGGTTTGCACAAAAGCTATAGCATCTACAAAATAGGGGATAGATTTATAACATTTTTTTTATTATTATTTTTTTACTAGTGATGGCGGTGATCTGCGTTTTTTTTCGGGCTGCGACATTATGGCGCACACATGGGACACTTTTGACACATTTTTGAGACCATCGGCACTTATACAGCGATCAGTGCTATAAAAATGCACTGATTACTCTAAAAATGTCACTGGCAGGGAAGGGGCAACCTCTAGGGGGCGATCAAGGGGTTAACTGTGTTCCCTCTCTGTGTTCTAACTGAAGGGGGGAGGGGACTGTCGAGGGGAGATGACAGATCGCTGTTCATACTTTGTGTGAACACACGATCTGTCTCTTCTCCCCTCAGAGAACCGGGATCTGTGCATTTACACACACAGATCCCGGTTCTTGCTCTGTCACGAGCGATCGCGGGAGTCCGGCGGTCATCGCGCCCTCCGGGGCCGAGCAGCGGGCGCGCTCCCCTAGTGGCCACAGGGCGAAGCGACGTAAGGTGACGTCGTTTCGCCCAGCCATGCCATTCTGCCGCAGTAAAACTGCGGCGGCTGGTCGGCAAGTAGTTAAGGGGGAAAATCTTCCGCTCTTTAAGAGGTTAAAGTAACGCAGTGCCATATCGCAAAAAATGGCCTGGTCATTAAGGTGGTTAAAAATTTGTGTCAAGCATTCACCCAGCCATGACGAATGTTGGTCATATTTTATTTCAGCTGGCTCCATATAATGGCCATAATGCTATAATAATTCCTGAAAGACAGTTTTCTAGAAAAATAACACATTATTGCCACTAGATGGAGCTGACCACCATAGGAAATCATGAATTAAAATACGGCCAGAATTTGTAACAGCTGGAGGAACGCTCGTCACATTCTTCTTTTAAATAGACCCCTTAGTTTTCTTTGTCAGGTATGGTTTCATTACTAAGAGAAATTACCAGGAGCTTGTTGTATACAGCCCAGCATACAGAGTGCAGTGGTCAAGAACATGTGATATGCAGCCCTGTGTATAGAGTAGAGTATTAGAATCACGCCAGTCATATAGTCGCTAGTAGGCATGAACGTTAAGGGTGTGTGGCAGGGACGTACATGGCAGCTTCAGATCGTCAATATTAGCTAAGTAAGCAGTGGCTGCAGCAACTACTGTGTCCTTACCAACCACTAACGTCACCTGGCCCATTAACTTACATGGCTAGGAATCCAAGGACTACATAAGCAAATGGACGAGTAATTACATAGTTAGTCTGATTTAAAAAAAAGACACAAGTCCATCTAGTTCAACCAATAAAAGGGAAAAAATAAATCATACAAACCTATATACACAATCCTTCACCCACAGTTGATCCAGAGGAAGGTGAAAAACTCCAGCAAAGCATGCTCTAATTTGCTACAGCAGGGGGAAAAAAATCCTTCCTGATCCCCCGAGAGGCAATCGGATTTTCCCTGGATCAACTTTACCTATAAATGTCAGTATTCAGTTATATTATGTATATTTAGGAAAGAATCCAGGACTTTTTTTAAAGTAATGGAGCAGGTTACATAATTGCCTATGTAGCCTGGACTGTACGCGATAACTGCTGTGGAATGTCTTCCTTTGTTGCTGCAGTATTATCCTTCTCCAGTGCGTACAGGGTGAAACTGAATATTCATTAATGCAGAAGTGCAGCAGTCATCTATAAGGAGGCTACTTGGCAATGCTTATCTATGGAGTGTATCCAGGGCAGAGGGCAGTCATCTTGGCTGGGTCTGAGGAAGGTTTTTGGCTGATGCTATAGAGCAAGAAGACAGTGAACTGTTGTGCCACCAACCTGAAGAATGCAGGGAGAAAACCAGGGATGAAGCCAATGTGGGGACCATTTGCTGCTGTAACCATTTCCTGTACTGAGCAGCTGAGAGAGCACCACAAGGTTGCAGTGAAGGGGGGGCAGTGGTGTGCGGCGAGGCATTACTGGAGATACCTGATGCTATAGTGCCCTGGAGAAGAGTGCTGATCAGACACTGCTGCTGCCATTGTACTCTGTGCGATGCTAAATGTGAGGGTTCCTGAGAGCACCTAGAGCAAAACAAGAGCAAATAAGAAAATTCAGAGGCATAGGTGTGTGCACATGGTATGCCGGATGTGCCTGGGCACACCCTAATCACCCTGTGCGTTTCTGATTCCCTCTGCTCCCTTGCACCTCCTATCTCCCCACTGCAGTGCTGCCAGCTCCCCTTCTCTCCCAGCAGCTGCTGCAGGGGATGTTTCAGAATGCAGAGTGGGGGTAGGGGCCAACAAATATTTAATTTACCAGCCCCTTCCTTTTCTGAATGAACACAGTGAGTGATCTGTACCGATCACTCCTGTGTTCATTCTTAACTGAAGCATAGTAAACTATGTTTACTATGCTTCAGTTTGTGAATGAACAGGAAGCCGCTCAAAGGATTTTTTATTTCAGTTATTCAATTCAAAAAGTGAAACTCGTATATTTTATACAGATGCATTACACACAGAGTGATATATTTCAAGCATTTCTTTCTTTTAATTTGATGAGTTTTAATACAGAAATGTTGGCTTAGTGAAAAGTCTGTCAATGTACAGTATAGTATGCACTTAATATTTGGTCGGGGCTCCTTTTGTATAAATTACTGCATCAATGCGGCGTGGCATGGACTCGATCAGCCTGTGGAACTGCTGAGGTGTTATGGAAGCCCAGATTGCTTTGATGGCGGCCTTCAACTTGTCTGCATTGTTGGGTCTGGTGTCTCTCATCTTCCTCTTGACAATACCCCACAGACTCTCTATGGGCATTAGGTCAAGCGAGTTTGCTGGCCAATCAAGCACAGTGATACCACGATCATTAACCACTTCAGCCCCGGAAGGTTTTACCCCCTTCCTGACCAGAGCACTTTTTACAATTCGGCACTGCGTCGCTTTAACTGCTAATTGCGCGGTCATGCAATGCTGTACCCAAACGAAATTTGCGTCCTTTTCTTCCCACAAATAGAGCTTTCTTTTGATAGTATTTGATCACCTCTGCCGTTTTTATTTTTTGCGCTATACACGGAAAAAGACCGAAAATTTTGAAAAAAAATGATATTTTCTACTTTTTGTTCTAAAAAAAATCCAATAAACTCAATTTTAGTCATACATTTAGGCCAAAATGTATTCGGCCACATGTCTTTGGTAAAAAAAATGTCAATAAGTGTATATTTATTGGTTTGCGCAAAAGTTATAGCGTCTACAAACTAGGGTACATTTTCTGGAATTTACACAGCCTTTAATTTATGACTGCCTATGTCGTTTCTTGAGGTGCTAAAATGGCAGGGCAGTACAAAACCCCCCCAAATGACCCCATTTTGGAAAGTAGACACCCCAAGGAATTTGCTGAGAGGCATGTTGAGCCCATTGAATATTCATTTTTTTTGTCCCAAGTGATTGAACAATGACAAAAAAAAAAAAAAAAAAAAAAAATTACAAAAAGTTGTCACTAAATGATATATTGCTCACACAGGCCATGGGCATATGTGGAATTGCACCCCAAAATACATTTAGCTGCTTCTCCTGAGTATGGGGATACCACATGTGTGAGACTTTTTGGGAGCCTAGCCGCGTACGGGGCCCCGAAAACCAATCACTGCCTTCAGGATTTCTAAGGGCGTACATTTTTGATTTTACTCCTCACTACCTATCACAGTTTTGAAGGCCATAAAATGCCCAGATGACATAAAACCCCCCCAAATGACCCCATTTTGGAAAGTAGACACCCCAAGCTATTTGCTTTGAGGCATGTTGAGTCCATGGAATGTTTTATATTTTGACACAAGTTGCGGGAAAGTGACAAATTTTTTTTTTTTTTTTTTTTTTTTGCACAAAGTTGTCACTAAATGATATATTGCTCACACAGGCCATGGGAATATGTGAAATTACACCCCAAAATACATTTAGCTGCTTCTCCTGAGTATGGGGATACCACATGTGTGGGACTTTTTGGGAGCCTAGCCGCGTACGGGGCCCCGAAAACCAAGCACCGCCTTCAGGATTTCTAAGGGCGTACATTTTTGATTTTACTCCTCACTGCCTATCACAGTTTCGGAGGCCATGGAATGCCCAGGTGGCACAAACCCCCCCCAAATGACCCCATTTTGGAAAGTAGACACCCCAAGCTATTTGCTGAGAGGCATGGTGAGTATTTTGCAGCTCTCATTTGTTTTTGAAAATAAAGAAAGACGAGAAAAAAAAATTTTTTTTTTTCTTTTTTCAATTTTCAAAACTTTGTGACAAAAAGTGAGGTCTGCAAAATACTCACTATACCTCTCATCAAATAGCTTGGGGTGTCTACTTTCCAAAATGGGGTCATTTGGGGGGTTTTTTTGCCACCTGGGCATTCCATGGCCTCCGAAACTGTGATAGGCAGTGAAGAGTGAAATCAAAAATTTACGGCCTTAGAAAGCCTGAAGGCGGTGCTTGGTTTTCGGGGTCCCGTACGCGGCTAGGCTCCCAAAAAGTCCCACACATGTGGTATCCCCGTACTCAGGAGAAGCAGCAGAAAGTATTTTGGGGTGTAATTTCACATATTCCCATGGCATGTTTGAGCAATATATCATTTAGTGACAACTTTGCGCAAAAAAAAATAAAAAAAATTAAAAATTGTCTCTTTCCCGCAACTTGTGTCACAATATAAATTATTCCATGGACTCAACATGACTCTCAGCAAATAGCTTGGGGTGTCTACTTTCCAAAATGGGGTCATTTGGGGGGGTTTTGAACTGTCCTGGCATTTTATGCACAACATCTAGAAGCTTATGTCACACATCACCCACACTTCTAACCACTTGAAGACAAAGCCCTTTCTGACACTTATTGTTTACATAAAAAAATAATTTTTTTTTGCAAGAAAATTACTTTGAACCCCCAAACATTATATATTTTTTTTAAAGCAAATGCCCTACAGATTAAAATGGTGGGTGTTTCATTTTTTTTTTTCACACAGTATTTGCGCAGCGATTTTTCAAACGCATTTTTTGGAGAAAAAACACACTTTTTTACATTTTAATGCACTAAAACACACTATATTGCCCAAATGTTTGATGAAATAAAAAAGATGATCTTAGGCCGAGTACATGGATACCAAACATGACATGCTTTAAAATTGCGCACAAACGTGCAGTGGCGACAAACTAAATACATTTTTAAAAGCCTTTAAAAGCCTTTACAGGTTACCACTTTAGATTTACAGAGGAGGTCTACTGCTAAACTTACTGCCCTCGATCTGACCTTCGCGGCGATACCTCACATGCATGGTGCAATTGCTGTTTACATTTGACGCCAGACCGACGCTTGCGTTCGCCTTAGCGCGAGAGCAGGGGGGACAGGGGTGCTTTTTTTTTTTTTTTTTTTTTTTTCTTTATTATTATTATTTTTTTATCTTATTTTTAAACTGTTCCTTTCATTTTTTTTTTTTTTTTAATCATTTTTATTGTTATCTCAGGGAATGTAAATATCCCCTATCATAGCAATAGGTAGTGACAGGTACTCTTTTTTGCAAAAATTGGGGTCTATTAGACCCTAGATTTCTCCTCTGCCCTCAAAGCATCTGACCACACCAAGATCGGTGTGATAAAATGCTTTCCCAATTTCCCAATGGCGCTGTTTACATCCGGCGAAATCTAAGTCATAAAATGCTCGTAGCTTCCGGTTTCTTAGGCCATAGAGATGTTTGGAGCCACTCTGGTCTCTGATCAGCTCTATGGTCAGCTGGCTGAATCACCGGCTGCATTTTCAGGTTCCCTGTTGAGACAGGAGAGCCAGAGAAAAACACGGAAGACGTTGGGGGGGGGAGGGGCATTCCCTCCCACTGCTTGTAAAAGCAGTCTAGAGGCTAATTAGCCGCTAGGATTGCTTTTACATGAAAGCCGACCGCTGGCTGAAAAGAATGATACCAAGATGATACCTAAACCTGCAGGCATCATTCTGGTATAACCACTCAAAGTCGTGAATGGCGTACCTGAAGACAAAAAAATGGTTAACAATAAAGCACAGTAAACGGTAAGGTATAAAAAATTGCATACCTGAAAAGCAAACATGATAAAACATAATAACAATAAAACATTGCAGAATATAATACAGTAAAAAAGAACAGAACAATAGAGAGAGAGAATAGAGAGAGAAAGAACAATAAAACGACAACTATTTTTTTTTTATTTTATATTTTTGTATGTGTTTTTTTTTTTTTTTACACTTTTTTTTGTAACTAACTTTTATAACTGTAACCGGTTCCAGGTTCGGGTCTCTCAAAATGCGATGGCATTTTGGGAGACCCTGTGAAAGTGTGCCTAGTCTGTGGAATGCTGTACCCTACGCTAATACTCAACTAGTGCATGGTAGCGTTCAAAATATTCACCAATGCAAAGACCAGGATTGTCAGGACAGGAGGGACAATAATAGCGGGTTTCACGCCTATATCCGCGCTTGCTGTAGACACGACATCTTTTTTGGGGGGTTCGTTGGGTAGGGGTACTCGGGAGGACATAAAGAAAATGCCTCTCATGCAGCCGACTGTATTTGGTTGGGGATGTGAATGGGGGAAGTACGGGCGCTGCAGAAGTGGTGGGTTCCCAATTAGGATTGGCGAATGCAGCAGGAAGGGCACTATGGGCACGACGGGCCTGTGTTCGTCTTCTTGGTGGCAGCGGGACACTACTTGTGCTTGCCACCTCACCAGCTTGAACTGCACTTATGGGACTCGCCACGTCACCAAGTGTTACTGCAGTGCTGGTTTGACTACGACCGGGGTGTACTAGGCCGCTGGCGCTTGCCAGTTCACCAAAACGCTACCAAAAAAACTGTTAGCGATCGCAAGGATCAGGCCTGACTCTGCGAACGCTGCAGTTATGCGTTTAGTGTTTTGTAAGTGACAGTGATCGATCGATACTGCACTTGGGTGGGCTGGGCTGGGCCGGGCGGAGGGGCAAAACGCAGGTGCTAGCAGGTATCTGGGCTGATCCCGCTAACACTGCGTTTGTGGGAACCCTAAACTGCTGGGGACGCTAGTATAGATCTGATCGGATCAGATATTGATCCGATCAGATACTATACCACTAAGGGAGGCGTATGCTGCGTGCGTGGGTGTTAGCGGTACTGGCGCTAACCTGACGCTGCCTGGGGCTGGTGCTTGCCAGTTCACCAAAACGCTACCAGAAAAACTGTTAGCGATCGCAGGGATCAGGCCTGACTCTGCGAACGCTGCAGTTATGTGTTTAGTGTTTTGTAAGTGTCAGTGATCGATCGATACTGCACTTGGGTGGGCTGGGCCGGGCGGAGGGGCAAAACGCAGGTGCTAGCAGGTATCTGGGCTGATCCCGCTAACACTGCGTTTGTGGGAACCCTAAACTGCTGGGGACGCTAGTATAGATCTGATCGGATTAGATATTGATCCGATCAGATACTATACCACTAAGGGAGGTGTACGGTGCGTGCGTGGGTGTTAGCGGTACTGGCGCTAACCTGACGCTGCCTGGGGCTGGTGCTTGCCAGTTCACCAAAACGCTACCAAAAAAACTGTTAGCGATCGCAGGGATCAGGCCTGACTATGCGAACGCTGCAGTTATGCGTTTAGTGTTTTGTAAGTGACAGTGATCGATCGATACTGCACTTGGGTGGGCCGGGCAGAGGGGCAAAACGCAGGTGCTAGCGGGTATCTGGGCTGATCCCGCTAACACTGCGTTTTCGGGAACCCTAAACTGCTGGGGACGCTAGTATAGATCTGATCGGATCAGATATTGATCTGTACAGATACTATACCACTAAGGGAGGCGTATGCTGCGTGCGAGGGTGTTAGCGGTACTGGCGCTAATCTGACGCTGCCTGGGGCGACGCATATCACCGCCGGGCGATCAGGGGGCTAAACCTTTATTAGGTAATAAACGGCGGGTGCCCTGACACTATAAAAAATAAACAAACTAACCAGCGTCACCCGTAACACTTATATGGTGATCAGTGGTGAAAGGGTTAACTAGGGGGCAATCAAGGGGTTAAAACATTTATTAGATAGTATATGGGGGTCCCTGTCGCTATAAAACGCTGACGGCGAACCTAAATATTTACGTCTCTAACTAGCGTCACCAGCGACACTAATACAGCGATCAGAAAAATGATCGCTTAGTGACACTGGTGACAGGGGGTGATCAAGGGGTTAAAACTTTATTAGGGGGGGTTAGGGGGGTATCCTAGACCTAAAGGGGGGTAATATTCACTGCCCTAACACTGTAACTGTCACAAACTGACATTATGCAGTAATCAGAAAAAAAAAAAAAAAAAAAAAAAAAAAATACTGCTAATGTCAGTTTGTGACGGGGGGGGGGGGGTGATTGGGGGGGGATCGGGGGGCGATCGGGGGGGGATCGGGGGTGTAAGGTATGCCTGGCATGTTCTACTGTGTGTGTTTGTGTTGTGTGCACTTACATGTCTTCTCTCCTCGGCGCTGGGACGGAAACTGCCAGACCGAGGAGAGATGACATCACATCCTCTGCCTGTGTGAAACTACACACAGGCAGAGGAGGATTCCCATTGGCTGGGAGCGATCGCGAGGGGGGGGCCACGATCGGATGGTCTCCCCCTCGCCTCCCGACGCTCCCAGTCAGATGCCGACCGCCGATGGCACCGGGGGGGGGTCCGATCGGACCCCCCGCCCGCGGGAGGCAGATCACGTACAGGTACGTGATTCTGCCTGCCCGTGCCATTCTGCCGACGTATATATACGTTAGGCGGTCGGCAAGTGGTTAAACCAGGTATGGGTACTTTTGGCAGTGTGGGCAGGTGCCAAGTCCTGCTGGAAAATGAAATCAGCATCTCCATAAAGCTGGTCAGCAGAGGGAAGCATTAAGTGCTCTAGAATTTCCTGATAGAGGGCTGCGCTGACTTTGGACTTGATGAAACACAGAGGACCAACACCAGCACATGACACGGCTCCTAAAATCATGAAATTTAGCATTTCATTTGGGAATCAAAGTCCCAGAGTCTGGAGGCACAGAATCCGAGTTGCATGAGGTCCAGTGTGAGGTTTCCACAGTCAGTGAACCACTTCCCCTCACCAGGTAATGACAAATGACCTTCCCCCCCATCAGGTAATGACAGATAACCCCCTTCCCCCACCAGGTAATGGGGTTCTAGGCAATGGTGGCATGTTCACTTACTATTAAAAAAAATTATAGGAGGAGTGGCGGGGGCAGCTGCATGTAGAGGAATCAATCTCCATCCTCCTCCTGCAAGCTCTGCTGTGGGAGGGAGAGGAGGAGAAGCAGGCCTTCAGAGGCTGTAGGAGGAAAATGGAGAGATCAGTTCCTCTATATGCAGCTGCCCTGCCGCTCCTCCTATCCAGCCAGCTTCTTTCGGCTGCCCCCCCCCCAGGGCTTTCTGCCCCCCCCCAATGCTCTCTGGCCCTTCTTCAGCCCCATGTTCTTGGGCCCCCCAGCTCTCCCTGGACCCCTCCATGCTCTCCGTCCCCCCCCCCCAGTGTTCTCTCTAGCCACCCCTGTGCTTTCTGCCCCCCATGCTCCGGACCCCTTCTGTGCTCTCCGCCCCCCCCAGTGCTTTTCGGAACCCCCCTGTGCTCTCTGGCCCCCCTAATGCTCTCCATCCCCCCCCCCCAGTGCTCTACATGCTGTCTTGCACTCCCCAGTGCTTTCCACCCCCCCACCCCCCCAAGTGCTCTTCAGCCCCCCTGTGCCCTTTTCCAGCCCCCCGCAGCTCTGCCGGGTTCTCTCCTCCCCTCTGCAGAAGGCTGCTGTGGGAATCTATCAGGATGGAAACCGGGGAGGGGGCCGGTAAATACTGTATGTCATGGGCTGCTCAGTCTAAAATGGCCGGGCCTATCTTTTGTCCAAGTCCGGGCCTGTTTGGCTCCCATTGATTTCAATAGGGTTTGGGTCCATGATCTGTACTTCTTTGAAGTACACCAAACCTTGCTCAAACCTATCCCAGGGCAGTTCAGCTCATAACTAGTCAGTAGGTAAAAAGTAATAATAATAATACTGTTAAAGGGGGGTTCCGGGCGCTATATATTTTTTTTTAAAAAGTCAGCAGCTACAAACACTGTAACTGCTGACTTTTAATAAGGACACTTGCCTGTCCAGCGAGCCTGCGATGTCAGCCCCCCGAGGCCGATCCATCCATCGGATCGGCCACCGGCGCCTCCATCTTAACCAAGGGAAACAGGCGGTGGAGCCTTGCGGCTTCACTGCCTGTTTCCTACTGCGCATGCACGAGTCGCGCAGCGCTTTGTGAATGGCCCCGTTGCTTTCTGGGACACACACAGTTCCCAGAAGGCAACGGGGCTGCTCACCGAAGAGGAGGAAGCACCGCGGAGTAGGAAGAGGCAGATTAGGAAGACTGCCTAATAACAAGGGTTTCAGGTAAGGTAAAAAAAATGTTTTTTTCAAATGTTTTTTTTTTACATTTTTTAAAGATTTTTGATGCTATTTTTTATTTTAGGGTGGCCCTCCACTTTACCAAAACACAAGGACAACTGTTCCACCTGCTCTTTCAGAATACAGAACAGGCTTGTACTGGTATGGTGTATGTCTTATGATGGGCAGGTGACCTCTCTTTTATCCAGGGTCACACAGGAGGCCTATCCCAGGGTGGGCTCTTCTGGGCTACGCCAGGCAACCAGAAGGATCATGTGTTGTAACATTGGCTCTACACCTTGCCCGAGGGCATGCTCATCATCGACAGGACCCAGCAAGGGCTGTGGTCATGTGAAGAATCAAACATTAGGGCAATCATCCCACTCAAAGAGAAGCCACTTGGGTGCAGTGTTATGTGGGATCCCTTCTGAGGACGTGGTCCAGTATACTACACAGGGGTATGTGTTTCATTAGGAGGGACAGTCTGTGGCTCTGCCCATTCCACCTGTCAGCATACTCTGCCACCTCACTCCTAATAGGAGAATGGAGTCCTGCCGAGCACTGACAGCTAGGGAGGGAGCTTTAGTACCAGATTCCCTCACTACTAGCATACTAGCTCATTATGAAATACTCACCTTAGATCAAAGGTGAGTATTTTCAACAGTCCCAGTACACAGCTCCGGCCGGCGACATCACTCCCGAAGTTACTTCCTGGTAACGCAGGCTCTGGCACTGTGATTGGCCGGAGCCGCGATTGGCCGGAGCCACCAGTAACGGCACACTAGCTGAAGCAACGGCGCGAACGTGCCATTGCTTCAGTGCACATGTGCCGATGACGTCGGCACATGCTGATACAGGGGATATTCCCTAAACCGTGCAGGTTTAGGAGATATCTGGGGTAGCTACAGGTAACCCTTATTATAGGCTTACCTGTAGTAAAAAGTGGATTGTAACCACTTGAAGTCTATAGCTGGCATGTCTGGATGGGAGAAGTTCAAGCTTGGGTGAATTCCGAAAATCAGTGCTCCATAGAAGAACTGCAAGTCACAGTACAGTCCTGATCTTGCTGACCCGACCCCTGAGATCCAAAACTCTGTCTTTTATATATCATAGGACAGGAGGCTGGACCCCAAAAGCCCACAAAATGTTAGCAGTAGAACATACATAACAGATTTAAGCCTCCTTCTACCCATCCTGGGCAGCCACACTAATCTAACTAGCATTAACACCGCAAGCAACCTGCCTAAAGGCTTTCTCCGGATATTCTACTTACATTAATTTGAGAGAAAAGTCTCTTCTGTACCGTTCTCTTCTTGACTTATAGTAGAATGAAGCCGTATTGTTCTTTCAGTGTCATCCCGTGTTCTGTCCATTTCCACACTGACACCAACAGCTCCACCAACATTCCGCTCTATTTGTTGTGTCTCCATTTTCCTTATCAATGTCACCAGACCACCTCTTCTTCTATTATTGGGGTGCTGGGCCTTTCTATGACTACTCAAAGCCCCAACCTCTTCTATATGCTTGTGAAGATTTTCTATCATTATTACTGAGAAGCAAAAAAAGGCTGAAGAAAAAATCCATGATGTAGGTGAGGGTTACATATAGTATGAGCAGCATCAACCTTCACTCTGTAACCAAGACCTAGTCTGGCAATGCACAGAATGATACCAATAAGTCTCTGACCAATCTCATGGTTTTGATGGACTTTCTCCTTTTGATTATTCCAAGTGAACATGAATTCCAATATCCACCCTGTTTTCTGCAGACAGATATACATTTCCCGATGCTTTATGTTGTACAGATTCCTCATGTTCCCCGATACGAGGTCATACATTGTACTTGTTCAACTTTCCAACCAGGAGTGAATGAACTTTGCCTAAACTCCATACGTTGAGGACATGTGGCCTGGTGTGGTTCAGGAGAGAGGTGCACACCAGTCCCCACTCCCCATCTTTCCTGGCCAACCAGGCTGCATTAGGGTTGTCACCTGTTCGGTTTTGACCTGGACAGTCCCGGTTTTGACACCTGTCCGGGTTTTCATTCTGCCTGAAAACCGGACACACATAACTCCAGTCCTCTGTCCTGGGACAAATTCAATAACTCTTATTCTGTCCCTGGGGTAGAAGCCAGTGCCGAGCAAGTTCCGGGTGCTCAATGAAGCAGTGATGTTGGGCTGGAAAAGAGGTGTATCGCTCTGCTTTCTCCCTGACTCCCCCCCCCCCCCCCCGCACTGAAAATACAGTAGTAGAGTTGCTCCACCTCTGTCCCAGGCAGGGAGCCAATCCAAAAGCAAGAGCGGGGTGCTCTCAGTGAGGATCCCTGTGTCTTGCCAGCGCCTGCGTGTACCCTAAGGCTTCCCCTCCCCCCCACACAGTGGAAGGAAAAAGCAATACAGTAGAGCAGGGATATGCAATTAGCGGACCTCCAGCTGTTGCAGAACTACAAGTCCCATGAGGCATAGCAAGACTCTGACAGCCACATGCATGACACCAAGAGGCAGAGGCATGATGGGACTTGTAGTTTTGCAATAGCTGGAGGTCCGCTAATTGCATATCCCTGCAGTAGAGCATCCCTGCCCCAATCTCTAGCTCCCTCACTTCCTGGCTCACAGCAGCTCCCGCTAAGGCAATGTAATACGGGTCTTTTGGGGTGGAGGGCACTGATATGAGGGGGTTTCCCTGACCTAATAGAGGTCTCTGAAGGGTGGGGGGGGGGAGAGTTGTGAGTATATAAGGGGACTCTAAGATAATGGGGGGTCTTTGAGGGGGTGGCCAAACATTAGATCAGAACCCCCCCCCTTCTGGATCATTCCGCTGAGCAGGCAGATGACAGATCAATGTTCGCTCTGCTATGAGCGAAAATGGATACAACCTGCTCTTCTCTATGGGGTGGTTGGATGGGGCCTTCCGATTGTCATCTGATTTGATCCGCCAGGTGGATGGCGAACGTATCCCCATACATCTGTTTTTAGGGGCCTGGATCGGATGCCCGGCAGGTGTCAGCAGACATTCACCGCCCCATAGAGAACAATAGGTGGTCCGATCGGGTCCACCTGAAAAATGGACAGGCGGACCTGATCAGTTCGCTGGTGTGAAAGGGGCCTAAAGTGTTCGGTTTGGCTGAAGAAAAACTGGCACCCTGGGCTGCATGCTGGTATAAGGATCTGATAAGGATTGTGGTTATTAAGCAAGCCAAATTCTGTTCAAACATGGGTTCAAGTCTAAACCTGGACCTTATTCCAAGTGGTCTATTTCTTAGCCCCTTACATTGGTGATCAATGGGAGAAGGAACTTCTTATATCAGTAATCAGTGGGAGAAGAGCATTCTTACATAGTTACATAGTTAGTAAGGTTGAATAAAGACACCAGTCCATCTAGTTCAACCTGAGTTAGTGTCTACACTTGTCCTTATCCCCACACATTGTGTCTCGATTCTTACATTGTCATGAAAGCATTGTTAATGAAGACAGAAATTATTCTTTGCTGAAGGAACGTCTAGAAATCTATGTAGGGACCCATGGAAACCTTTGGAGGAACCCTGGCCGAGAAAGGTTGGACTAGGCAGTAATATATTTCTAGGAGGAGGAAGTGGCTAAAATGACCCCTCTGCTCCTCTGAGTTACAAGAGAAAGAAAGGGAGAAACCAGCAAGCCTGACTTCAATGCCATTTTTGTTTGTTTCCAATGGATGGGTCTTCAATGATGTGTGAATCTATGTCTTACTAGGCTCCTATAATGTGGAGTCTAGCTTTCCGGTAAGAGCACATCTTTTATTTTCACGGTGGAAGGTGCATTTTGGGCATACCTCCCAACTTTTTGAGATGGGAATGAGGGACACTACTATTCCTTTATATTGGCTTTTGGAATTTACAAATGCTGCAATTTAAAAATTGGATGAAGGATTCAGCAATGGGAAACACTTTTTGATAGATAAAAAGTGGTTTTATATACATCGATATAGATCAGACCAAAATGAGGGACCAATAAGGAGGAATGAGGGGCATTGCTCCAAATCAGGGACAGTCCCTCGAAATCAGGGACAGTTGGGAGCTATGACTTTGGGTGTTTCTGTCATCTTTCACCTCAAGAGACACAATTTCAAGGATTTCTTCATGTTTGGACACTTTATGGATTAATCACTATTATTTAGTTATTATATTGTTCACAAGTTATTAGAGCGGCAATCTTTTGTTTTTTTATATATTTCTATCCCCCTTGGAGGGAGTGGAGGTGACCCCCATCCATAATGACAAGTTTCTTGGAGCTGCAGTTTCTCTGAGCTCCACAAGGTGGTGATCTGACTTTTTTTTCCCAGACAGGAAGTATTTATGGAAGACAGGAAGTGATGTCATGTTACAGACAGGAAGTGATGTCAGGTAGTTGTAGGTGAGAGGTCAGTTGGAAGGAAGTAGTGAGGGGACATTGCTGGAAGTGGCAGCAGAGGAGGTAATTGTTGTTATTATTATACAGGATTTATAAGGTACCAACAGTTTGCGCAGCGCTTTACAACATGAGGACGGACAGTACAGTTACATTACAATTCGATACAGGAGGAATCAGAGGGCTCTGTTTTTTAGAGCTTACCATCTAGCAAATAAGATCTTATTTTCTATTTACACCCAGTAACCCTTCGTCATGTCCGTCCTCTTCCTCCATAGTCACTGTGATGTCTTTTATCTCCAGCAGATTATGATACACACATGGGGTATGGTTGCCACCTCGTCCCTTTAAACCCGAACACATATTAATTACACGGGTTCCGTGGCTGATTAAGGTGGTAATTAAATCCACTTGGTGCCTTATCTACATTTAATTAGCCTCAGAACCCGTGTAACTTAAAGATGTTCGGGTTGAACGGGATGAGGTGGCAACTCTAATATAGTGTGGAAACCTAGATTAACCCCTTCAGGGGCAGAACATTTCCCCCATTTACGGGGTCGGAACATTCTCTTCATGTTGGAGATGTGTCACCTTTAAGGATGAGCTCCGGTGTGTTCGCACACTCCACGTGAAGAGCCCGCCAGGAAGTCGGCACGGCGCTGCGCTAATCGCAGGCAGTGAGACATTGTCCCGATGCGCAGCTGCAGAGATCAGGAAATGTCTCACTGCCTGTGATTAGCGCATCGCTTTGCCGACTTCCTGGCGGGCTCTTTCACGTGGAGTGTGCGAACACGCCGGAGCTTATCCTTAGCCACCTTCTGACCTTAGCAGGCTCTTGTAACGAGGGATGAGATTCGGATTCAGGTTGTACTGAAATTTGCAGCCTCCACAATGTAACAAACACAAAATTGTGCATACTAAATGTGTTCCTATGGGGGGCAGTAGTTGTTAAATGTACAGCAATTCTCATATTACCCCCCTCGCATCTAGGTGCTATTATTGTGTGACCATCCAAATCATTATTAATTTCATTCGCCATAGTTATCCGTCTGCAAGGAGACCTGTATAGATCAAATGATGGCACGAACGAGGATGGAGGAGGACCGGAGTCACATGACTGAGAAGATACTAAACTTCACCCTGGAGATCATCTACCTGCTGACCGGAGAGGTGAGGAGGATTCTGGGAGGTCACATGACATCACTCTTATCTCTATTAATAAAACACAGACCTGACCGGAGAGGTGAGGAGGATTCTGGGAGGTCACATGACATCACTGATCTCTATTAATAAAACACAGACCTGACCAGAGAGGTGAGGAGGATTCTGGGAGGTCACATGACATCACTCTTATCTCTATTAATAAAACACAGACCTGACCGGAGAGGTGAGGAGGATTCTGGGAGGTCACATGACATCACTCTTATCTCTATTAATAAAACACAGACCTGACTGGAGAGGTGAGGAGGATTCTGGGAGGTCACATGACATCACTCTTATCTCTATTAATAAAACACAGACCTGACCGGAGAGGTGAGGAGGATTCTGGGAGGTCACATGACATCACTGATCTCTATTAATAAAACACAGACCTGACCAGAGAGGTGAGGAGGATTCTGGGAGGTCACATGACATCACTCTTATCTCTATTAATAAAACACAGACCTGACCGGAGAGGTGAGGAGGATTCTGGGAGGTCACATGACATCACTCTTATCTCTATTAATAAAACACAGACCTGACTGGAGAGGTGAGGAGGATTCTGGGAGGTCACATGACATCACTCTTATCTCTATTATTAAAACACAGACCTGACTGGAGAGGTGAGGAGGATTCTGGGAGGTCACATGACATCACTCTTATCTCTATTAATAAAACACAGACCTGGCCGGAGAGGTGAGGAGGATTCTGGGAGGTCACATGACATCACTCTTATCTCTATTAATAAAACACTGACCTGACCGGAGAGTAAGGATGGGCTCAGGCGTGTTGGCAACTCCACGTGCCTACGCCCACCAGGAAGCTGACACTGCGCGGTGCTAATCAGAGGTAGTGAGACATTTTCTGATCTGTGCAGCCGCGGATCGGGAAATGTCTCGCTGCCTGTGATTAGGACCACGCAGTGTCAGCTTCCTGGCGGGTGCGGGCACGTGGAGTTGTGAACATGCCTGACCTGATCCTTACTGGAGAGGTGAGGAGTATTCTGGTATTTTAACATGATATCCCTTTTGGTTCCTTAATACAGAGATTTCCTCCTGTGAAGTCAGGTGATCATATGACCATCACAGTGCCTCCATGTGACTCCCTAAAACCTGAGAGACACAACATGCAGAAGATTCTAGAAGTCACCAAGAAGATGATGGAGCTGCTGACAGGAGAGGTGAGCGGTGCTGGGAATTCTGGGACATTATCCAGTAACAGACAAGGGACGTGTCTGGATGGTGACTGTATCATTGTGTGTGTCAGGTTCCTATAAGGTGTCAGGATGTCACTGTCTATTTCTCCATGGAGGAGTGGGAGTATTTAGAAGGACACAAGGATCTCTACAAGGACGTCATGATGGACAATCAGCCGCCCCTCACATCACCGGGTAAGAGGAGACTTTATTGTAAATGTAGCGATACCCCTTAAGGGCCGATTAATTTTTGGGTTCTCCCTCACATGTATAGCCAGGCAACAGGAATTTTCTGACATTTACTCAGTAATCAAAAATCAGTACAGGGTGCTTTGTTTTGTTTTTGGTTTATTAGCGGATGAACTTGGATAGGGAATGTATGGGATGCCCAACACTGTAGTTTGAATGCAACTATTATACAGGATTTAAATAGCGCCAACAGTTTGCGCAGCGCTTTACAATATAAAGGGAGACAGTACAGTTCCAATACAATACAAGAGGGTTAATAGGTGCCCTGCTCATAAGAGCTTACAATCTAATAGGGTAGGGAAAGTGGTACGAAAGGGTAAAACTCGCGGGGAGGGGGGGTTGATGAGCTGATGGAAGTGATAAAAGTTCAGTTAGTTGGAGATGTGATAGGCTTCCCCGAAGAGATGAGTTTGCAGGGATCGCCTGAAGGCAGCCAGAGTAGGAGATTGCCCAACAGATTGAGGTGGAGGGTTCCAGACGATGGGAGAGGCCCTGGAAAGGTCCTGGAGACAAGCATGTGATGAGGAAACAAGAGAGCAGGGGGTCTTGAGAGGAGCAAAGCGGATGGTTTGGGTGATATTTGGAGACAAGTTTGGTGATGTAGCTCGGGGCAGAGTTGTGAATGGCTTTGTATGATGTTAATATTTTGAACTTAATTTGCTGGGCGATCGGAAGCCAGTGGAGGGATTGGCAGAGAGTGGTGGTGGACACTGAGCGGTTGGTAAGGTAGATGAGTCTGGCAGCAGCATTCATGATAGACTGAAGAGGGGAGGAGCCTATGTGGAGGGAGTTGCAATAGTCAAGGCGAGAGATAACAAGGGAGTGAATGAGTAGCTTGGTGGTTTTGTTAATTAAAAAGGGGTGCATTTTAGAGATGTTATGGAGGTGAAGTCTGCAAGCTTTTGGCAATGATTGGATTTGGGGCTTAAAGGACAGGTTAGAGTCCAGGATTACACCTAGTACCCTGGCATGAGCGGAGGGACTGATGGTAGCATTATTGACCTTGACAGAAAAGTTATGGAGGTGGCACGGGGGGGGGGGGGGGAGAAATAATATCAGCTCAGTTTTAGAGAGATTTAGTTTAAGGAAGTGGTGTGATATCCATGTTGAAATATCAGTAAGGCGAAAGGAGACTGAAGGAGTGAGGTGAGGAGTAGAGAGAGAGAGAGATTGTCAGGGCTGGGCTCTTAGCAGCTCTCTTCTCGGCACTCATTGATTCCTCAGAGGATGAACCCTGCACTTGATATGTGTGAAGTGCACGCACAGGGGACACAGAGCGTGTTCTGGGCATAAGCAGAGCGCGCTCACGGCCCCCCGTGACTCCTGCGCATGTACTACACAACACAGGCTGTAGTGGAGAGCTGTGGTAATAGCTGTGAGACGCTGCGCGAGGCTGAGAGAGGGGGATGATGACGCTAGGAAAATAAACTGAATGCCTCTCTTACTCGTGCATAAGGAAATTACCTGTCACTCACAGCAAGGGGGAGAAACTGACATCTTTTTCTCTGTCTGACCATTTTTATCTCACTGAAAAAAAGATAAGAGAACTGCTCAGAGCTGGATTAACTCTTTGTGACAAGACTGGGCACAGATGACATGAAATCCTATACTGTACATGATGCAAGCCTTAATTTAAATCGGTTTTACATCCACTTTAATAAGAGTGACAAAGTAGGTTTGTTTGGCAGAATGGAGGCAGGAATTGTATTTTAGGAGGGCAGATTTATATAGGGTGAAGTCCTGCAGAGATTTGGTTTTATGCCACAGTCGTTCAAGAACACGGCAATGTCTCTTGAGGTTTCTGGTGTCGTCGGTTTGCCAGGGTTGTAATGGGTGGGGGCCTGATTCTGCGTGTAGTTAGAAGAGCAAGTGCATCCAGTGAGGATGAGAGTGAACTGTTCTAGACAGAGGTGGTCAGGACAGGTTAGGATTTTGTCATAGAGTTAGTCATTAGCAAAATAGAGAGGCTTAAAGTGGCGAAGGTTTCTACAGGTAATCGTTTTCTGCTTGGAAGGATAGGTGGTTGGAGACCAGGATAATGTGAAACTGATGTGGTTGTGATCAGAGAGAGAAATGGAGGTGTTGGTGATGTTGCCAGGAGTGCAGAGATGGGACAATACAAGGTCGAGGGTATTACAATCAGAGTGGGTGGGAGTGTGTGTGTTAGGTCTAAAGATGAAGTTAAGTTGAGAAGTTGAGCTGTAGCCTGATTGTTAACATTAATGGGGATATTAAAGTCACCAAAAATGATAACAGGTATTTCAAAGGAGAGAAAGTAGGGAAACCTGGCAGAGAAGAAATCAAAAAAGTGGCCCAGGGTCTGATAATTCACTGTAGTCATTGTTGGAGAAAACAGACCAATACAGTGCATCTCGAAAGAAAAGAGGGATAGATTGGAAGAGGTAGGAAGGACTTGGAAGGTGCTCTGTGGGGATAGAAGGAATCCAACTCCCCCTCCTTTCCGTCCACTGGGTCTGGGTGATTGAATCTAGTGGAGGCCACCATGGTAGAGGGCAGCAGGAGAAGCAGAGTCAGAACCTTGAAGCCAGGTTTCAGTAATGGCAAGTATGTTAAAGCAATGGGAGATAAAATGGTCATGCACAGATGTGAGCTTGTTACAGATGGAGCAGGCATTCCAGAGGGCACATGAGATTGGGGGGCTGGTTTTTGGAAGCGGGGGTGGATAGAAATTAAACTAAATGGATTGCAGCTGTTGCCAGAGGAGGAAGGGTGCTGAATATGGGGGTAGCAGTTAGAAAATGGAGGGCCAGGATGGGGGAAATATTCCCAGAGATTAGGAGAAGGAGGGTTAGGAAAGTAAGATGGAAGCGGGATGTATATGAACGCTCATATTTCACTGCCCTGGAGTTTAAGTCAGCAGGTGGGTTCAATAATTGGGAGAGGGTGGGAGTGAGGGTGATATGTATAAGCTGTGGGGTAGAGAGGAGAGATAAAGTAAGGACAGTTTGAGGATAGAGAACAACTAATGTGAGAAGGAAGAGCAAAGGGAGCATATTCGTGTGAATCTGACTTCACAGGGAAATTAAATATCAAATCTTGACTTGCGTGCCGTGATTCCAGAGTTGAGCAGAGTTCTTGTTCTATCTTAATACAGCTTTAGTTAAACTGCTGTGTCTCTTCTTCTGGAGTGTCCCCCTAGTCCCATTCAGCATCAGACCTGCTGGCTGAAACCCACTCATTAAAACCTGCCTCCAGGGACCCAAAAATGGCTTGCAATCTGGGGGACACTTAATCCCCACCGGCTTACCTGATGACGAGGAACCATCTGAATCTGGCTCCTTCTGTGTAAGGGCGAACAGCAACAGCTGGCCTCTGCGGGGTCTTCTCTCTATTGGGCGCAGCAGCACCCTTGGATACTTTCAGCACCTCCGCAATTTCTCCTGGGCTCCAAACAGCGGCAGGCCTCCTGCCTCAGCTAAGAGTGGAACTCTGCATCCCTCTGAGGTTGGACAATAAGACTCCAGCCTGGCTGCACTCCTCCCGGGGCCCTTCGGCCAACTGGGATGTCTCTGGCATCCCTGTACAGAAACCTAACTGCAGGTCCACACACTAGCTGGGAAGTCGCTGGATGTGAGTCTGACCAGCGACTCCCCGCAATACCCGCACTTGATCACCATCGCTGTGGGTCTCCTGCAGCCCGAGAACACAAGATGCAGTCTCTCCACCCCATCTATCATTCCCTGAGCAAACCCTCCTTGGTGTTCCAACTCCCGAATCCACCAGCATACTCAGGCGCTTGATCCTGTGATTCAGTCATGTCGGCAATCCAGCTGTACGCCTGCACATAATCCGCCATCTTCCTCCTCTCACACGTGTAGGGTGTACATCTCCTTCCGGGGCTCACAGCTTCACCCGCCATGAGACACACTGGTGCCAACTCCTCTGTATAGCAGGTTTTTTCCCACGTTGCAGTTAACTCCCTGCGTGCCTGACCAAATTGTACTTACTGTAGTGCAAGAACACTGAGCACTGTTTCCGTGTCTGAAAGATTGAGCAATCCCTCAGAAACAATGCAGACACATTGATGGCCAGAACACATTTGTAATCCACAGTAGCTTAGCCCGCGGCAGCATAAACATTGAATCGGCACAGTCTCTGATCACTGGTTGCTATGGACAGTGGCAGCATAAACTTGCTCTTTGATCCAGATTAGCTGAAACACATTCTGTTTTCAGTCAGCTGTTTGATACTTGGTTGCTATTGGCAACGGCTGTTTGGACTTGACATACAGTTCCTTAGGTTTTACTAAAGTGGGTGACAATACTGTAATGCCTCCTCTCGGTCTGGAAAAGTAACAGTCCTCAAAACACTTGCTTGCTCCTGGTTGCTATGGGCAATGGCTGTGCAAATTAAAGGGAAATCCAGAGTACGAGCCCCCACATGTAGCGCTACCCCCTTTTAGGGGCCACTGAATTTTTGGGTTCTCCCTCACATGCACAACCAAGCAACAGGAATTTTCTGCCATTTACTCAGTAGTTAAAAACCAGTCCAGGGTGCTTTGTTTTGTCCATGGTTTATTAGCAGATGAACTTGGATAGGGATGGGATGGGAAGGTATGGGATGCCAAGAACTGTAGTTTGAATGCAACTTGAGTACTTGAAACTGTTTCTGGCTACCCTCCAGGCAACTGGACCCTGGACTCTGCTTCCACATGGCCAGTCTCCAGAATATTTATGGGGTATCTCTCCACCTTCTGGGCCGGCCCTACCCAGGGATTGGAGGAGACTCCATAAATATTCAGGCTTCATCTTTGCCCATCCACCCTCTAAGTTCTAGAACTCTCTAGCAGTTCTAGAAGCCAGGGGGAGGCAACAGAGACTCCGTCTTTGGAGCTCTGCCTGCTAACTCTAAACAAATTAACCCTGGCTCTTCTGCCTACAGAGGAGCCCAACAAATTTTCCTACACTGTACATGGAGGGTGCTACATAAAGGAGAGAGAAGTATGAAGGGTCCACCTAGATCCCCCATAATCTGGTAAATGCATAGAAACAATGTGTTCAGACGGTGTGTGTGTGTGTTTCCTACAGATGGATCCACTAATAGGAACCCACCAGAGAGATGTCCCCGTCCTCTGTATTCCCGGGATTCCACACAGGAAGGTCACACCATCCCTCACCATGATCAGGTAGATGAGGAACAATCATTGGTTATTATGATTTATATAGAAGTATGTTTGTTACAATTAATGTTTTATTAAATATTCAGAGTGAAAACCTTGAGGCATATAATATTGTTATTAAAGAAGAAGATGAAGAGTATGAAGAGATGGAAGAGTTTTCAGAAAGACACAAAGATATGGTGGAGCCACTTAATACCAGGAACCCACCAGAGAGATGTCCCCGTCCTCTGTATTCCCGGGATTTCACACAGGAAGGTCACACCATCCCTCACTGTTACAAGGTTGGTGGGACGGAGCATCTACAACATGGACATGCGGAGACGAAGTGTTTAAGCTTATATTTTACAGGTGGTATTTTTTCTCATTTTCTTGGTTTAGGATGAAGATCTGATAGATATAAAAGTTGTGGTTAAAGAAGAAGAAGAAACATATGTGAGCGATGATCAGCAGTCTATGGAGGAGGATGGAATAACGGGGACATTTATAGAGGAGGACACTCCTACAGATATCAGCACAGGTGGGTCATTAAAACTAAATACACTCCTCCAACCATACTGCTCATTGATTGGTCCAGAGTAGGGCAAGGACTGGGTGATATCAGCCTGTAATACCCTGGTCACTTTCTTAAGCTGTGTTCCTCGTCCTGTATTTTTCTCTCGGATAATCTTCCTTCTCTGTGCTGTAGACAAAATGTATGTATCTCGGTTCAGCTGGCAGCAAAATCTTGATTTTCACCATAGGCGTTGCTTGACCTAGGCACCTGGGGCATGTTTCTTGGGTATTCTGCTCCATGCCTGGGTCTAGTAAGATCTCTGACAGAGCAATTCTCCCAAGGTTACATGCTGTGTTATCCTTGCACCTGGCACAGCCAGCAGACATGTCTGTATAGTCTCAATTGCTGTAGTATATGTAGGACTCAAATGTAAAAAAATGGTCCACCCACCCCTATTGGAGCAATGTGACCTTTTAAAGTGGTTGTAAACTCTCCCCCACAACTTTATCACATTTCAATCTGCTTAAAAAACCCTAATGGTTGCTGCTTGTAGATGTCTCCATACTTGCTAATTTTTTTTGTAATCCATCCCGTTCTGTGTAGTGACGTCATCGGCGCATGCGCATCTCTCCCGTTTTTCACGGCACGCTCTGAGTGCCATTACACAGTCTATCCATTGACAGGATGCCTTGGAAGTGATTTTCTCTCCTAGCGGCACTGAGATCAAAACCCACGAGACTTAAAGGGGTTGTAAACCTTCGTGTTTTTTTACCTTAAAGCAGAGTTCCACCCAAAAATGGAACTTCCGCTTTAAGGGAAGGTGACCCCTTGACATGCCACATTTGGCACGTCATTTTTTTGGGGGGCGGGGGGGGAGCGGATACCCTCTTTTTTGAGGGTTCCAGCTACCACTTCCTCCTGGCGCACCGCGGCACCGGAAGGGAGATCACCTCTCCCCCCTCCCTCTCGGCAATCATCTGGGACATGTCACAGGTCCCAGATGATTGCCCGGCCAGTCATGGCGCACCGCGCGGCTCGTGCATGCACAGTGCGTGGCTTCACAGCCGGGCACCCACAGTGACAATGCCGGCACCGCAGAGAGGAGGGGGAGACTAGCGGGGCTTCGTTCCCCTGCTTCGCTGGACCCTGGGACAGGTAAGTGCCTGATTATTAAAGGTTAGAAGCTGCAGTATTTGTAGCTGCTGTCTTTTAATTTTTTTTTTTAAGCAGAACTCCGCTTTAATGCATCCTATGCATTAAGGTGAAAAAACACCTGGCAGTGACCGCCCCCAACCCCCCCCCCGTTTTACTTACCTGAGCCCTGGAACTTGACCCGGCGGGGACGCGCTGTCTCTCTGCCCAGGGTTCTCTTGATTGGATAGATTGATAGCAGCTATTGGCTCCTGCTGCTGTCAATCAAATTCAATGACGTGGGGAGCAGGCCCGCAAGGTAACCCCCTCGGGAGAGTGCTTCTCCTAGGGGGTTATCTGATGTGGGGAGGAGCCACTAGAGCTGCCAGGGGACCCCAGAAGACGAGGATTGGGGCCACTCTGTGAAAAACGAGCTGCACAGTGGAGGTAAGTATGATATGTTTGTTAAAAAAAAAAAAAAAATGAACCCTTACAATCTCTTTAAGATTCTTTCTGAACTTCCTGCTACACCCCATGTGACTGCGTGACATCACATGGGGTGTATACCTTGCCATCGGACTACATACCATAGCAGTGTTTAGCCGCAGAATACAGCAGCCTGACGGGCACACAATATGAGAATGGCAAAACTACTGTATAGTTCTACACTGACAGGTCAGCTATGAGCGGTGGAGCACAGTCGCCATAGCAACGTTGGATCGAAACGGAGGCTTGGTTAAGACGCGATCACGCATGCGCGAGAATACCGCAAGACATACATGGAACGGCAGAAGTAATTTGCAGTGCAGACTCGGGAAACAATACCTAAAATGGTGCAGCCTAATCCCTGGAGAAATCATTTAACCCTTTCATGACTAAGCCTATTTTTGAAATTTGGTGTTAGAATCCGTATTTTTTGCTAGAAAATTACTTAGAGTTCCCAAACATTATATATATATTTTTTTAGCAGAGAATCTTTAGAATATAATGGAGATTATTGCAATATTTTATGTCATACGGTATTTGTGCAGCGGTGTTTTAAACGCAAATTTTTGGGAAAAGGGACACTTTCATGAATTTTAAAAAATCCAAACAGTAACGTTACCCCAATGTTTTTGTATAATGTGAAAGATGATGTTACGCCGAGTAAATAGATACCAAACATGTCACGCTTTATAATTGCACGCACTCGTGGAATGGCGACAAACTACGGTATCTAAGAATTTCCATAGGCGACGCTTTAAATTTTTTTTACGGTTACCAGGGTAGAGTTACAGAGGAGGTCCAGTACTAGAATTATTGCTCTCACTCTGATGATCGCGGCGATACCTCACGTGTGTGATTTGAACACCGTTTACGTATGCGGGCACGACTTCCGTATGTGTTTTCTTTGCTGCGCAATCTCGCGGGAACGGGGGCGCTTTAAAAAAAAATTTTTTTTCCTTATTTATTTTATTTAAATATATTTATAAATTGTGTTTAAAAAAAAAAAACTGTTTTGATGACTTTTATTGCTGTCACAAGGAATGTAAACATCCCTTGTGACAGTAATAGGTGGTGACAGGTACCCCGATCCCTCCTTTGCACTTCAAAGTATTCAGATCGCCAAAAACGGGGATTCTGAATACTGTGTATTTTTTTAAAACTGGCGCCATTGGCAGCCGAATAAACGGGAAGTGACGTCATGACGTCGCTTCCGTGTTTACAATTAGGAGGCTGTAACGAAAGCCACCCACGGCATCGTTCCAGCCCGCCCCGAGCCGCCGGAGGCGGCCGATTGGTCATCGGGCCTCCCGATGGAACGGGAGGCCCGGTAAGAGTGGCGGGAGGCGGCGGGAGGGGGGGACGTCCCCTCCCGCTCTTCCGGTATAACAGCCGTGCGCTTTTAGCCGCATCGGTTGTTATACTCGGATAGCCGATCGCCAGCTCTAAACAATGGTACTGGGATGATGCCTGCAGCTGCGGGCATCATCCCGGTATAACCCCGTAAAGCCGAGTATGCACATCTGCGTACGCTCGGCGGGAAGGGGATTTATAAAAGTTTTAATAAAATGTAAGTAATATGCTATTGGGGCTTGTTTAGAAAGGGGTAATGTTTGCTTATAACTTCATATAATGGTCTAGATGAAAAGTGGCAACGGAGTGGGAGAGTTTACTTCCTCTTTAACCACTTCAGCCGCAGAAGATTTGGCTGCTCAATGACCAGGCCATTTTTTGCGATTCGGCACTGCGTTGCTTTAACTGACAATTGCGCGGTCGTGCGACGTTGCACCCAAACAAAACTGACGTCCTGTTTTTTCCCACAAATAGAGCTTTCTTTTGGCGGTATTTGATCGCCTCTGCGGTTTTTGTTTTTTGCGCTATAAACAAAAAAAAAAAAGCGACAATTTTGAAAAAAAAAACACAATATTTTGTACTTTTTGCTAAAATAAATATCCCCATTTTTTTTTTAAAAAAAAAAGCTAATTTTTTCTAAGTTTAGGCCGATATGTATTCTTCTACATATTTTTGGTAATAAAAATTGCAATAAGCGTATATTGATTGGTTTGCGCAGAAGTTATAGCTTCTACAGAATAGGGGATAGATTTATAGCATTTTTTTTTTTTTTTTTTTTACCAGTAATGGCGGCGATTTTTATTGGGACTGCCACATTATGGCGGACACATTGAACACTTTTGACACATTTTTGGGACCATTGGCAGTTATACAGCGATCAGTGCTATAAAAATGCACTGATTACTGTAAAAATGGCACTGGCAGGGAAGGGGTTAACACTAGGGGGCGATCAGTGGGTTAACTGTGTTCCCTAGTGTGTGTTTCTAACTATAGGGGGAGGGGACTGACTAGAGGAAATGACAGATTGTGGTTCCTAGCTATTAGGAACACACGATCTGTCACTCCTCACAGAACGGGGATTTGTGTGTTTACACATCCACACACGTCCCTGTTCTTCCTCTCATGGCCACGATCGCCCGTGGCCGACGGTCATCGCGTCCATCGGCCACAAGCATAGCGCCTGCTATCCCGATCCCGCGAGCCGACGTATAGCTACGACGGTTCGCGGGATCGTGCCGACCTGCCGCAGTAAAATGATGGCGGCTGGTCGGCAAGCGGTTAAGGACTTGGTCAGTTTGTAATGACATTCCTTTTGATATGAAGTCAGCTAAGGCAACCAGGATATCTGAGGATTTCTTAGATATTGCAAGACAACTTTTTTTCTTTTTTTTTTTTTAACCTCCCTGGCGGTTTTTCCGAGTGTGGCTCGGGGTTAAAATTCAGCACCATTAGCGGTAACCCCGAGCCACACTCGGGATCGCATTGCAGGATCCTGGTGCGGCGTTACTTACCTTGTCCCCGGGATCCTGCGATGTCCCCCGCAGTGTCCGAGGGCTCTGTCTCCCCCGAAGCCTCTCCTTGCCAGGCTCCGTTCCCTGCGAGCGTCGCGACGCACGGGGGCGGAGCCTGGCGGCAAATTCAAAAAATTGTAAAAATCATAACACATACAGTACTGTGATCTTACAGATTACAGTACTGTATGAAATGATTTCACATTCCTTTTGTCCCCAGTGCTTTGTCCAATGCCCTGCATGCAGTTTTATATGATATATACTGTTCTTTCTGCCTGGAAACTGGAGATTGTCCATAGCAACCAAAAAGTGTCCCTTTACGTCAAAAGTGGCTTTAGACCAGCTAGAAAACAGCGATAGTAAATTAGAACACTTGCAGAATTTAGCGATAGTGAATCGTGGGGAAATGTATTTTATTATTATTATATTTTTTTTTTTTTAATTATTTATTTTTATTTATTATATTATAATTTATGTTTTTGTGTTTCAAACTTTATCATACCCGGGATATCTACTAGACTCTGGTTCGGACAGATTTAAGTGAGTTATTGTTAAGAATTACAGACCTACAATATAAAACGCCAAATTTCCATGCAAAGTAATGGTACCGCTTTCAGCACCTAAAATCCGAAATAATTATACCGCCAGGGAGGTTAAAGAGTTTTTATTGCCACATGTAGAAAAACAAAAGAGGAGCAAATTACAGATATTGTTATACAAAAAAATCCAGTATAAGCATTGCTTTTCTAGCACAGGACAATCCGTCCATATATCTTACATCAGTAGTCCTATAAGTACATATAGCGTTTTATTTTCAAAGAACAAACACACGAAAAAAAACAATAACATAAAAAACATAAGAGGGTAATTACCGCAGAACAATCGTGGAGTGTGCTGCTATTACCTGTCTGCTTATATTATACTTCAATTCGATATTAGCTTGCAGCCCCTCATCTGTCACTGTATCCATAGAATCTACCCATTTGGCCCAGATTTTATTAAAAATGTTTTTGGACATCCCCTAGCATTAATAAGTAATTTTGTATAGTGTGACATTAGCATTGACTAGGGCTTTCCAGGCTGATAATGTAAGGTACTCCTTCCTAATTCAGTGGATTGCGATCAGTTTTTGAACATAGAAAAATACTGTAATGCCCCGTACACACGGTCGGACATTGTTCGGACATTCCGACAACAAAATCCTAGGATTTTTTCCGACGGATGTTGGCTCAAACTTGTCTTGCATACACACGGTCACACAAAGTTGTCGGAAAATCCGATCGTTCTGAACGCGGTGACGTAAAACACGTACGTCGGGACTATAAACGGGGCAGTAGCCAATAGCTTTCATCTCTTAATTTATTCTGAGCATGCGTGGCACTTTGTGCGTCGGATTTGTGTACACACGATCGGAAATTCCGACAACGGATTTTGTTGTCGGAAAATTTTATATCCTGCTCTCCAACTTTGTGTGTCGGAAAATCCGATGGAAAATGTGTGATGGAGCCTACCCACGGTCGGAATTTCCGACAATAAGGTCCTATCACACATTTTCCGTCGGAAAATCCGACCGTGTGTATGGGGCGTAAGTCGTAACAGGGTACCATTAATGTTATAGGGCCGCACGTCTCTCCGTTGGCCCCAAAGAACCTTATCGGTTTTCCAACCTGTATATTCCTGTATTCAGAAAAAACAGCAGCACACTCCATGAAACTACAAACAACTAAAACACAACCCCAACTTGTTGTGTGCTTATATCCCATAACCAAACAATGGAGCGACCTGGGGGGGTCAAAGGTCTTCAGTAGAAAGAGATGTTTCATTTACCTAAAGCACATAAAGTCCCCTTAGAAAGAAGCATGAAAGTGCCAAGTAAACAATAGTCCTTCCATGTCCATTTTATGAAGAGAAAAAGAATTGGATAAAAGTAAACAACAAAAAAATATGGATGCATAAACTTTGGTTCACTGAGCAGAATATATAAGCGCTGACAAGCCAGCTCTTGTGGATGTTGAGTAGAGTCTTGAGACAATCACACCCATTATTAACCGCTTCAGCCCCGGAAGATTTTACCCCCTTCCTGACCAGAGCACTTTTTGCGATTCGGCACTGCGTCGCTTTAGCTGACAATTGCGCAGTCGTGCGACGTTGCACCCAAACAAAATTGATGTCCTTTTTTTTCCCCACAAATAGAGCTTTCTTTTGATGGTATTCGATCACCTCTGCAGTTTTTATTTTTTGCGCTATAAACAAAATAAAGCGACAATTTTGAAAAAAAAATATTTTTTTACTTTTCGCTATAATAAAAATCCCCCAAAAATATTTAAAAAAAACAAATTTTTTTCCTCAGTTTAGGCCAATATGTATTCTTCTACATATTTATGATAAAAAAAAAAAAATCGCAATAAGCGTATATTGATTGGTTTGCGCAAAAGTTATTGTTAAGCCGCCCCTATTTCTCCTTTGAACCCTGGGTTGGACCTATGGGTGTATGGATAGAACTCTCTGATCGATCGGGTAATCCAGACACACACATGGGATGGTGAATCGAAATTACAATGATTTACTGGGTTTGCATATATCTTATACACTTACAGAGAGAGAGAGAAAAACCTCCCTCTTATTATCAGCCAATGAGATTGAAGCACAGATTTTATGAAAAAATAAGCATAAAACGTCATAAATTGCATATTCTGCCTATAGATATCCCTCAGGCTATATCTAAATATAAGTTTATATATATATGTGACCACGTATGCTAGGCAATCTGCCAATGTTCCAGACACCCAACTTCTAACATGTTATAACGTTGTTGCTCATTGTCTATATTAAAATGTCAGGCTAACCACACGTACATCCTGTTCAAGTACATAGCTCGCAAATAATCTTTGCACTTCTAATTTTCTGCATAAGAAAGCAAAATACATTTCTTCTTGTATAACATATCTTAAAGCAGCACTCTAACATCCTTACAGTTATAGCGTCAACAAAATAGGGGATAGTTTTATGGCATTTTCATTATTATTTTTTTTATTAGTAATGGCGGCGATCTGCGATTTTTATCATGACTGTGACATTATGGCGGACACATCGAACACTTTTGACACTATTTTGGGACCATTGTCATTTATACAGCGTTCAGCTCTATAAAAAAATACACTGATTACTGTGTAAATGACACTGGCAGGGAAGGGGTTAACCACAAGGGGGCGATAAAGGGGTTAACTGTGTCCTAGGGAGTGATTCTAACTGTAGGGGGGATGGGCTTCCACTGACATGACAGGGATCACTGCTCCCGATGACAGGGAGCAGTGATCCCTGTCATGTCACAAGGCAGAACGGGGAAATGCCTTGTTTACATAGGCACTTCCCTGTTCTGTGGCTCCGTGACACGATCACTGGGAGACCGGAGGCACGGTCACGCTGTACGCAGTGGTGCGCGCGCACGCCTGCTAATCCCGCCAATTAAACGGGACGTACAGGTACGCCCATTTGCCCACTGCTGCCATTGTGCCGACGTATATCGGCGTTCAGCGGTCGGCAAGTGGTTAAGGCCTCAAAAGAAAAAAAAAAAACTATCATCCCTAAGAAGAGGGTACAGAAATGTTCAGGAAACTCCTTGGAATAATCTTGCAGGTGTCCATGGAAGTAATCCCCGGAAATCTTTATTCCTCATTGGTAGGACAGTCTGCTATGGGATTACATAAAAGTCAGAATAGTTCCCAGTCATCCTGACTATAGGCAAATTCAACTGCTATGGTGTAACAGAAAGTTATGAGCAGTCTAACAAGGCTCCTGGTCTTTAACCACTTCAGCCCCCGAAGGATTTACCCCCTTCCTGACCAGAGCACTTTTTACAATTCGGCACTGCGTCACTTTAACTGCTAATTGCGCGGTCATGCAATGCTGTACCCAAACGAAATTTGCGTCCTTTTCTTCCCACAAATAGAGCTTTCTTTTGATGGTATTTGATCACCTCTGCCGTTTTTATTTTTTGCGCTATACACGGAAAAAGATCGAAAATTTTGAAAAAAAATGATATTTTCTACTTTTTGTTCTAAAAAAAATCCAATAAACTCAATTTTAGTCATACATTTAGGCCAAAATGTATTCGGCCACATGTCTTTGGTAAAAAAAAGTCAATAAGTGTATATTTATTGGTTTGCGCAAAAGTTATAGCGCCTACAAACTAGGGTACATTTTCTGGAATTTAATTTATGACTGCCTATGTCATTTCTTGAGGTGCTAAAATGGCAGGGCAGTACAAACCCCCCACAAATGACCCCATTTTGGAAAGTAGACACCCCAAGGAAATTGCTGAGAGGCATGTTGAGTCCATTGAATATTCATTTTTTTTGTCCCAAGTGATTGAATAATGACAAAAAAAAAAAAAATTACAAAAAGTTGTCACTAAATGATATATTGCTCACACAGGCCATGGGCATATGTGGAATTGCACCCCAAAATACATTTAGCTGCTTCTCCTGAGTATGGGGATACCACATGTGTGGGACTTTTTGGGAGCCTAGCCGCATACGGGGCCCCGAAAACCAATCACCGCCTTCAGGATTTCTAAGGGTGTAAATTTTTGATTTCACTCTTCACTGCCTATCACAGTTTCGGAGGTCATGGAATGCCCAGGTGGCACAAACCCCCCCCAAATGACCCCATTTTGGAAAGTAGACACCCCAAGCTATTTGCTGAGAGGCATGGTGAGTATTTTGCAGCTCTCATTTGTTTTTGAAAATGAAGAAAGACAAGAAAATTTTTTTCTTTTTTTTCTTTTTTCAATTTTCAAAACTTTGTGACAAAAAGTGAGGTCTGCAAAATACTCACTATACCTCTCATCAAATAGCTTGGGATGTCTACTTTCCAAGATGGGGTCATTTGGGGGGGGGGGGGGGGTTGTGCCATCTGGGCATTCCATGGCCTCCGAAACTGTGATAGGCAGTGAAGAGTGAAATCAAAAATTTACGCCCTTAGAAAGCCTGAAGGCGGTGCTTGGTTTTCGGGGTCCCGTACGCGGCTAGGCTCCCAAAAAGTCTCACACATGTGGTATCCCTGTACTCAGGAGAAGCAACAGAATGTATTTTGGGGTGTAATTTAACATATTCCCATGGCATGTTTGAGCAATATATCATTTAGTGACAACTTTGTGCAAAAAAAAAAAAAAAAAATTGTCTCTTTCCCGCAACTTGTGTCACAATATAAAATATTCCATGGACTCGACATGACTCTCAGCAAATAGCTTGGGGTGTCTACTTTCAAAATGGGGTCATTTGGGGCGGTTTTGAACTGTCCTGGCATTTTATGCACAACATTTAGAAGCTTATGTCACACATCACCCACTCTTCTAACCACTTAAAGACAAAGCCCTTTCTGACACTTTTTTGATTACATGAAAAAATTATTTTTTTTTTGCAAGAAAATTACTTTGAACCCCCAAACATTATATATTTTTTTAAAGCAAATGCCCTACAGATTAAAATGGTGGGTGTTTCATTTTTTTTTTCACACAGTATTTGCGCAGCGATTTTTCAAATGCATTTTTTGGGGAAAAAACACACTTTTTTCAATTTTAATGCACTAAAACACACTATATTGCCCAAATGTTTGATGAAATAAAAAAGATGATCTTAGGCCGAGTACATGGATACCAAACATGACCTGCTTTAAAATTGCGCACAAACGTGCAGTGGCGACAAACTAAATACATTTTTAAAAGCCTTTAAAAGCCTTTACAGGTTATCACTTTAGATTTACAGAGGAGGTCTACTGCTAAAATTACTGCCCTCGATCTGACCTTCGCGGTGATATCCTCACATGCATGGTGCAATTGCTGTTTACATTTGACGCCAGACCGACGCTTGCGTTCGCCTTAGCGCGAGAGCAGGGGGGACAGGGGTGCTTTTTTTTTTTTTTTACTTTATTATTTTTTTACTTTTTTATCTTATTTTTAAACTGTTCCTTTCATTTTTTTTAATCATTTTTATTGTTATCTCAGGGAATGTAAATATCCCCTATGATAGCAATAGGTAGTGACAGGTACTCTTTTTTGAAAAAATTGGGGTCTATTAGACCCTAGATTTCTCCTCTGCCCTCAAAGCATCTGACCACACCAAGATCGGTGTGATAAAATGCTTCCCCAATTTCCCAATGGCGCTGTTTACATCCGACGAAATCTAAGTCATAAAATGCTCGTAGCTTCCGGTTTCTTAGGCCATAGAGATGTTTGGAGCCACTCTGGTCTCTGATCAGCTCTATGGTCAGCTGGCTGAATCACCGGCTGCATTCTCAGGTTCCCTGTTGAGACAGGAGAGCCAGAGAAAAACACGGAAGACGGGGGGGGGGGGCATTCCCTCCCACTGCTTGTAAAAGCAGTCTAGAGGCTAATTAGCCACTAGGATTGCTTTTACATGAAAGCCGACCGCTGGCTGAAAAGAATGATACCAAGATGATACCTAAACCTGCAGGCATCATTCTGGTATAACCACTCAAAGTCGTGAATGGCGTACCTGAAGACAAAAAAATGGTTAACAATAAAGCACAGTAAACGGTAAAGTATAAAAAATTGCATACCTGAAAAGCAAACATGATAAAACATAATAACAATAAAACATTGCAGAATAGAATACAGTAAAAAAGAGCAGAACAATAAAGAGAGAGAATAGAGAGAGAGAGAACAATAAAAGGACAACTATTTTTATTTTTATTTTATATTTTTGTTTGTGTTTTTTTTTTTTTTTTTTTACACTTTTTTTTGTAACTGTAACTTTTATAACTGTAACCGGTTCCAGGTTCGGGTCTCTCAAAATGTGATGGCATCTTGGGAGACCCTGTGAAAGTGTGCCTAGTCTGTGCAATGCTGTACCCTACGCTAATACTCAACTAGTGAATGGTAGCGTTCAAAACATTCACCAATGCAAAGACCAGGATTGTCAGGACAGGAGGGACAATAATAGCGGGTGTCACGCCTATATCCGCGCTTGCTGCAGACACAACATCTTTTTTGGGGGGGTTCGTTGGGTAGGGGTACTCGGGAGGACATAAAGAAAATGCCTCTCATGCAGCCGACTGCATTTGGTTGGGGATGTGAATGGGGGAAGTACGGGCGCTGCAGAAGTGGTGGGTTCCCAATTAGGATTGGCGAATGCAGCAGGAAGGGCATTATGGGCACGACGGGCCTGTGTTTGTCTTTTTGGTGGCAGCGGGACACTACTTGTGCTTGCCACCTCACCAGCTTGAACTGCACTTATGGGACTCGCCACGTCACCAAGTGTTACTGCAGTGCTGGTTTGAGTACGACTGGGGTGTACTAGGCCGCTGGTGCTTGCCAGTTCACCAAAACGCTACCAAAAAAACTGTTAGCGATCGCAGGGATCAGGCCTGACTCTGCGAACGCTGCAGTTATGTGTTTAGTGTTTTGTAAGTGACAGTGATCGATCGATACTGCACTTGGGTGGGCTGGGCTGGGCCGGGCGGAGGGGCAAAACGCAGGTGCTAGCAGGTATCTGGGCTGATCCCGCTAACACTGCGTTTTTGGGAACCCTAAACTGCTGGGGACGCTAGTATAGATCTGATCGGATCAGATATTGATCCGATCAGATACTATACCACTAAGGGAGGTGTACGGTGCGTGCGTGGGTGTTAGCGCTACTGGCGCTAACCTGACGCTGCCTGGGGCTGGTGCTTGCCAGTTCACCAAAACGCTACCAAGAAATCTGTTAGCGATCGCAGGGATCAGGCCTAACTCTGCGAATGCTGCAGTTATGCGTTTAGTATTTTGTAAGTGACAGTGATCGATCGATACTGCACTTGGGTGGGCTGGGCTGGGCCGGGCGGAGGGGAAAAACGCAGGTGCTAGCAGGTATCTGGGCTGATCCCGCTAACACTGTGTTTTTGGGAACCCTAAACTGCTGGGGACGCTAGTATAGATCTGATCGGATCAGATATTGATCCGTACAGATACTATACCACTAAGGGAGGCGTATGCTGCGTGCGTGGGTGTTAGCGGTACTGGCGCTAATCTGACGCTGCCTGGGGCGACGCATATCACCGCCGGGCGATCAGGGGGCTAAACCTTTATTCGGTAATAAACAGCGGGTGCCCTGACACTATAAAAAATAAACGAACTAACCAGCGTCACCCGTAACGTTTATACGGTGATCAGTGGTGAAAGGGTTAACTAGGGGGCAATCAAGGGGTTAAAACATTTATTAGATAGTATATGGGGGTCCCTGACGCTATAAAACGCTGACGGTGAACCTAAATATTTACGTCCCTAACTAGCGTCACCAGCGACACTAATACAGCGATCAGAAAAATGATCGCTTAGCGACACTGGTGACAGGGGGTGATCAAGGGGTTAAAACTTTATTAGGGGGGGGTTAGGGGGGTACCCTAGACCTACAGGGGGCCTAACACTCACTGCCCTAACACTTCTAACTGTCACAAACTGACACCAATACAGTAATCAGGAAAAAAAAAAATACTGCTTGGTGTCAATGTGACAGGCAGGGGGGAGGGGTGATTGGGGGGGGGATCGGGGGGCGATCGGGGGGGGGTCGGGGGTGTAAAGTATGCCTGGCATGTTCTACTGTGTGTGTGTGTTGGTGCACTCACATGTCTTCTCTCTTCGGCGCCGGAACGGAAACTGCCGAGCCGAGGAGAGATGACATCACATCCTCTGCCTGTGTGTACTATACACAGGCAGGGGATGTCTCCCATGGCTGGGAGTGATCGCGAGGGGGGGGCCACGATCGGATGGCCTCCCCCTCATCACGGAACGCTCCCAGACAAATGCCGACCGCCGCTGGCACCGGGGGGGGTCCGATCGGACCCCCCGCCCGCGGTAGGCAGATCACGTATGGGTACGTGATTCTGCCTGCCCGTGCCACTCTGCCGCAGTATATCTGCGTTAGGTGGTCGGCAAGTGGTTAAGCCATAATTCAAGAAAATCTTCGGGTTGTGTGCCCTCCGCTCCCTCAGGAAAGCCCACAAAGTGGACATTATTCCGCCATTGGCGGTCTTCCATATCCCTCATCTTGTCAGTGTGGGCATCTACCTCCTTTTGAATATTTTGTACCGAGCCTTCCAAGGGGTGAACTGTGTCCTCCAGGTCACTAATTCTCTGCTCCGCTGATGTGGCCCTTTCCTTGACATTATGCATGTCTTGCCTGAGAAATAACATTTCAGCTCCAATGCCATCAATGTGTTTTGTCAGAGTAGTTTGACATGTTTATATGGCCTCCATAATTTGTTTTAGTGAGGTCTCTGTATCTCCCCCCTCCAGCCCTATGCCCTCCGTGTCTCCCTGGGGCAGCCTGTCTAGGGAAAAACCCCTTCTCAGACTATGGTTTCTGCGGGGCAGGGGGATTACCGCCAGAGATTCGGTGGGCATTAGATCATCTGCCTGCCGCTGCCTTCTTCGCGTGTCTCCTCTTTGCTGCCGTCGCCATCTTGAGATCCCCAGGCAGACCGAGCCAGCCGCTCTCCGGCAGATTCCACGGGTGCAGGACCGTATTTTACCATGGTGGTTAGTGTCTTCGCCTCTGTACACCTTCAGACACCCGCTGATGTAAAGAATTGGTGTCTCTGACTCCCAGGATCTTTACAGGATTAATCGCCCCGGCCGGAGCTCCGGATCTCCACTACTCACGTACCAGCCGCTAGCTCCGCCCCGCTTGCAAGACAACTTTAATGAGGAAATATGCAATTTCCCCATCACCCCCCCCCCCCCCCCCCATCCTCACTCTCTGAGCTCGGTGGGGCCCTGCTGTTATTCATGGCTATATAAATCATGGCCTAAGACCCCATTCACACTTCTGCGGTCATCAAAGTCACACGACAAGTCGTACCCCATGTTTTCCAGTGATAACCATTCATATATGTACGACTTCAGAGTAGTTCATGCACTACTTTGGTCCTATTTTCATGCAACTTGAGGGTCATAGACTTCAATGTTAACCCTCAAAAGTTGCATGAAAGTTGTACCTGAATGTTTTACATGAAACAGTGGATCCGAATTCGCAGAGGGACAACGAGTCTCATCCAAGTCGCACCCATCAGAAGTTGCATCAAAAGTTGCTCCAAAGTGGCACAAGTGTGAATGGATCCTAAAAAAAGGAAGTGCAGGACTTCTTGTGTTGGGAAGATGGCAATGAGTGATAGAGGGGGTGGGGACACTCGTCCTATAATCCCCTCATCACACTTCTATAAAAGACAGTTCTCGTTGTTTCCTCACTCTCTGACTAAGGTCCATGAATAAAGAAATGAACTGGTAGGAGATCAGAGGACCCATTTACTAGTTACCTTGAGGGTGGAATTGTAAGATCCTCAGAGACAAAGCTGCCTGATGTGGGCGGAGTCCTGGTTTAGGGGAACCAATCTGCTCATGTCTAGTAATAATCTTTTTATTTCTATTTTAGTAGATGGACGGGAGATGAGGAAAACCTCAGAGGATTGTCTCACTTTGTCTCCAGACTGTAAAGTAGAAGATGAGGACATCACACAGTATAGTCCAGGAGAAAACCCGACTACCTCAAATGTCCATCCGGCACCACACAGTGTAGATGGACCATCGTATTCCTCTTATCCTGAGGAACCTCACACTGTGGGAGATGGTACTGTCCTTCCAACAGAGAAGAGGTTTTCTTGTACTGAGTGCGGGAAGTGCTTCCATTTTAAATCCGGTCTTAATTTGCATAAAAGAACCCACACAGGTGAGAAGCCGTATCCCTGTCCTTTGTGTGGGAAATGTTTTTCACAGAAGTCCAATCTTTATAAACATCAGAGATCTCACACAGGGGAAAAACCACATTCCTGTCCTTTGTGCGGGAAATGTTTTTCAAGGAGGTCCAATCTTAACTTGCATCAGAGATCTCACACGGGTGAGAAGCCGTATTCCTGTCCTTTGTGCGGAAAATGTTTTTCACATAAGTCCTCTCTTTATAGTCATCAGAGGTTGCACACAGGTGAGAAGCCGTATTCCTGTTCTGAGTGCGGGAAATGCTTTGTAAAAAAATCTGAACTTGTCACGCATCAGAGATCTCACACGGGGGAAAAGCCGTATTCCTGTGCCGAGTGCGGGAAATGTTTTTCAATGAAGTCCAATCTTTCCACGCATCAGAGACTGCATTTGGGGGAGAAGCTGTATTGCTGTCCTGAGTGTGGGAAATGTTTTTCAAAGATGTCCACTCTTGTCAAACATCAGAGAGTACACATGGAGGAGAATTCACTTTCCACTCTGTGGGAAAAATAATATTAAAAAAAAAAGAAAAAAACAATATAGCATGTATAATTGCAACACAAGTTATATTGTAATATAATTAAAAACGACCTTTCCTTTTCAGTCTGCAGTGCTGTAACTGTCTGTAAAATGCAATATAGCAACCCAGAGACATTTTGTACACAGATGATGCCCCCCCTGAAAAGTTAGTTCCTGCTTGTGTGATTGCCTAGCTTATTTCACCCAGAAGTCTGCACTAAGATACAAGTCATATTTTGAGTATCATCGCACCTCTGAGATACTTCCAAAAGGTTTAATCACATCTAAAAGCATCCAGACCCTGACACTTTCCTCCATTAGAACCCTGCAAGTGCAGCAGCTGATCTATAATGAAAACGTCACCTGGAAAATAAAATGGTGGTAATTCCAATTCTTTTATCTCATATGATATTAAAAGATTGATAAATAAATCAATGTACATTTTATGCAGTTAAAATTTGTTATAGGCCACCCCGTGTTAATGAGGAAGTGAAGACTCCTCCTTGCAGAGATGGAAAGGGCTGCAAGGGCTGGGACAGTGATAATAATAGTTTATTTTAACTACCCAGAAATCGACTGGCGTAATAGCACTGCTGGGACAGTTAAAGGGCAAAAATGTATAAACCTATTACAAGATAATTTTATGGTCCAGTTTATTGAGGCCCCAACTAGAAATGACGCTCTGTTGGACCTGGTAATCTCAAACCAGGCAGAGCTTATTTCTAATGTTCAAATAAAGGAACATCTGGGTAGCAGTGACCATAACATGATTTATTTAATGTTAGCTGCAAGAAGCAAGAAACACATATGGAAAATATAAAAACACAACTTTAAGAGAGCAAATTTTCCAAGGATGAGGGCTGCTCTCCAAGACTTAGACTGGGAGGGAATATTGGCATCAATGGACACAGAACAAAAATGGGAATTCTTTAAAGTGGCTGCATGTAAACTCACTGCAAAGTATATTCCCATGGGCAATAAGTTTAAAAGGCTAATAATAAAACCTATGTGGCTCGTGGCCAAAGTTAAAATGGCTATGAATTATGAGAAAAGAGCTTTTAAAAATATAAAAATGAAGGAACACTATCATCGTTTAAATGTTACAAAGAATATAACAGAATATGTAAAAGGGAAATCAAGGCCGCAAAAATTCAAAACGAACGGCAGCTTGCAAACCCCAGAAAATTCTTCAAATATATTAATAGTAAAAAGGTCAGGTCTGAGCATGTAGGCCCTTTAGAAAATAATCTAGAGTGGGTGACTGGGGACAAAGAGAAGGCAAATTTATCAAATGCGTTCTTCAGCTCTGTGTATACAAAGGAGCATGGGGGAGCTCATGTCCATAATCGGGGTGGGAGTAACACAACCCCAAATGATCCACAATGGCTCAAAAGTGATCTGGTCCAGAAATATTTAGACAGAATAAAGGTGGATAAAGCACCTGGATGGGATGGGATGGCAACCACAGATCCTAAAAGAATTGAGCTTGGTCATTTCAAAGCCATTGTTTCTAATTTTTAGGGACTCTTTAATGACAGGAACAGTACCACTGGATTGGCATGAGGTCAACGTGGTGCCTATATTTAATGCAGATATTTATCAAGGGTAAATTTCAGTGGAAAATTCACTGGACATGTACGGTTCGTTTCATTCCGAATTATTATTCGGACAAATTTTTCGTTGTTTGGACATATCCGAATACCCGAATTACAATATAAACAGATCTTACCGAATGCTACAAAATGAAATTCAAATCAAATTTTACATCAAACTCCAGTTGAATTCTAACTGTACACATATTGCTGAAATCAAAGACTGTGTGTGTTATTAGAGTACCATTTCGAAATAATGCTGTTTTTGGTAAGCCAAAGGCGATTTAAAGAGTCATTGTAATCATTTGATGAAGATTTTTCTTTTGTTTGTTCACTTTGCCCCATTCGAATCGAAAACAAAAATCTAAAGTTTTCAATTCGACCGATTCAAAATTTATCAATTCTAACGCTTCGAATCGAAAAAAAAACAAAAAACGATAAATTCAAAGAAAAAAGGCATAAAACAAATTCCGAATACAAATCCCGAATACGAATTGAAAAAATCAACCGAATTTAACTAAAACAAAAAAACTAGCTTAACGAATCGAAACGATACATATTTTTTCATCATGTCTAAAATACACCTAATGTAATTTTAGTGCACACAAACACAATGTAATACCCAATTATTTGGTTAAATATAAAAGGTGAAGAAGTGCTGTGTAAATAGATACCCAACATGTCCAGCCTTAAAACTGCATGTGCCTGTGCAATGATGACATACTTCATTACCCATAGGTGATGCTTTAAAATCCTTTACAGATTTTTAGTTTAGAGGTAATCGTGAATAACAGGCCTGGGTAAGGAGTGAAGAGGGGGATAGGAGGAGGATGGGGGACAGTGTAGTGAAAGGGGTAAAAAGGGGACAGGGCTTGTGGTGGAGACCCCAGACCTTGAATGTATAGAGATGATACCTTATCAAAGCCATTGTCTATCTTGTACAGGGCTCTCCAGCCTCCTGTACATGTTGGCATGGAACCTCTCTGCTCTGCATGGCAGTCAGTTGCTCCTGACATTGATAATGAGGATTGGGAGGATGTGTGGGATTGTCCCTTTTCCCAACTGGTGGCCTGTCGGGATAAACTGATTCAATTCAAAATAGTGCATAGAATATATTTGACACCGTATAAATTGCATAGAACATGCCCTGGGGTCTCCTCTCAGTGTTGGAGATGTGTAGATGACCATGCAGATTTTCACCACATTTTCTGGACCTGCCCAAGTATTTAAACTTTTTGGTCTGAGGTTGCTGGTTTTGTCACGCAGCTCACCATTGTTGAGCTTCCCCTGAGTGCTGATGTATGTTTGCATGGGCTGGTGGGCGCATTGATCCCCCTGTCAGGCTCTTAGGACCCTTGTCAGTCTGTTGCTTTTTTTATGCCCGTTAGGCCATTACCTTAAAGTGGAAGTCTAAGGGGGCCCCTAGCTTACAATTTTGGAAAATCCGGGTAAATAAGGTAATGCCCCTTTTATAAAACAACTTATGAATTTCGTGGGTGTTCTCGAAAAAGTTCAACAAGGTGTGGGATTTTTGGCTAGATTCTCCATCCACGGCCACATAGCATCTGATATTATAGTTATTGGGTGATTGCATCCTCTATGATTTCAGGACAAAGGTGATCTGAGAAGTCTCAATGGTTATCTGGGGAAACAAATGTGATGTATTCATTAATATTTGTAATGTGCTGCACCATGGGTATTGGGGATAATGCAGAGGCCCTTCCATTTTTCTTTTTTTTTTTTCAAAACTTATTTCTTAACTGTGTACTCCTTCTTCTAACTGAGCTGAATGGAGATAAATAGAGATGTTTGTTTTGCTGTTTTACTTCGAGCCGGGGAATGCCCAGAGGCTCTGTTTTGTACCATATAATTCTTTAAAACCAATAAAAAGAATAAAAAAAAAAAAAAAAAAAGAGGGAGCAGGGCAGTAAAAAAGAAGGGTGGGGGGGGGGGGGGGGGGTTGAGGGATGAAGAGGAGTACAGGGTAATGAATGGTGATGGAGAATGGCAAAAGGGGGTGCGGAGAAGGACATGGGGGTATTTGCTCCTAGAAGTGGACAACTGGTAGTGATATCACATGCTCAGTGCAGATGGGAAGGTGAGAGCAGTTCCCAGCTAGGTGGTGGGAGATAGAAAAGGCCACCCTTTCACCAGAACCCTCACACAGCACCCTCAATCCCCTTTCTTCCACCACACACAGCTGTGATTCTTGACCCCTAATGACTCTTGATACAAACCCCCCACACACACGGTGCCCTCCAATCCCCTTCTCCAGACACTAACACCTCTCAGAGGACCAGAATACACAGTGAGAAGCAATGACTTCTACATACCTGGCAGGCTTAAAGTAGCCAAGCACTCATCACCGGACATAGCAGAGGGGGGAGGATGCAGAGCGGAGCCCATTCTACACACCGCCACGCACAGCGTCCTGATGGATCCGGAGAGCGGGAAAACCTCTGTCTAGTGTCTAAGGAGCATTCTCTGATACCCACCCCACTTAGGGTTGCCACCTGACCCCTTTAAACACCCCTTTTAAGGTCTTAATTAAACTCACTTGGTGCCTTATCTGCATTAAACTAGCCTCAGAACCTGTGTAATTCATATGTGTTCCGGTTTAAAGGGATGAGGATAACCCCACTGCTGATCACTACATGTTCATTGGCGGATTAAAAACCCACTGTAGATCCTAATCCATTGTCTGGACCCAAACACATTTAAACTTTAAGCTGTGATTCTTTGGGAAACAGCCTGGGATACAGAGATTGTGGGACAAATAGCTAAAAAAAGAGTTGCTGTCCTGCAAAATCCAAAACACCTATAAGGATACATAGAACATACACACACAGCACAAGGCCGTGTTCACACTATGAGATGTTTCTCTGGGCTGCAGTTCCTCTGAGCTCCACAAGATGGTGATCTCACCTCTACCCAGACAGGAAGTCTCTATGGAATACAGACAGGAAGTGATGACAGGTATAAATACGAAGTTCTGGGTGAGAGGTGAGTCGGGAGGAAGTAGAGAGAAGACATTGCTGGAAGTGACAGCAGAGGAGGTAATAAGATCTTATTTTCTATTTACACCCAGTAACCCCCCGTCATGTCCGTCCTCTTCCTCCATAGTCACTGTGATGTCTTTTATCTCCAGCAGATGATGATACACACATATATAGAGTGGAAACCTAGATTAACCTCGTATATTTCAATGAGGAATGTATCGTCTGTGACATGGGGAATTATTTATGTCATTAGATGCTCATTCCAGACATTGTATGGGGGGGGGGGGATGAAATGATAATTAAAGGTTGGGATTAGGGAAGATTTCTGTAAGATTTTACATGGGATCGATCAGCGCCCCTCCAGAGACACTATGATGAGTCTCACAATAGAAGTCTGAAAGGGACTGGATTTGGGGGGATGAGATGATAAACCCGGAGGGGGGGGGGGGGGGGGGGCAATTTTATCAAAAAGATTTTCAGATTTGATTAAAAATGGATTGTTCAGCTCAATACAATTTCTCCGGCTGGACTGAATGTTAATATTGAGTTGTTTTGCTTTTGCCTAATCTGTTTTATACAGTTTTTTTATTGTATTTTTATATTGTTTTACCAGTTATTGATTATAAATAAAGTTATGTATGAATTTAGGGATATATGATGATCTAAAAATATTTTTTTTTAACCACTTCAGCCCCGGAAGGATTTGCCCCCTTAAAGCGGAGCTCCACCCAAAAGTGGAACTTCAGCTTTAAGCACTCCTCGCCCCCTTACATGCCACATTTTTCATGTAATTTTTTTTTTTGGGGGGGGGGGGGGGGAGTGGGTGCCTAGTTTTGAGTGGGGCTTCCTGTCCCACTTCCGACTACGGGCTGCCTAGGTGGTCCTTCCCTCTCGGCAATCTTCTGGGGCACGTCACAGGTCCCAGAAGATTGCCTGCCCACTCGGAGAGTGCAGTGTGCGCCCGGCCGTGAAGCCGCAAGCTGTCATTGCCGGGTGCCCACAGTTTCAATGGAGGCGTCGCGGTGTGGAGCGGGGCTCCGTGCGGCCGCATCGCTGGACCATGGGACAGGTGAGTGTCTGTTTATTAAAAGTCAGGAGCTACACTTTTTGTAGCTGCTGACTTTTAATAAAAGAAAAAAAAAGCCTGGAACTCTGCTTTAATGACCAGACCACTTTTTGTGATTCTGCACTGCGTCGCTTTAACTGACAATTGTGCGGTCGTGCGAAGTTGTACCCAATCAAAATTGACATCCTTTTTTCCCCACAAATAGAGCTTTCTTTTGGTGGTATTTGATCACCCCTGCAAGTTTTTATTTTTTGCGCTATAAACAAAAAAAAAAAAACAATTTTTAAAAATAATTATTTTTTTTACTTTCTGCTATAATACATGTCCAAAAAGAAATATAAAAAAAAAAGAATTTCTTCATCAGTTTAGACCGATATATTCTTCTACATATTTTTGGTAAAAAAAATTGCGATAGGCATATATTGATTGGTTTGCACAAAAGTTATCGCGTCTACAATCTATGGGATAGATTTAGGGACTTTTATTTATGTTTTTATTGTTTTGACTGGTAATGGCAGTGGTCTGAGATTTTTAGCACGACTGCGACATTGCGGTGGAAAAATCTGACCCCAAATGACACTTTTTGGGGACCAGTGACATTATTACATTGATCAGTGCTATAAAAATGCACTGACCAATGTAGAAATGACACTGGCAGGGAAGGGGTTAACACTAGGGGGCGATCAAGGGGTTAACTGTGTTCCCTGGGTGTGTTCTAACTGTAGGGGGGATGGGCTTATTGCAGGGCTCGACAAACCCCGGGTGCCAGGTCGCATTTGCGACTAGAATTAGCGACCTGGTGCCTGGGGCGGCACAGCTGGCGTATCCTGTGTCCGTTCGACACCCCCCCCTCCCGGCGCGATCGCGTTGGGCCGCGCCGGTAATTGAGGCCGCGGCTTTGCGGCCTTCTGCAGTCCTATGGTTCCTTCTGCAATCGGGCGCCCTCTGGTGGTGGCCGTTGGTATGACAAGACATCCACCAATGCTAATGGAGCTTTCCCTACCTGTTTTCACTGCCCGCTCATCTCCTTCCCTTTACTTAGAACCCCCAAACATTATATATGTTTTTTATTCTAACATCCTAGAGAATAAAATGGCGGTCATTGCAATACTTTCTGTCACACCGTATTTGCGCATCGGACTTACAAGCGCACTTTTTTGGGAAAAAATACTTTTTTTAATTAAAAAATAAAAAAAACAGTAAAGCTAGCCCAATTTTTTTTATATTGTGAAAGATAATGTTACGCCGAGTAAATTGATTCCCAACATGTCACGCTTCAAAATTTCATCCGCTTGTGGAATAGCGACAAACTTTTACCCTTTAAAATCTCCATAGGCGACGTTTAAAAAATTCTACATGTTGCATGTTTTGAGTTACAGAGGAGGACTAGGACTAGAATGATTGCTCTCGCTTTAACGATCATGGCGATACCTCACATGTGTGGTTTGAACACAGTTTTCATATGCAGGCGCTACTCACATATGCGTTCACTTCTGCAAGCGAGCTCGGCGGGACGGGGCGCGTTTAAAAAACTTTTTTTTTCTTATATATTTTACTTTGTATTTTTTATTTTTACACTGTTTTTTTAAAAAAAAAAAATTGTGTCACTTTTATTTTTTATTACAAGGGATGGGGCACATTTAAATTTTTTTTTTTTTTTTTTTCTTATTTATTTTAACTTTTATTTTTCCACTGTTCTTTTTAAAAAAAAAAAAAAAGTCACTTTTATTCCTATTACAAGGAATGTAAAAATCCCTTGTAATAGAAAAAAAGCATGACAGGACCTCTTAAATATGAGATGTGGGGTCAAAAAGACCTCAGATCTCATATTTACACTAAAATGCATTAAAAAAAAAAAATTGTCATTTGAAAAAAAAATAATAAAATGTCCCTTTAAGAGCTATGGGTGGAAGTGACGATTTGACGTCACTTCCGCCATGCAATGACTTGGAGATGGGCGGGGGGGGGGGGGCCCCATCTTCCTCTCACTCGTCTCCATGTCAGGCCAGGGACAGATCCGGATCGCCTCCGCCGTTACCGACGGCCACGGTAAGCGGTGAAGGGCACCGGGGCGCGACGGTAGGGGGGGCCCTCTCCTGCCACCGATAAAAGTGATCTCGCTGCGAATCTGCTGCAGAGACCACTTTTATCTGAAAGAGAACCGCCGGCTCTTGAAGAAGATACCGGGGTTTTGGTAGCTAGCTGCTACCATAACAACGGTATTTCTCTTCAAAGACAGGACGTATATAGTCGTCCTGCGGGAAGGAAGTGGTTAATTAAAATGAATTTATTATTTGTCATCTCCCTGCTTGGCCCCTTTCACAGGGGCTGTCTGATCAGGTTCGCATGTCAGTTTTTCAGGCGGACCTGATTGGATCCTTAGCGAGAATATGGTGGTCTTGTGTACCTGCATGGCAGGAAATAAAAGCAGTCACATTAGTTCTAGTCGTCTCTGTGTAAATTTAAGATTGGTTAATTTTTATATTGAAAATAAAGCTTTGTCGGTCGTTTAAAAAAAAAAAAAAAAAAAAAACCTGGCTCCTAACTTTTTTAGCTGGCTCCTAGATTCCAAGCAAATTTGTCAAGCCCTGG